>NC_090076.1:916875-1222500 GCF_038355195.1 Osmerus mordax
CTAAAGTCTACTGAGAAGATGAATATTTAAGGCAAGTGTTAAATTGTATAGCTGTGAAATCCATCTAAGTGTGTCATCTTCAGATTGGCCAAAGCATGACTTGTCAAAAGATTTAACAGGAAAACAAATCCTACAAAGCTTGTGTTCTAACCTTGAGTCAACAAGTGACTCTAACTCAATGTTCAATCAAAGTAAGGAAAACTCAGTGTTTCAGTGAGCCTCAGTAAACTAAGCTTAACGTTGGAATAGTCTATATGACAATGTTGACAAGACCTATCTGTCCGGGGCTACTGGACCTTGAAGTCCTGAACTTCTGTGAGTATTAACCTAGGCCTGGAAATGATGTGAAAAGCCTTTGATTGTAGGAAATGAACCATATTGTTAACTATTGAAACTATTGAAAGTATATTTATTCATGAATATCAAAGGGACCAATGTTCACAAAACTCTGTGTTGATAAATTTGTCAAGTTTTTATTTTGCACGAAATTGTGCACTGTACTTATCTATATTATTTTATTATATTTAAATAGAAGAAAATGGGTCAAAAAATGATGTAAAGACCGGATGTAAATGCATCTTTTGAAATATAGCACACACCTCACACTACTGAAAAATAACAACACAAAATAATAATGAATGAATAATGTTCTGCCTGGTCTGTGGTATACGTCTATTTAAAAACTTTTGCTTTTTAGGCACTATGGGTACATCTTGTGGGATCTTTGTGGAAAACCCAAAGGCTTCTGCAGAAAGCGTTTATTTTTTCTTTATTTCCAATTCTATGTTTTAATTCACTTGAGAGCACTTAAATTATGATGAGTTAATTTAACTGTAACTTATTTCAGATTAATGCAGTTTGATAAACAAGGCATCCTTACTTGGACAATTAAATATACAAAGAGAAAAACATTTTTACTTTGCCAGTTTTCATTTGCACGTGTACAGATAATTTTTATTGACATTTTTTATAATTGCTATTGCTTTTCCTCAATAAAATCTAGTGATTTATATTTTTGCATGAGCAATATATTAGGCTTTTCTGTATGTTAGTTTTGACATGCTAATACTAATTACGTTTTTAATTATTTTGAAATTGATGGTTCGCAAAATTGTATTCTAAATGTTAACAAGTAAATGTTTGCAATGTCATTGTCTGCTTTATACTCGATACAACATTGAGAATACTACTGATTTTTACGACTACACCTGCTGCTACTGTTGATATACAAATGCTGCTACTACGACTGCTACTACTGAAGGTCTTGATACTAATACTGCTAATATTACTCCTGCATCTGTGAATACTACTACCAATACTTTTGCTATGACTGTTATTTCTGCAGATTCTGATGCTAGATTTCAGATGGTGCTACTATTGGTTGTATTCTACTACACCACTGATACTACTGTATATGCTACTGCTATTACTATCCCAGCTATAATTTCAGCTACTAAAACTAATATTATATGATGTGTTATAATATGTTTACTGCTTCTTCAAGTGCTTCTACAGTTTAACAGTGCAGATTTTGGCTTCTTTTGCATTGTATTTCAGCTCTTAGCTTTGTTAAATGCTGCAGTTCATCTTCCACACTGCCACTTTCTGTGTTAACTTTCATGGCGAATAAATCCCATTCTGATTCTGACTTTTATGTTTTCCTGCTGTGCTGGTCTTGACTTTTTGGCATTAACACTTTTTCAGCAAAGCCATTGGAATATTCAATATTTTCCGCAATTTAACTTAATTTCATTTTTGCGCTTGGTGGTACTTTGTCATTTCAGTTATTTGGCTTGCTGGTATATTTTCGGATTTCTGTATTTTCAGCAATTTTTGAAAGAATTTTCTGCTTTCAGCATTCCAACGCATTTTCAGCAGGAAATGCCTTTTCTAGTTATTATTCCAACTTCTTAGTTCTTCCGTGTCCTTTAACTAGTCCTGCATACTTTCACCGATTCCTACAATTTTGGAATCAAAACGTTCAGCTCCTTCAGGAGATGTGTGCTATGACTTTTCTCATTTCTCACTTTTATACTTTTAATATATTAAGGTTTTTGTGCAAATTATTCTCCCTTTAAAAGTAATGGTAAATCCTTTCAAATCATTAAAAAAGCTTCCTCCTCTTTCAAACTTAACTACTTCAGCATACTTTCAGCTAGAGACACCATTCAACCTTTAAAATGTTCACAAGACATTCAGCTATTCCCAAATGATTCATCTTTTTCAAATATTCAGCCAATTTTGAATTATGACAGTTTCAAATACATGAAAACTTTTGCTCCTTGATTTTTATGAATGAGCAGCACACTGCTGGCTGTTCTTTTTCTGATATTCAACTAAATTGTAAAACAAATTCCTCTAATGTTCATATAGTTTAACTTACAGAAACAAGTTATACCTCAAAATGTAGGACACATTGTCCTCTTTCAGCCAATGTAACTACTAAAGAGCTCACATTTACAGATTTTCAGCTATGAGCCTTGAAGCGAGAGCAGCCTTTCAAATTCTCTCACTAACTTCAATGGAGAGGTGGGTAAAATTCGTCAGAGAAAGCCGAAGGAACAAGATTTTGAAACTGCCAATAGAGTCGTATTTCTGACCACACAGAGATATAAAGGACATCTCTGGTTTCGGCAAATATATATATATATGGGTCTCGGAAAATATCCTTATTTTTTGGATTGGACGTATAGTTTTGCGTCTAGGTTAACTAGTTTGAGGTGTGGATTCTAGCTACATTTGTTATTCTCTCTGCCCAGCTCGTTAGCGATCACAGCTGCTCCATCGCCGGCAACCAAACAAACACCACCAGGAAAGCAAAAGGAACACGTTTTCGAAACTGCAGGTAGAGTCGTATTTCTGACTGCACAGACAGTAGCGGAGGGGGGGTGGGGGCGCCGAAAACCCCGGGCCCCGCACCCGAGGGGGCCCCCGATCTATGTATTTTTTTCATAATTTCTCTTTGGCAACAAAATCTATTGTGAACAGCACATATTAGCCAATAATAAATGTGTTCAGTCATCATAGCCCATAATGTGCGAACCAAATGTAGGCCAATAGGCTCGCATTCAGCATTCATTAGAATCTCTCACACACAGTATACTGTAGGCCTACACAAATCCATGCATAAAATGGGTTTAATGATCTGTCCATTTACCAAATACATTATATTCAAATTCAACGAAGAGGTCATAAGCCCCCCAAAATGAAGTTAAAGACAGTACTGTCTACTACTCAGCCTATAGTCATCCTAACAGTGACAACTTATAATAAACAAACATAGGCCTATATAACAATTCTTTCAGCAACAATTTGGGTCGAGCTACACGCGCGAACCAAGCTCCCATGAAAAAAAAACGAGTGCGCAACACACACGCGTGATGCGCACTGCAGTAGGCCACCTACAGCCGGCATGCTACAATTGAAATAAAATTCCATTAGACTATAATCATTTTCTTTTCCGAATTGACATGTATTGGGATATTCAAAACCAGCAAACTCATAGCGTACACACAGGTCAAAACACATTATTTAACTTTAGTTTTACAAAGGCAGAATATATAGGCTATGCAGACATGAAACAGGCCACAACAAATGTCCTTGCCTATTTAAATCAACATCTGTCTGTTCTTATCGTTAGCAAATCTGGCGATTACTTTGTTAATGTCAATCTCGATGTCCCTCTCGATGCACAGCAGCGCTAAATTGGACAGCCGCTCCTCTCCCATGCTTGATCGCAAGAAACTATATTAATTTCAGACGGCTGAAAGTCCTCTCTGCCTTAGCACTGCTTATCGGAATTGTCAAGTAAATACGATAAAGAATGGCAAGGTTGGGGAAAGCACGGTCCATGTTGTTGTCAATGAGAAATGGTAGGATGCTGTGTGTGTTTAGTTCATGTTTTTCCATGCTCAGCTCACGGTACATAGTAGCCTACGAAATGTAACATATTTGTCAACCACATCAGCGTCCTTAAGGCCGATTTATACTTCTGCGTTTTTACGGAGACGGAGACAGGGAACGCCCTCTCCGTGCCCTCTCCGAGCCCCTAGGAGAGCTCTACGTGCACCTCCTGATTTTCCTGACTGTCCGTCCGTCATTTTACGGATACCCCTTGGCTGTGATTGGTCTGTATTGCAGTTTTTCTCCATTCCTTTGGCTCATTTCACGAAACAGAAATGACATTTTCAAAACAACACGTGCAAACCTCCAAACCACTGGGCACTTGTTCACAACTCATTGGAATTTTTCATTCCTTTAATCAAATTGCAATTGTATTAGCACATCCTCATATATGACAAGTGCGATTGCCTACAGTTTGCACAAATTTCAAATGGTTTAGCACATCTTTGAAATGGTTAGGTATAATTGCCTTCAATTAGGCCAATTATCAATTGAAAATATCTTGCTGGTCTAAACTGACTGTTGCTTCTCAGTCAAGTGGTTGTTCGCTGCAAAACATGTTGGCATAATTTCCTTGTGTACATTGTCACCTGCACAATAGTTCACTCCACTGTCAAAATCTCTCAGACACATAATACCATGAAAAATATCATGGTATATACTGTAATATGGATCTCTTGGATGATCTGCTTACTAATTGTCATGTGCAATTAGAACTTTACTAAACAAGGGGGAGTGTCACACATCCGATCACCAATCACACAGTAAGTTCAGTTAGCTGACAGGTGCTATCCAGGAGTATAAATGCTTCCATCAAATATGTAGAGCTTGACCAAATTCAGTACATATCATGAACATGGAAGCACCTGGCCAGGGGAACAACCAAGGGCAACTGCCTGCTCGAGGAAGAGGAGGAAGAAGAAGAGCAAGGGTGCGTGGTGGTGGAGTAGGGGGAAGAGGCCGAGGAGGACGAAGGCATCTTGCTGTGCCAGATGAAATTCGTGCTGCACTTGTGGACCATGTGGTCAACCATGGCCTCACAATGGCAGAGGCAGGTCGTCGAGTTCAGCCTAATGTGCTACGCTCTACAGTGTCCTCTATCATCCAAACATTCCGCAGGGAAAACAGGTATGTGCTCAGTCTACTATGGAATTTTAGATGCTAGATTTACTGTAACTGTAGTATTCAAATGTATATATAACTAAAGTCAAAGTAAAACAACTAATTACAAATGGTAATAGTGTCTATTTGTGAATTCTAATGTTAACCCTTGTGTTATCTTCGGGTCATTCTGACCCATCAATCATTGTGACCCACCGTCGTATTGCGACAAATTGACCTCATACAAAAACAAAGTGAAGCATTTTTGTCGGGCTGTCTCAGACCCCCCACATTGGAATGGTTAAAAGAAAATTATTTGTATTTGTTTTTCTATTGGGTAAAATTGGGTAAACACAACGATGGTTCGTTATGAACCTTTGGGTCATGTGACCCGAAGGCAGCACGAGGGTAAAGGACCGGACGACAACCTGGTGCGGGTGGCAGAAGAGCAACCAACAGCAAGAACAAGAAATCTGCAATATTGTCATGGCAAACAATGCTATCACACTGAGAGAAATCCGGACCACAATCCTAGATGACAATGCTGGCATCTTCCAGGACGTAAACGCAGTCAGCATCTCGACAATTGACAGGGTCCTGAATCGAAATCAGATGAGTATGAAGCAACTGTACAGAGTACCATTTGAAAGGAACTCTGAGAGAACGAAGGAGCTGCGCTACCAGTATGTACAGGTAAAGCAGTGGTGTGCACTACGCCTAGTATATTGTACAGTCAGTGTTATGCGTTGTTTATCATTGTGACCTGTTAGCAGTGGCGCACAAGCCCAGTTTACAGTATTGAACTTGCAGAGAACACAGAACATTTCCATGTAATTTGTTGTATGATTCTACTGCTTACATAACCACTTTTGTTTACTGTTTTGTAGAGAATAAAGGATCTGGAGGCGAATGAGACCCCTCACACCCTCATTTTTGTGGATGAGGCTGGCTTAAACCTGGCCAAAGGAAGACGGTGTGGCCGTAATATCGTCGGCCACCGGGCAACGGTGGATGTCCCAGGCCAGCGCGGGGGCAACATCACCATGTGTGCTGCCATTTCAGAGAATGGTGTAGTCACCCACATTCCCAGTCTTGGCCCATACAATACCCAGAAGCTCCTGGTGTTCTTGGACCACCTTCATTCTGATCTTATCCCTCAACATGAGAGGGGTTTGGTAGGGCCTCACTTGCCTACATTCGTCATTGTGTGGGACAATGTAAGCTTCCACCGTGGCCCGCTCATCAGGGCGTGGTTCACTGCCCATCCAAGAATGGTGATGGTGCTCTTATCACCTTACTCCCCATTCCTCAATCCTATCGAGGAGTTTTTTTCTGCATGGAGGTGGGGGGTCTATGAGCATCAGGCTCAAAACCAGAGGTCCCTGCTCCAGGCAATGGATGCTGCTTGTGGTGATGTCGCAGCAGATCTGTGCAGGGGATGGTTGCGGCATGCACAACGATTCTTCCCCAGACAGACAGGAGCGCGAGGATGAGCAGGAGAATGAGGACGACAACTGGTGAAACTCCAGCTTTGCTTTACTTTCTTACTGTATGTGTTGGTAGTGTAGGCTATGCATAATTTCAGTTTTGATGTGCTTACGCATTGTATGACAGTATATTGTGCTGTACACATTTTCTGTTAACCACAATGTATGGCAATTACAGTATTCTGGAAATAAAACATTTACTACAGTAACCATTCAGTGTCAAATGACTGAGCCAAGATTGAAATGTGTACATGACTAGGTTTTACTATGGTCCACTGCCATACTGACAAAACATCTAAACATTTTGACCTGCAGTGTTTACACAATAGCAAAGGGACTTTTCATTTTGGGGACACTGACTATTTGTAAGATAAAAGGATTTAGTTTTGACTGATGAGTTGTCTGTTTTAGGAGAAAGATGACCCTTTGCAGGTGTGCCATGGTGTTTTGCTGAACCATCTAGTTTATTTTGGCAAATGTATTTAAAGCTTTGAGAATGTCCTCTTTTTTCTCGAGAGATGGGCCAAAGCAATCGAGAATGAACTTTTCATTTTGGGGGCACTGACTATTTATATGAGAAAATGATTTGGTTTTGAAGCATGAGTTAACTGTTTTGGGTGAGATATGACCTTTTGAAGGTGATCTATGTATTTGTGCTGAACCATATAGGCTATTTTGCCAAATGCACTTAGAGCTTTGAGAATGTCATTTCTGTTTCAAGAATTGACCCAAAGCAATGGAGAAAAACTGTAAGAACCGCTTGCGTCAGGGGCGCCGTTATAAACAGGACAAACAGAATCCTTTGACCACCATTGCTGTAAGTTTTTACAATTCATATTTCAGCTAAACAGTACATGTAAATCAGCATCTGAATTAAAATGTGACGACAAATGGGCAGTGTAGTTGCTGAAAATGTGCGTATTTTATTGATGAAACTGCTTATTTGTAAATTTGCTCCGACTTCTCAATAACCTAGGTAAATAAACACTCGACGACGACTTACAAAAAACCATTGCGCCACCTACTCTTCTGGCGGTGAATTGTTTTCAGCACCCACAGCCTTCGGAGTACTATAAATTCAACCAATCCGTCCGACTCCGTCCGTCCGTAACGGAGTCGGAGAAGTATAATTCGGCCTTTAGACAGATCCTCCAAATAGAACTCCGCAAGCGCTCTAACTTTCCGAGCAGCATCGGGGTGACAAAAATGTTTTGGAAAATGTAGGCCTATATATTTAGTAAAATAGTCTACCATGGATACAATCAACGTTTTGTTGCCAAAGAGAAATTATGAAAAAAATACATAGATCGGGGGCCCCCTCGGGTGAAGGGCCCGGGGTTTTCGGCGCACCCGCCCCACCCTCCGCTACTGTGTAGCGCACCCCCCCCCCCCCCCCCCCCCCCCGGCATCCCCGTTGAAATCGACATTAGCTTTGTACAAAAATGTATTCATTGTTTACTGTTTAACTGTAGCTATTTGATTTTACTTAACTGTTACTATTTGATACTTAAGATGATTTTGAGAGAGCACTCAGATGGAGCAAGACAGCTGAGGTCTGCCGTGGAAACAGAGGAGGACCAACCTAAAAAAAGAAATATCAAAAGACCAAACAAATTTGGAGACAGCAGTGAAGGTAAGAACTTACCAAAAACATATTTGGTGTGGTAGTCATTTAGCAGAATGGCCGATGTTTGACACTTTCATATTATATGATTTGAACTTGGCTGAAAATGGAAGATTCTATAGCTAAGCCTAGCGTAGCTAATAGAAGTGTAGAAGAAGAGCAACGGAACAATGTAAATGTGTATGTATACATACTGTATATGGTTTGCAGCATTATAGAAAATTATATTAAGAAAATTAATGTAATAAACCTGTTTGTGCTTCCCCCCCCCTTGCCCAATAAGAATCGATAAGAGAATCGATAATAGAATCGAAAAGCAGGAATTGATAAGGAATTGGAATTGTTGGAATCTTATCAATACTCATCCCTAGTATTGTTGCTGAAACGCATAAAACACCATTGTAATTACTGTATAATATACATATAAAATGTTACATACATTTTACAATTAATTATCCAAGGAATGAACCATGACTTGAAGATAGATCTCCTTGTCAACAATTATCGAGAAGTAAAGTATGCTACAGATCCTTCTCCTTGTCAACAATTATCGAGAAGTAATGTACAGTAAAGTACAGCTCTGGGATAGAAGCTGTTTCTCAGCCTGTCTGTTTTTGCTTTGATGGTCCTAAAGCGCCTCCCTCCACTGTTGCACTCCCTGAGTGCAACAGTTCAAATAAGTGGTGACCAGGGTGTGTTGAGTCTCTGAGGATGCTGTGGGCTTTCCTGAGGCAGCGTGTTTTATAGATGTCCTCAAGAGGTGGAAGAGCGCGGCCAATTACTTTTTGTGCGGTGTGAATGACCCTCTGGAGTACCTTTCTTTCTGCTGCCGTGCAGCTGGCAAACCACAGCGAGATCAGAATCAGAATTTGGTTTATTCGCCATGTATGTTATACGAACACGGAATTTACTGTGGCAGGGAGGTGCAAAACACTAAACATATACAAATCTTAAATTAAGTAAAAGTACAAAAGTTTAACTATTTCTAAGAACTAAACAATCTAAGAATACAACAATTTAAATATAAAATAAAATATATATAAAAATAACGATAAGAATGAGTGGTCAACATAGTGCAATAGGATACTGAGGTAAGGTGGCTTGTGCATACTGTAATTGCCATTAGATGGACTTATAATAGTTAAATAAGTGAATGAATGTCAATGGGAGTTCTTGGCCTTGTTGAAGAGGCCAGTAGCAGATGGAAAGAAACCATACCTCAACACTAACTCCTCTCCTGCAGCCTTACACCTCTCCTGCAGCCTTACACCCCCACCCGTCACCTACGGTCTTCTTCAGACAACCGCCTGGTGGTCCCACCGCTCAAGACCGCCCGGTCCCAACACAAGCTCTTCTCCTGTCTGGCCCCCCAGTGATGGAATCAACTCCCCACCTCCATCAGAGATACTGACTGTCTTTCCACCTTCAAGAAAAGGCTCAAGACGCACTTGTTCCGGGAGTACAACGGTACTTAGGAATGGTTCGCTTGACCCGATGTTAGTTTCCTCAAGGATCACAATGACTCTTGCTTAGAGACTTGTTGCTCTTGTGGTTAGTGGTAACTGTTTAAAATTTTTGTTCTCGCTGTGATATATTGTTTTATTACTGTTGCTTGCTTTTTTCCACAGGTACACTTGCACTTATAGCGGTTCATGTTGTTTAATTGTAACTTGTTTAACTACATGCTCTTATGGTTCTTCCCTTTGGCACTTACTTTGGTTGTTCACAATGTGTGCTTCATGTTTTGGCTACTCGCGATGTTTTTTGGCTATCTTGTTGTTATGATCAGTGACCTATGCACTTTGTAAAGCTCTCTCTTGGAAGTCGCTTTGGATAAAAGCGTCTGCTAAATGAATAAATGTAAATGTACCTCCACAGAGCAGCGGTAAAAGGACACTAACAGTTTCTTTTTTTATTTGTTCTTCCTAAGTAACCTCTGGAAATACAGCCTCTGTTGTGCCTTTTTCAGCAGTGCAGTGGTGTTTCTTGTCCAGGAAAAGTCCTCCTCGATGTGAGTGCCCAGGAAGCTGAAGTCCGATACCCTCTCCACTCTCTCCCCATTGATGACAATAGGCTGCATGTCTGATTTTTTCCTCCTATAGTCGACTAACAGCTCTTTTGTCTTGGAGGTGTTGAGGATAAGGTTGTTCAAGGTGCACCATGTTGACAGCCTTTGCACCTCGTCCCTGTATGCAGTCTCATCTCCTCCTGAGATGAGCCCCACCACGGTTGTATCATCTGCAAACTTAATGAAGCAGAGTGCAAGTTCAGTCAGGCAAGACCACTCCCTGCACTCGGGCATCTTCGACGATGTTTCACTACTAACTCCCCCCACTAAGAACGCTCTTCTTTCCCTCTTTCCTATGTTGGGCTGTCATATGGTTCAGTTCGATTATCGCTCCCGTCTATCAATTAACACTGTCAAAGAATCACATGATCGTGCCTTTAAATAAGATTCTCTCCCCGTGTAGTTTGTCCAGGCTATCAAGTGCGCGACTGTGTGATGCGTTGGCTGGACTCGCTATTGTTTGTTGCTTTTGGGGGATTTCCTACGATGTCTGATTCAGAGCTGGAGCTCGAGGACGCCGTCCTGGTTTCTCGCCGTAGCTCTCGGCTTGCTTCCCATCGGGGCTCCGACGGGTCTGCAGTGGCGGCGGGGCTGAAAGCTCTGGGCGTCTTTCCTGCTCCCGGGTTGGGGCTCTCCCAGTTCCAAGAACTGGCCGCCGAGGCGGACGGCGTCTCCTCTGACCAGGTCCAGTCGCCCCCAGCTTCCAGAGTCATCGGCGCTCTGGGTCGGAAGCGTGCCAGGAAGTCGCTTCACCAGGAGCTCCTGGATCCGGCCGCCGGCGCGTCCGCTGGTCCTGCTGTTGCTCCCCCGCCTGTTCCCGCTTCTCCATGGGGCGTCGGCCCATAGCCTCTCAGGCTGTCTGCACACAAGGATGTCGGTCCTTCAGCCAGCACAGGCTGTTCACATAGACTCAAGGGCGTCGGCCTTGTAGCCATATAGATCATGTACGCGGGGACGTCGGTCCTCCAGCCGGCACAGGCTGTTCACATAGACTCAAGGGCGTCGGCCCTCTAGCCCACATAGGTCATTTACGCGGGGACGTCGGTCCTCCAGCCGGCACAGGCTGTTCACATAGACTCAAGGCGTCGGCCCTCTAGCCGACTAAAGACGTCAAAGGCTATCACATGCATACCGAGGGCGTCGGGCCTCAGCCGTAAGGCTATCTCCGAAGGCATGAGGGTGTCGGCCCTCCAGCCCATATAGGTCATGTACACGGGGACGTCGGTCCTCCAGCCGGCACAGGCTGTTCACATAGACTCAAGGGCGCCGGCCCTCTAGCCCATATAGGTCATGTACGCGGGGACGTCGGCCCTCCAGCCGGCATGGGCTGTTCACATAGACTCAAGGGCTTCGGCCCTCTAGCCGACTAAGGCCGCCAAAGGCTATCACATGCATACCGAGGGCGTCGGCCTCAGCCGTTTAGGCTATCACTGACAGCATGAGGGTGTCGGCCCTCTGGCCATTGCACTTCAGGGCTTTCTGCCCTCTAGCCGTGGCTGGCAGCAGCGCTGCCTTTGCCGTCGTCTGGTTCTGGAACCGTCTACGGAGATGTCCTTGCCTTGCCATTTCCTGCATGATCCGGCCCCGGGTATGTATGCTTTAGCTATGTTATTATCCCGTAATATTGTCGCACCGATCGGTGCTATGCACTTTTGTTGGGCGTGCTGCGTTTGTGTGGCTTATTCCTCAGAGGTTCATGATTACTTCCCATTGGTGAGAATGTTTTATTGTTTCACTTCTGACCCTCTTAACTTTTGGGGATTCTTCTCGGATGTTGGGCAGGCGCCCTCTGATCTATTATTCCCCATGGGGTCTAAGTTCCAAACATTGTAGTACAATTAAAATTCTGTAATAAACATCACTTTACTCATACCAGGTCTCTCCTGATTGAAATGAAGCATAGCGCAAGTTCAGTCAGGCAAGACCGCTCCCTGCACTCGGGCATCTTCGACGATGTTTCACTACTAACGCCCCCCACTAAGAATGCTCTTCTTTCCCTCTTTCCTATGTTGGGCTGTCATATGGTTCAGTTCGATTATCGCTCCCGTCTATCAATTAACGCTGTCGAAGAATCACATGATCGTGCCTTTAAATAAGATTCTCTCCCCGTGTAGTTTGTCCAGGCTATCAAGTGCGCGACCCTCCATCTCCCCGTCGCCATCCGGTTCCTGTCTCTGTCTTCGACTCAGGGCCAGCCCAAGGCATAAGCGAACTAAGCGGCTGCTTAGGGCCCCTGTGGCCACCAGAGGGCCCCCAAGATCACATGAAATTACAGTTTAATGTACCGTGTTTCTTCAATTAAACGCTGCTCTCGTTTAAACGCTGCACCAAAATTGAACATTGTGTAATAAACGCCACCCCAGAAATACGGTAGGAGTAGCATGTCCTGAAATACCTAGTAGCAGCATGTCATTTTAATGAACATTCTCGTGTTGCACTAGGGGTCCACTGTTAGCTAAATACGTTTCAAATATCACATCAACATACCTTACTTAGCAAATTACTCTAGCTAGCTAGAGACTAGCTGTTAGTTGGCATTTGAAGGGAAGCTTACGAAAAAATAGCCAGAAAACTAATAGCAGTCTAGCCTATTGCTTGCGTTAGCAAGCTAAACTAGTTTACAGGCTACAGTAGGTAGTCTAGGTGTTTTCGCTATCTAGCTGTTCTTGCATTCCTTGCAAATCAGCCTTAATAAAAAGCAGATGAGATAGAGCTAGCTAGTCTAACTAACATTGACATTTGCTCGTTGCTTAATCGGTGATTTAGAAGACGGTACTGTTCAAACTGTCTAAGAACATTTAATGTAGCGAACTAACACGTTAGCATGTGCGCGCAGCTATCATAGAATACCGTATTTCTTCGATTAAATGTCGCACCAAAAATGAACAATGTGTAATAAATAGAAGTTTAATCGAAGAAATACAGTAATTAAGAAAAAATAATAACAATTGGCGACGCCGAGGGGCCCCCAAATAAATTCTGCTTAAGGCCCCATAAAGGCTTGGGCCGGCCCTGCTTCGACTCGTTGGTCGTCGGCTGCCGCCACTGCCACCAGTGTCTGGACTCCATGGGGGATTCTTCTTGGATGTTGGGCAGGCGCCCTCTGATCTATTATTCCCCATGGGGTCTAAGCTCCAAACATTGTAGTACAATTAACATTCTGTAACATCACTTTACTCATACCAGGTCTCTCCTGATTGAAATTATGGCATTGCTTGGGTGGGTGGAGGTGCAGTCATGGGTATAGATGGTGTAGAGTAGGGGGCTCAACACGCAGCCCTGTGGGGAGCCGGTGCTGATGCTGAGAGCTGAGGAGAGGTGAAATTAGTTACTCAAATTCTAAAACCAAACGGCACAACTAAGAATTACGAACACTAGAAAATCTAATTAAAAAAGCTGAGATCTAAATTAATACGGGTAATGGACCCTGAAAAATTACAAAATCTATCTGTAATGAGAGATAATTATGATAAATTAACAACTGACAAAGTGGCTAAAAGCCTACAGTGGACTAAACAAACATACTATGACCAAGGAGAAAAGGCAGGTATATTATTGGCCTGGAGGATTAAGTAAATACAAGCGGAAAGGACAATTTATAGTATGAAATCAATATCTGGCAACTTAGTTGTGGACCCGTTAGAGATAAATGAACATTTTAGAAACTTTTATAAATTGCTGTACAAATCAGAATACACAGAAAATGGAAATGCTCAGAATGGATTTCTTGACCAGTTGTAATTTCAGACTATATCAGAAGATGAAAAAGTTATACTTGATAGTCCATTGACAACAGAGGACCTTTGTGAAGCTATAGGGGATAAGAATAGCGGAAGAGCACCAGGACTGGATGAGTTACCAATAGAGTTTTACAAGACATTTAAAAGACAACTGGTACAACCGCTTCTTGACATGTATGAAGAATCATTTATCAAAGGAACGCTCTCAGACTCATTGAGATTAGCTATAATAACCCTGATATTAAAACCAAACAAAACCCCAACTGAATACTCGTCTTACAGGCCGATTAGTTTAATGGGATGTGACAGAAAAATACTTTGTAAAACGCTTTCAAGAAGGCTGTATAAATATCTACCTCAGTTAATAATTGATGATCAACAAGGCTTTGTACAACAAAAACAGGGCTATCAAAATATTAGGAGAGTCTTGAATATACTGCATGAGAAGCATGATGCAAAAAACACAGCAATGCTCTCAGTAGATGCATGCCAAACATTTGATAGGATAGAATGGGATTATATTTTTGATGTACTCCCAAGATTCAGATTAGGCAAAACTTTTCTCAAATGTATCCGACTACCATAAAACAAATCCAGCCGCTGAGATCCTAACTAATAGTAACATCTTAAGACCCTTTCGTTTACAGCAATCTACCCGTCAAGGTTGCCCTTTGTCCCCACTACTATTTACTAGTGCTGTCAAACAATTAAAATATTTAATCGCGATTAATCACATTAATGTCATAGTTAACTCACGATTAATCGCAATTAATCCAACATTTTTATCTATTCTAAATGTCCCATGATTTATTTTTGTCACATAATTTGTTCTCATTTTAATGCTCTTATGAACATGGAAAAGGGGATTGGATTGCTTAGTTAGTGCAAATGTTTTTTTTAAATTGAAAACAACATTGCCTGGCTTTGACGAGGGGGCTGAGAATTCGCATCAGCTGTGTGCTTGGCCATCAAGTGGTATTTTAGACTGGACGTGCTGCGATGATAGCTCAGTTCACAACGACAAAACACACAGATCAATTTGGTCTTGTCAATGGAACCATTTGGCAACTTTTTAACCCTTGTATTATCTTCGGGTCATTCTGACCCATCAGTCATTGTGACCCACCGTCGTATTGCGACAAATTTACCGCATACAAAAGCAAAGTGAAGCATTTTCTTTTAACCGTTGGGCTGTCTCAGACCCCCCACATTGCAAAGGTTAAAAGAAAATTATTTGTATTTGTTTTTGTATTGAGTAAAATTGGGTAAACACAACGATGGTTCGTTGTGAACCTTTGGGTCATGTGACCCGAAGGCAGCACAAGGGTTAAAAGTAACCTTTCCATTCAGAATCTTATTGGCATCCATTTCGGCGTCTCGCGCTCATAATCCACTCAAAACGTAACATTAGCCTACTACTCTTTAGCCGGCTCGCAAGCCCAAACAAGTGTGTGCGGCATGCCTGTTGTTTTGTTTCCAGTCTAGCTAGATCCGGTGTGGTGTTGTAGTTTTTCTAACGTCAGTAGTCGTTGCAACAGCATGTGAAAAAAATTACAAAGTTTGCTAGGCCAGAAATAATGTTAATTTCGCGATAAAAAAATGAACGCCGAAATGGGTTAACTAGCAGTAGAGTTTATTTCCGTTATTTTAAAGCAGATTTAACCATTTTGTAATGAACGCTATGCTCATGGCATGAGAAACGTAATTATAGCCTAATATAATTAGTTATAATATCGTGGCATGTTACGGCGTCATTATAGATTGTTGACATGTTATCTGGAGCAAAGACGAAGATGAATAAATCATGTCTGATAACCACAATATTGTTATGGTCGTTATATTCTTAGAACTTTATGTCAGTTAACATCACAACAATGGCATTAACAATAAGCTAGTAATAGTAGTAGTATAGATTTTACCTGAAAGGGCATTGTAAGCTATTTGGTTTTATTTTTTAATCCATTTGGTTTTATTTGTAATCTATCTGATATCAATACTGATATCAAAAAGTTTAAGTGTGTGTGGGTGTATGTGTGTAGATACGTGTATCTGTGCTATGTATATGTTCCTGGTTCCAAACTGTTGTAAGCTTCTTTGCAATGACAGTATGTAAAATAAGACAATAAATATATTTTGGGGGAAAAAAAAGAACCCCCAACTTTACATTATACAACACCGACGAAAACCACATTGCTCCTCCTGAATCCGAGGTTCGACAATCCGACTGACCCTCCTCTCCAGAACCCCTGAATAAACTTTCCCAGGGAGGCTGAGGAGTGTGATCCCCCTAAAGTTGGAGCACACCCTCCGGTCCCCCTTTTTAAAGAGGGGAACCACCACCCCGGTCTGCCTGTCCCCGATGTCCACGCGATGTTGCAGAGTTGTGTCAACCAAGACAGCCCTACAACATCCAGAGCCTTAAGGAACTCCGGGCGGACCTCATCCACCCCAGGGGCCCTGCCACCGCAGAGCTTTTTAACCACCTCGGCGACCTCAGCCCCAGAGATAGAAGGCCCCTCCCCCGATGTCCCCAGACTCTGCCTCCACGTCGGAAAGCGTGTTGGTGGAATTAAGGTCTTCTTCAAAGTATTCCTTCCACCGATCCAGGACGTCCCCCGTCGAGGTCAGCAGCGCACCATCCCCACCATATACAGCGTTGACAGTGCACTGCTTCCCCCTCCTGAGTCGCCGGATGGTGGTCCAGAACCTTTTCGAAGCCGTTCGGAAGTCGTTCTCCATGGCCTCGCCGAACTCCTCCCACGCCCGGGTTTTTGCCTCCGCGACCGCCAAAGCCGCATTCCGTTGCCCACATGAGCATTGAAGTCCCCCAGGAGTACGAGGGCATCTCCGGGAGGAGCGCTTTCCAGCACCCCCACCCCCCCAGAGACTCCAAAAAGGGTGGGTACTCTGAGCTGCCGTTTGGTGTGTAAGCACAAACAACTGTGAGGACCCGTCCCCCCACCCGAAGGCAGAGGGAGGCTACTCTCTCGTCCACCGGGGTGAACCCACACGTACAGGCGCCGTACCGAGGGGAAACAAGTATTCCCACCCCAGCTCGACGTCTCTCACCAAGGGCAACTCCAGAGTGGAAGAGAGTCCAGCCCCTCTCAAGGAGACTCTGGTTCCGGAGCCGATGTTATGCATCGAGGCGAGGCCGACTATATCTAGCCGGAACCTCTCTACCTCGCGCACCACCTCAGGCTCCTTTCCCGCCAGCGAGGTGACGTTCCACGTCCCTAGAGCTAGCTTCTGCAGCCGAGGATCGGACCGCCAAGGCCCCCGCCTTCGGCCGCCGCCCGTCTCACACTTCACCCGACCCCCATGACCCTTCCTATAGGTGGTGAGCCCACTGGAAGGGGGTCCCACGTTGCTTCTTCGGGCTGAGCCCGGCTGGGCCCCATGGGAAAAGGCCCGGCCACCAGGCGCTCGCCATCGGCCCCACCCAAGGGCCTGGCTCCAGGGGGGGGACCCCAGTGTCCCGCGTCCAGTGATACTGGCATTCAAAAGGATCTTGCCAAGCTTCTCCTTTGAATTAATTTGGCTAGTGATTGCAACGCTACCAGACAAGTTATACCAAAAGAAGTAGACAAACCGCAATTCTAATTGCGACCTGACTGAGATAAAACTAAATCTCACCGGATTTAAAGGAATTATTTTGACGAAAGGACATTTGATCGAACTATACGGACTCCTACAGCCTCGAACTTAAACGGAGCCCGCTTCGACCCACAAATCAACACACTGACAAAAGTGAATGTGACTAGCTATATTTTTTGTGACATTGGCATGAAGTTGGCATGAAGACTATTCTCACGAGGGCCTTCGTTTACTCTACAAAGTGAGACTGGTAACATTGACTGGTATCGCTGACCTAGACTGAGACACCTTGGTGTTGTAGGGGGTTAAATATTGGCCAAACAACCAAAACGAATTCCCCTATGGTTTAAAGGAAGATGGGAAACTGAACAGTGTATTAGCATGAACCAAATAATGCAAATACAAATAGAATTAAGGTTATTTGACTCTATGGGTTAAATCAGAGCAAGAATGGTTAAAGTACGGTTAAATGAAATACGCATTTAATAACATTGCAAATGAATGAAATCAATTACAAGGCAAACATGTTACAAAATGAAGGCTTTAAATCTTACCTACTCTACCATGATCATTGTAAATCGGAGAGAAAGCAAGAGTAGGACAGTAGGACAAGGGAGAACTGAGGAGAAGTTCTCAGGAGATGAAGAATCCACAGAACAATGCATTACAATTCCCTTTATACACAAGGACAACCAATCAGACCAAATCTTGAATGGGGTGTGAGACCCATCAAGTTGAGACCGTTCAGAAACTCCAGACTTTAGCATATGAGAGGTGGGGGCAGGTTTGACTTCCAGCCTTACAGTGTGTTGTATTCATTGTTTGATTGCATCATTTCTTATCAATAAACTACAAAGAACTTGGTTTGGCATTTAACCTTGTATTCTTCTCCACCCAAATTAGAACACAACATTACCGCTACTCTTCCAGTTACCAGACAAGGCCTGATTCTTTCCCCTCTTCCCACTCGTTTTACCTTTCCATTGTTCCAATTGTTCATTTTGTTGTCCAACTCTAAAGGCTTATATATGCTTCTGCCTTTTTTCGAAAAACGGACACATGGGAACGCCCTCTTCTCCGAGGAACGCCCTCTACGAGCTCTCCGTCAGCCCTCGGAGAGCCCAGGAGAGCTCGACGTGCACCTCCTGAATTTTCTAACTATCCGTCGTGAGCGAGAGCTACGGAGACCCCCTTGGCGGTCAGTATTAAGAATCGCTTGCGTCAGGGGCGGAGTTGCCGGGATAAACAGGACGAACAGAATCCTTTGACCGCCATTGCTGTAAGTTTTCACAATTCATATTTCAGCTAAACAGTACATGTAAATCAGCGTCTGAATTAAAATGTGACGAGAAATGGGAAGTGTAGTTGCTGAAAATTAGCATATTTTATTGATGAAACGGCTAATTTGTAAATTTGCTCCGACTTCTCGATAACCTAGGTAAATAAACACTCCACGACGATTTACAAAAAAACGCTCTTCTGGCGGTGAATTGTTTTCAGCACCCACAGCCTACGGAGAACCATAAACGCAGTCTATCCGTCCGTATCCGTGCGTATCCGTGCGCCCGCCCATCCGTAAACGGAGACGCAGAAGCATATTGCGGCCTTAATACTAAACCAAGAACATACAGTACTGTTCATTATATTTCCATTTACTTCAATAAATCATTGTGTATAATATTCACTTGCGTAATTTGTTCCTTCTTGTTATCTGATCTGCTCTTCTCTTAAAATGAATGAATTCTTTCAGAATACTGATTATTACATATGAACTATAGGTTTCCTTGGTTCCTAAACCTAATGTAGGCGGCCAATTTGTGATCCTCAAACTCTGCCGCCGAGAGGCTGAATAGCGCTTTGTAGATTTGTATTTATTTGGTCTTAAAACAAACAACGTTGTGCATCCAGTATAGCGGTCAGCAAAATATGACTTCCCCCGTCACCCCCTCCTCTCCTCAAACACACAGGTGAACAAGTTAAATAACATAACTTCCTCCGCCTCCCACCAGGTGCCCTAATTACCACGACCTGGCTCTTACATTCCGGCCCCTAATTAATACAGTCAATACACAGTAATAATTACATATACATGACACACGCAGAAGAATACAGAACACAATAATCGTAAGTCCATCATACAAAAATAATCCAATCTTCGGTTCTTCGGTACCCCCAAAGGCATAAAAGTCAAAAAATCTTCAATATGTCAAGACAATTAAGTCAAAGTCACGTTATGCAAGTAATGAGATCAGGGTTCGGCTGACTCCTGCAGAAGACAGATCTTAGACACAGGCCTGCATATACAACTGGTGTGGGTCTTGATCCAGACTCGTCTTACGAGTCCTCTGCTGTCTGGAACCACGTCGGTTATCCTTCCAGTGATCCAGGAGTTGCGGGGCGCAGAATCATCCACTATCAATACGATGTCTCCAGGAATTAAATTACGCTTAATCTTTGTCCATTTCTGTCGTTCCTGCAGTTGTGGCAAGTACTCCCTAGTCCACCTTTTCCAGAACAGGTCAGCCATGTATTGGACTTGCTTCCATCTACGCCGTGCATACATGTCTTCTTTCTGAAACAGCCCAGGAGGTAGACATGGTTTAGTTTTGAGAAGCAGAAGGTGGTTCGGAGTTAACGCTTCCAAGTCGTTCGGATCTGTGGATTCCTTGGTGATGGGTCTACTGTTAAGAATTGATTCCACTTCACAGAGCACCGTGGAGAGGGCTTCTTCATCCAGACTTTGTGTCCTCAATGTAGAGTTAAGGACCTTCCTAATAGAACGAATCAACCTCTCCCATGCTCCTCCATGATGTGATCTAGTAGGAGGGTTGAAGGTCCATTTAATTCCTTTCAACAAGAGTGCGTCATTGATCTGTTCCAAGTTCCATCCGTCAATGGCCCGTCTCAACTCGCACTTTGCGCCGACAAAGTTGGTCTTGTTGTCTGACCGCAACTCTTTGACCTGCCCTCGTCTTGCGATGAAGCGTCGCAGAGCATTAATGCAAGAATCTGTGTCCAGTGAGGAGGCAACTTCAATGTGTACTGCCCTTATCGCCAAACACGCTTAACCTCGAACGGACCAAAGAAGTCGACTCCAACATGACTGAATGGAGGTTCTTCCGAAGAAACTCTATCCGCAGGCAAGTCCGCCATCTGCTGTTGACCTACAACTCCATGTAGCCGTCGACACACTACACATTTAGCCAAAATCCGACTTATGGAACCACTAGCACCAGGGATCCAGTATCTCTGGCGTAATCTCGACAACAAATGATTCCTACCTCCATGGCCAACCTCTCGATGAATATGTTGTAAAATGAGGTCAGAAATATGAAGGTCTTTAGCTAGTATGGCCGGATGTTTTGACTCTTCAGGCATGGCAGCCATACTCAGCCGTCCTCCAACCCTTAACACACCGTCTTCCAGTTTCGGATTGAGTCTACGTATATGGCTTCCCTTTTTCACACTTTCTCCCTTTTGCAAGCATGAGAACTCTTCTGAGAACCTTCTTATCTGACAGAACATGATAACCTCCAGTTCAGCTCCTCTGATCTCTCCCGATGAGAGGTAACCACCACGGAGCCTGTTCCTGGAATCACGAGTGTCCTTAGTGAGAGCATCTTCATGTTGCGTTGCATCAGTAAGACATGCAGTGTCCTCCGTTCTCCTTTTGAGTTTCAAAAGCAATGCCTTGAATCTTAGGATCCAACCCATCACTCTTATTAGACGTGTCCAAGATGAGGTGCGATTTATCAAACAAGTCACGGCATCATCTTCATTCCTTGTTGTAGAAACCCCAATTGCAGCTGATACCTTTACCTCGAAGTCTTCAGATGGAAGTTGCTGCAATCCGTCTGGGTTAACGGGCCAGCATTCTTCTGATTGTAAGAGAAACGAGGGACCGGATATCCAAAAGTCGTTGTTTAGGAATGGCTCCGCCCTTACACCTCTGGAGGCAAGGTCTGCAGGATTGCGTGCAGTGTCCACAAATCTCCATTGAGATGCGTCACAAACCTTAAGAATCTCTGAAACCCTGTTTGCTACAAAGATTCGAAATCTCGAAGTCTCATTTTTGATATACTTTAACCCTTGTGTTATCTTCGGGTCATTCTGACCCATCAGTCATTGTGACCCACCGTCGTATTGCGACAGATTTACGGCATACAAAGACAAAGTGAAGCATTTTCTTTTAACAGCTAGGCTGTCTCAGACCCCCCACATTGCAAAGGTTAAAAGAAAATTATTTTAATTTGTTTTTGTATTGGGTAAAATTGGTTAAACACAACGATGGTTCGTTATGAACCTTTGGGTCATGTGACCCGAAGGCAGCACGAGGGTTAAGACAGACAAACTGTCTGTCCAGAAAACAGAATCTTGAAGCTGTAGTCTTAGCTCCTTTCTCCATAGTTGGTCCATACGTGCTGCTACAACAGCAGCTGTCAACTCCATACGTGGGATAGTAACAGGGTCATAGAAAGAGCTAACCGTTGAAAGGATCCCTCTGCGGGTCAAGGGTCTCTCCTGAATAGTTATGCTGAATTTAAAGGTGTCGGACTGGACTCACCAACACACTCCCAATGCTCTCTCGACAGGTAGTGAGTCATGGTCCAGATCCAGGTCTTTGACTTCTTTTGCTCTCTCCTCTTCTGGTATTGAGGCCAACACACTGCGGCTGTTACTTATCCACTTCGTAAGATGAAAGCCGCCTTTGGCACAGATGGCTTTAAGGTCTTTATAGAGGGATATAGCTTCCTGTTCTGAGGCTACAGAAACAAGGCAGTCATCCACATAAAAACTGTACATGATGGTCTCAAACACTTGTTGGCTGAAAAGGCTTTTGTTGTCTTCTGCACACCTTCGTAGAGCAAAGTCGAAGACGTTGCCCCAAACAAATGGACAACCATCCTGTACTCCTCCATACACTGACTGAAGTCTCCACTGGACCACCAAAGAAATCTCAACAGGTCTACATCCTCCTCTGGAACCTGAACCTGATGGAACATTGCCTCGATGTCAGACATCAGAACAACAAGCTCTTTTCTGAACCTGGTCAGGACTCCAATCAACGTACTAGTACTAGATGCTGCACAATCAAAGACAACTCAAATTTTTCCTTTCTTCGGGTGGTACACCCCATGGTGTGGGATATACCAAACCTTTCCATCACTGCGTTTTAGATCTGTGGTTGGTACTTTGTCTGCATAGCCACTGGATATAAGGTTATTCATGAAACCAGTGTAGTCTTCATGAAATAAGGAGTCTTTGATAAACCTTCTTTTCAGGTTAAGGGTGCGTTGTTCTACAATGCTACGGTTGTTAGGCATGCTTATCTTCCTGTCCCTCAAAGGTAAAGCAATACTGTAATGGCCATCAACTGATTTCACAGTATTGTTAGCCATTTCTAAGAACTTGCAGTCCTCCCTGGAAAGTCCTGGCTGTTCCTCCTGACTGCACTCTGGAAAGTCCGTCTTAAACTGTTGCTTCCAGAGTTCATTAAGTGTTACAGCAGAAATTATGTTGATGGTAACTGCAGACGGATACACATCAGGTCCATCACAACATTCTCCACCAAGGGGTCCATTCACCGTCCAACCAAGCATCGTCTTGATGGCATATGGCCCTTCTTCCACACTCCGGATGACTTCAAGTGGTTCCAAAGCTCTGGGCACATTCATGCCTATCAGAAGCTCCACATCTGTATCTATCTCAGGTAAGTACACATGTTGCAAGTGAGGCCATTTATGCAGATCTTCCTGTCGTGGGACGTTACTCCTATTAACAGGCATCCTACGTTGTGTGAATATATCTGGCATTTCACGGTACCAGTCACTGTTCAATCCAGCCACTTCCAAGTCTGACACGATACAACTGTCCACAATTATCTCTTGGCCCATGGTATGCAAACGAATCTTTGTTTTCCTCCCAGAGAGATTCAGTCTATCCATCAAACCCGTTGTGCAAAAGGATGCTGAACTGCCCTGGTCCAAAAAGGCATAGGTCTCCACCGTCTTTTGACCTTTCTTTGATTTAACCTTTACTGGTACAATGGCGAGCTTAAAGTCTTGTTCACCGGCCCCAGTAAGACCACTGGTTTGGACTTCAACCAAAGAACGTCCCACTGCACTCTTCAAGTTCCTCTTGCCTTCCTCTGCCTCTGCTCCCTTGTCCTTGTGGTGGATGTGAAGCACACTAGGGTGCCTTGAGCCACACATTTTGCAAGAGAGACGTTTCCTGCACTCCTTACTGATGTGACCAGTACACAAACAGCCAAAACACACTCCATTCCTTCTCAGGAAATCAATCTTCTCACTCTGAGCCCTTTGCTCCAGCAGAGTACAGAACTCCAGCATATGTCCACCATTGCAGTACAGGCACGTCCTTTCAGGTACATGTCCATCTTCAACCCTGTGTTCTGTGAATGTCCTTCCAACTGTAGTAGCAGCAGTGGCAAAGCTACTTCCTTTAGCCCCTAAGTGAGGTGGCCTTGTCCTGCTGCTTTCTTTATTTACCACCAACATCGGGGCATCCTGTAGGTTTCCAAACACAGGGTCTGTCATGATTTTTACTTGACGCTCCATAAAGGTCACAATATCAACAAACATAGCTTTCCGGTGATGCCTTTCCTGGACGTCACATGACACTGTTCGCCATTTGTCTCTCAGTTTGTACGGTAGTCTTCTAATCACAGTGATCATATTGGTAGGTGTATTCAATTCACACAGACTATGAACCTCCCCCATGGCATTACAACATCCACGCAAGAACAAACTGTATGCATGTAAAGCCTTTCCATCTTCTGGCTTAATTATTGGCCATGAAGAGACCTTATCCAAATAGGCAGATGCAATCATATGCTCGTTTCCAAAGTGGTCATGCAGTAAAGTCCTTGCCTTTGCAAAGCCCGAGCCGTCAGTCATGTGTTGACAGCTCCTGACAAGTTGTTGTGGTTGTCCCCTGGTGTACTGTTCCAGAAAATGAAGGCTGTCTTCAGCATTGTCGGTTCTTTCCTCAATTATTTGTTCAAAGGACCTCATGAAAGCATGGTACTGTAGAGGATCACCATCAAATATTTGCATATCCCTTTTAGACAGTGATGCAAGACATTGCTGACACACCAGCATGGATGTTATCTCATTCTGTTTCTCCATTATAGACAACATGTGGCTCGGTTCCCTGTCAAATGTTCATGAAAGAAGGTGTATGGACATCTCTACGATGAGGCACTGTACTAGCGTTTGGAACCGTGCTCTGTCTCATAAGCCCCAAGGGCATCTGCCGGAGATGAATGGTATTGTCTGCCCTTTTCTGTTTTGTCCCTCCAAAGTGTATTTCAGAATTTTCCCTTCTTATCCCTTCCAAGTTTATGTGGAATGAAGATATCTGAATCAATATTAAGAGCTTCAACTGCCTTGTCATGTTCCTGTTGCAGTTGTCTTGTCATGGTTTTCTTGAAGTATGACTCCATGCCATTAGATCGGTGAGAAGTGGCAGTTTGCACCCCAGATCCACAGGTCCTTAGAACATTCACTTTGGCCACTGATGCAGCTATATCTGTGTCAAGCTGAAGTTGTTCCTTTCGTTGTCTTAAGTCCTCTTCCTGCTTCTCAAGAGAATGTTTTTCTTTCAGTAAACCATGACGGGCAAGCAAAGCAGCCATTTCAGCTTCCGCTGTGACACATGCGGATGAAGTAGTGGAAACATTTGAACCTTGTTTTCTGCTGCTTAGGTTTGATATACTGTCACGTGGCAATATGTCATCCTGGTCGTCCTCCTGGTGAGATGAGTGGCTTTGCCCACTGTCCCATTTTTCCATCCTCATGAACTCCACATTTTTCTCAAGCAGAACTTCCTGTGGCTCAATGTTATTGGTCAGCTCTGAACGAGGCCTAATGGTTTCTGAAATCCACACTTCAACATCCTCAACAAATCCTTGATTGTATCCAGTGATGCTTGTGCACCATTCGTTTTGGTTTCCTTGTTCATCAGGTGGTATTAAACACATCAGAGATTCATGCAAGGCAGTGGCATTTTCTGACAATTGCAACAGAACGTCCAACTGTGCTTTGACTTGTGAAGAATTTTGTTCATCCTTCATGAGCTCTTTGAGAGACTGTATATGTTTCTTTACCTTGCTTAATTCCTTTTTACGCTGGTTCTGAATTGACTCAATCCTGTTTGCCAGAGCCTTTTCAGTCATTGTGAGTTTTCTCTTTTCCATTTTTGATGAAGTTGAACCAGCCCTTGAACTACTCATCTTGTGCCTGTAGACGGATGCAAATCACATAGCAACGCAACGTAAAAACCCAACACCGACAGCCGCTGCAAACACATGCAGGCACGCTAACCAGCACGCTGAAACAACACACATAGATCAGATAGGTCCGCTCCAAAAACGCTGCAGACACAATCCCACACAGCGGCAATTCACCCGCTCCACACAACGCCAGAACAAAAACTCAACAAGTGGTGGTAACCCGTTCAAACTGCGTACCAAGCAAACCGTAGCACAGTACGCCTACAACACAGGTTACATACCACTGTTTGGCTGGGTTTCTCTCGGGCTGCCGTCCTACGATCCGTTGCCGGGGCTTGCGTGTGTGGTTTTCGCGTTGTTTCCTTTCCGTTGATTTTGAGGTTGTTTGCTGACAAATGTAGGCGGCCAATTTGTGATCCTCAAACTCTGAATCTACAAAGCGCTGAATAGCGCTTTGTAGATTTGTATTTATTTGGTCTTAAAACACACAAGGTTGTGCATCCAGTATAGCGGTCAGCAAAATACGACTTCCCCCGTCACCCCCTCCTGTCCTCAAACACACAGGTGAACAAGTTCCTCCACATAACTTCCTCCGCCCCCCACCAGGTGCCCTAATTACCGCGACCTGGCTCTTACACCTAATATCAAGGTGGTTCCCCTTTAACTAAATACTTGATTAGAAATTAAGTATATCTATTCTTAAACAATCATACCCCGCTACACAAGTAATACACAATTTATATTTCCAAAACACTTTTGCCATGTCTGAACCAACTAGAGTAACATGTTAGAACAGTCAAAGTTGATGGGGAACCATTCACCCAGAAGTTACAAACAAAACAATGTAAATGCACTGAAAACGCTATTTAGGAGCTGAAAAGCAGTTTAAGGCAATAAAAACTGAATGTCTCAAAAAACGGATTCTGATACCTAAATCTTGTCAGTAGAATGTGGATAGGATGACATACAGCTGATTTGAGTCAGTGTGATCCTATTTTAAGATAGCACTGTCATGTAATGTGAACTACTAAAATGCACATGACACACAATTTCTATACTAAAACACCTTAAAGGGGTGATTGACTGTTTTTAGGGGGTATTTCACACTGTTCCTTAAGGTCTCCGAATAAGGTATGTAACATTGGTTTGGTTGAAAATGGCCCGGGTGCTGTTCTATGCCCCCTGATAGATCCTCAGAAATTTTCCCGGGAAAAAACACTAGCTTTTCTCCTTTTATGGTATGCTCATTAATATTTAGATTAGTTGCGCGCTGATTGGTTGGTTGTCAACGAGTGATGCTGGGGAGCAAAAACGCAACATGGCCAACAGCACTCACTGAAACACCGAAGGAGGAGACTTGACATAAAAACGCGCAAATAAATCTATTGTGTCTATACAACACTGTTTTCAACAGATTAACTAGATATCATTTGAAATGATAACGTTAGTTGTTTCCACTTCTGTTGTCGAAGCAAACTGGATTGACTTAGGTGGGTAGAACGTTACAGCTTAGCAACCAAACTATATCGTGATTCAACTCAGCTTCAGTTAGCTAGCTCTAGACATCTTGCTGAAAAATAACCTGACAAAGATCTGGACAAACATGCATCGTGAATTGTAGATTTACATAACAACACGGGTTATTTATTTGAATGAAACAGTCAGGAACATGAAACAACGTTAGCCCCATTGCCAATAAACTAAGCTAATTCATTCTACCTATGCTCTTGCGTTAGCAAGCTAAACTAGTTTACATGCCTACAGTCTAGGTGTTTTCGCTATCTAGCTTTTCTTGCAAATCAGCGTTAATAAAAAGCAGATGAGCTACAGTCTAGCTAATAATAGGTGCGTTCGACATGGACTGACTTCATGCAGCGCTGCAGCCGGCTGACTTGAAACAGTGAATTCTGGTGAAACGGCGCCGAGGCTAGGTCACTGTGACGTAGCCATCAAAGTACCGTGAGATCGATTCGAGAACTGCCGGCTGTGTAGCCGAGCGCATTTTCTCAAGAGCAACTGCACGGGTTCTAATGACGACACAGCTATTTCATGATTGGCCAGACTCACACACGACAACTTTGACGCGTGTTTTGTAATTATTCTGACACCTTCAGTTTCGCCAACGCTCAAATCCGGACCAAACAGTTTAATTTAATAAAAAATGTGTTGAAGAAAGGGCTTTAGTCCGCCTCTTCACTAACGGAAAGACTACGTTTAATTATAAATAAAGTAAAGTAAGCAAACTGCGCTTGATCGGCCATGACTGACGTCAACGCAGCAAACCACGAGAAGCTGGAATGTCCGACTTTACAGAGCCGTTTTAAACTCCTCCCCGACTGCAAGCGGCTACTCTCGCCGGTCGTTTCATGCAGCCGCAGTCCATGTCGAACGCACCTATTGACTAGACGGGCATGGCTGATGTTTGTCTATACCGTAGCGTAGAAGATCCCTGTGCAGTTCGACCCTCGACACATTTGCGCGAACCATTTCACCAAGGACGGTTTTGAAAACCTGGGACAATGTAGCTAAAGCAGGATTTGCTATGAAGCTGTTGCTGAAAAGAGGTGGGTTCCGACCTTACGTTCATCACAACCGCAAGCTGCGGTTGATTTTGTCGGTAACAGTTATTAGCAATGCTAACGTATCCTGTATCTAGTACCTGCCTTTCTCCAGTTCTTTCAAATAGATAATCTAGACAGGCGTTAGCAATAGGCCAGACTGCTATTTGTTTTCTGGCTATAAACTTCCCTTCTAATGCCGACTACAGCTAGTCTAGCTAGAGTCATTTGCTAAGTAAAGTATGTTGATGTGGTTAGAAACGTATTTAGCATTCTACCTATGCTAGATACAGGCGACGTTAGCATTGCTAACTGTTACAGTAGCGACAATTCATACTGTAGCCTACTTACAGCTTGCAGTTGCGATGAGCGTACGGTCGGAACAGCACATCTTTTCAGGTTCAGCTTCTTAGCAAATCCTGCTTGAAATTGACCAAGGTTGTCAAAACTGTCTTGGGTGAAATGTTCAGATCAAATGAATAATTGAATGTCGAACTTCGCCGGGATCTTCATATGTTCAAATGTTTGGCTCCTTGGGAAGACTGAGTGTTAGCCTTCCCTGTACAGCCTGGAACACAGAATTTACGACCGTGGTCCATTTTCAATATCCTTGTTATAATTCAAAACGTTCTTCTTTGTAATTCCTTATAAGCAGCCTACACAGAGCAGCGCGCAGCTAAACTAGTATCGGAGATCTACGCTACCTCGGACTGAGCAAGAACATCAGTGAGTGGGCTGGTCTGGATGTAAATTTTGGGGCTTGACAAAGATACAGACCAGAGCCAAAAAGGCGGGCCACCGGACTGACGTCAGTCCGGTGGCTTTGTTGAAAAGCTACCGTTTTACAGCAAAAAAAAATCATTTTGAGATTTGCATAGGAAAGAGGTGTCAATGGACTTGGAGGTTCACTGTATGTTCATTTTACCCACCGAACTGTCGTTAATCAACTATGACAAGGTAAAATCGGTTTTGCAATCAATGACTCCTTTAACATTAGAAGCGCCAAGCCGGTTTTACCTACTAGAAGCTGAAGGGTTGAATGACCCGAGTCTTCAGACTGGGATGTTGTTACTAAAAAGGGATGGTCGCTAGATGACGCTTCTAGCAAAGGCACGGTCAAATAAAGAACGTGCCTTTGTCAATCTGTCATTTATTTTCCATGTTGTTAGTCAGTGATTATTTCATTAGTGTTTGTTGTCTAGCCCTTCAATCATTCATCAAAACGTAATTCATCAAAACAACAAAAAACCCTATATTATGCATGCCAGGCCTTGGCGATGTCGCTCTGTAAAGAAACACTACGCGCCTGCCAACATAAGCATTCTTCCACAGAGCGGTGAATACAAACAATGAAACGATAAAGATGGCGAAGGCATAGAGCAATTTTGTCTGGATTGACAATGAGGTTGCTTTATTACTACAAGTGACCTTGGACTATAAAATGGCAAAATGTCAGGAATATGTGGACTAGGAGTCAGGCCAGTCGAACCCCTTATTCACCACGGACGCGTCTGCGGCGCGTTGCGGCTGCGATGCCGGTGTCGGAGCTGATCGCGGATGATTGCGGCAACTCTAGTCAATGGTGCAGTTCACACCAGACACGCCACGGCGCGTTTCGGAAGCGACTCAGGGCATACAGGGCAACTTCGCAAGAGATAGGTAGCTTTTCTATTTTTGACGGAGGTTGTGTCCAAGCCAACTTGTAGTAAAAAGCAACCTCATTGTCAATACAGACAAAATTGCTCTATGCCTTCGCCATCTTTATCGTTTCATTGTTTGTATTCACCGCTCTGTGGAAGAATGCTTATATTGTCAGGCAAGTAGTGTTTCTTTACAGAGCGACATCGCCAAGGCCTGGCATGCATAATATAGGTTTTTTTGTTGTTTTCGTGGATTTGTGTAGTGAATAATTTGAAAAATGTTGTCGTCTGTACACGAAACAGTTCAAAAATGCAAAGGAAAACCATTTCTGTTTTTAGTACATCATTGACGTGTGAACGTATCCTAAGAACACAAGGCACAGTTTTAAGTATTGTGTCTCATTTGACAGTCTGGGAGATCTCATTTTGATCTCTTATCACAATGCTTACAGCTCTGCAATGTCTCCTTTGTAAACATTGTAAACACAATTTTACTTACTTACTTAACAATTCAAATTCTTTGTATTTTATCTCGCAGGGGCTTCGCTAGTAAAATCTTAAATTTAAGTTTTAACAATTCACTTTATTAGTCAGTTGAGTTGTAGTTCAGTAGGCTAATGGCGGCGGAGAAAGATGCGAGCGAAGCTATTCGGTCTGTTGTGGCAACGCTGCCGAATATCCATAAGTTAAAGCCGGAGCAAGAACAATCCTTGCTGAGTTTTGTTGGTGGCCATGATGTTGTGGCCCTCCTCCCCACGGGGTTCTGGAAAAGTTTGATTTTGAAGCTACGGCAGCTAGCTCCGTTACAGTAGTGGTGAAGGAGTTGGCTAAGGCGAACGCTAGCAATTGGTTATGGCAGATCAGAGTGGCTCTGAGCAGATCCAATAGCTTTAAACTTCAACAGAGTACCTGCCTTCAAAGAAGTTAACGCTTGTCAATGGAGCAATCCCAGACCCTCTGTACAAATGAAATGTACGAGGGTCTGGTTAGGACCAGGCTACAGGTGAATGCCACAAAATGTGCAAATATTTCGAACATGTTTGGGGGGGCTTTAGCTGCTTCAACATCAGCATTACCTGTGAGGAAGGAGGAGAGGTGGCTGTCTCAGAGAGGCCGAAACATAGGCTACTGACAGAGTCAGGGAAGAAGCCGAGGAGCAGGAGAGTGACCATGACAGGGCAATGGGAGCGAGTAAGGAAAAGATGGAAGAAAGAGTAGTTGACGATGTGGTAAGGAGTAGGTAAATTAACAGGGACTCAGGAAGGGAGGCAGTGTGTGTGTGTGTTTGTATTGTATTTAGCAGACACTTTTGTCCAAAGCCACAAAATATGAATCTTACAATAATTTAAATGAACAGTAAACAGTTTTAAAGGTTGCTAAGCCAATATTAAGCAAAATAGTAATAATAACAATACAATATCAAATATCACTAGAGAGGGTACAATGTCTGGGGAAATTGTAGGGTGTGCTTGCTTGCGTCGGTTGTACAGGGATTTTAATGCAATTTTTACAACTGATATTCCTGTATATTTTATATAAAAATGCATAGGGCCTACTTATTATGCATAAATATTACATAGATTTAAAAGCATCTTTTTTTTGCTGCTCATTTACAACTCAAAATACGAGTTAAGTGTAGAATGAAATATGACGTCTTCTCATTTCCCCTGCAAGAGGCAGCCTCATAGCTGAATCAACGAATAAATTTGGCAGACCGGTGTAAAAATTGACCTAATCTCTATGACTTAAACGTCCTTTTAAGTTTTCCCTTCTCGTGATATTTTCAGGCATTTAGCCTACTCATATTGCATTCATTCATTAATAAAGAACCCCCTTTGAAGATTATTCTACGACGTTACCGGCAGAAGATAGAATCGCGATTCAAACAGTACCATCTGCTAACTGAAAATATGCCCCCAAAAACGTAAATAAGCTTGACATTTATTTAGTGGAAAATCGCTCATTCATAAAACGCTCACTGCTAGCGATCATTGTCAGTAACAACTCAAAATGCGATATAGCCCTGTGTGGAGAAGCTGCCCCGGTAAATTGTACTACTACGGTACAGTACAAGACTACTGCTGTGTTCGTCTTGGTAGCGATTGCGTTGGTTGAATTCGATTAAACGTTCCGTTGTACGGTTTAGGCTGAAATTAATTATTTTCATGAACAGATTGACAAAGTTTAGGCTGTGGCAATGAAGTTCAGGTTAGTAGTCAGATAGTTTCACCTATTGAAAGACTTTTGATTTAAGTAAGGGGAGTGCCGAACATGTTCTGTCGCCGTTTGACTTCCTAAACAGCTGTGTAGATGTTTTTCTCGTGTGTCTCGCGTAGGCTACAGTGTTGCAATGAACAACACTGGTTTGAAACCACAGGTAATGATAATTTCACCAACAAATCGTTTACTTGTAATGTCATAGTAAATCCTACAAAGAAAATTTATTTGTGAGGAATGTTTATTTTAACGATTGAAAACAGATGCATCATAGACCACTGTGGTATGTGTTGCCCGGGCAAAAGAGGCTAATGTCATGCTAATGCTTCAGTGAAATAGTAGACTACCGTTTCCGAAAGTAGATGTGGGCCTACTTCCTTAATAATATCAGCTAATATTGTACATTACATTTCATAATTGTGTTTCACATCACAAAGTAAAATGAGTAAATAGTTATCACCCTGGCCTCTTTGCTTGTGGCGTTTCTGCAGCTGCCTTGCAGTAAAGCTATAGTTAGCCTAGCTATCCCCCAAGTTAACAGATGCGAAACGAATGTTCTGCTACAGGTAGTCACGCGTGTTTTCGTGACGTTAGTGACGCAGTGACGTTAGTAATGTCAGTGACTGTGGCTAGCAAATTAGCCACCGTTAGCTTCACTTTTCGCCACAAAAACTTAACTTCAGCCTAAACCATGCAACGGAACGTAAATTCCAATAGAAGCAACTCAATCGCTACCAAGACGAAACTTTTGACACCTACGTTGTCTGAGTTTTAGGGGGGCAAAAAGAATAATAATAATAATATATATGTGAGTTAACAAAGGTTGTGCCCTTGCAGAGAATATGCAGAGAATATGTATATATTTTTTAATACCATATACAAATCATAACTCTAAGAATTAATTAAAAGTGTAAGATCAACAGATAAGTCTTGAGACCCTTCTTGAAGGATCCAAAACTATCACATGAACGCAGAACACTAGGAAACTCATTATAGAATGCACGCATATTTTAAGGACTGTCTGCAGGGAATGTGCCTGACCAGTCACGGTGGGTGTGGGCCGCCTGGGCCAAAAATGCCAGGGCCGATTTTTTGTCCTAAGCCCTACCAATCATCTTATTTTGACTCAAACATAATAACAACATGAGTCCAACATATTTTATTACATGAAGCTCAAAAAACTGTATTTGCTATTAAATTAATAAGAAGTACTATTGATATCCCTGCCAAAATTGATATCAAACTTATGGCCCTGAACTGTAATATAGTGGGTTAAGCAAGGGAAGTTTGTATAGTGCATTGTGTTGCACACTTCTTGTGGACAGTAAAGTTGGAAGAAAAAAAAGGGATATGAGAAGGGGCCTGTGCCCCGTAGAGCTTTATGTCTAACAACGCTCCTGATAACTCGGGACATTGATAGCATTGATTGAATACGCATTGTCTCGTAGAGGATCTATGTACTATCAGCCACCCACTTAATGCAGGAAGGCAGGAAGTTAATAATTATGTAATACAACAGAATAATGGGCCTCATTCACCAATGCCAGAATCTTCGTGAAAACTGCATAAGTGGGGTTTAAGAACAAATTTGGTCTTAAGAACATTTGGTGAATGAGGCCCAATGTGTTGAACCAGGCTAACTCACATGAAATAAGACATGAGTGATGTAACCTCTCACGTTGCAAACAACCTGAACATTTATGCAATGGAAGCCATTGCAAAACCCAGATTGAAGGTATTTCTTTGAATTGTACTTTTGGAATTTTATTATGTTATGTAAGAAATTGCTGATGAAGAGGCCATTTGTGAGAAGGAGCTGTTTAACTTACCCAGAAATCTAACTAGGAACACATTCCTTTGTATGTCTCCCAAGTCATTATAAATACCATCTTCCAACTTGACACTACTGAAAGTACTACCAGTAGTACCACCACAGTAGGCTAGAAAATGTTTTGGGACCATATGAATCCATTACTGCGGCAAAAAATAATTTAAATAGCTCTGAGCCACACGTTTGTTGCTTGTTGGGAGACAAAAAGGACTATATGTCTTATTTTACCTGACTTCTTATTATTTAACTAGTCACTATTAACCCTCTAAGTTGAATATTTTAGTGTGACTCCCTCACTTTTTCATTTAACAATTCTCCCATTCAAAAATATAACTTTTAAAGCTAGTATGTGTACTCCAGAGAGGCTAGTAGTGAGCAAGCAAGCTTTGAAAGCATAGAGCCCGCCCTCGCTTCAGAGGTGTCTCCATGCCTCCTCTATTACACAAACACACACACAGAGCAGAGTCTAAAAACGTAATTACATTAACAAAATATATAAAAACAAATCAAATCATGTTTGGACCATATTACCTGTCCAAAAGAAAAACGGCAACTATGGTGTCGGTTTTCAGATCCTTCAATTCCTGCAGTTGCTTCCAGCGAGGAAAAGCAAGTTATGTTGATTCTGTTTTTAGACCGCTGTTGATCCAGACGTTTTAAATTTGTTGTTTCTAATACAGACTTTCTTTTAGTCTTTGCTTTTACTTGTGGTTCAGGAGGAACATAAGGTTGTTACGGTTTTCCCTCCATTGTCACGTTCGCTCTGCACAGCAACAAGGAACCCCAGCTAATGACGTGTGATTGCCTGCGCGAACAAGTTGTGCGGCATTGTGCAAAGATAGGATGTCCTTCCTGTCTGTCAATCTATCATTACACTCGGATGACTGAGCTCCTCACCCTATCTATCAAATTTGTAATAAAAACAGTGCATGTTTGAGAATGAACACCCATGCAGTCAGTTCCACATTTTGTCTTGCAATAATTGTATAAAATGTCCATCCCAGTCAATTTATTTCTGATGAAACGAACATAAACAATTGGAAGTTTGGCCAACAAAATATGTGGATCTATATTTGTTGAGGAGAAAATCTGAAATATGTGTATGGATGTGAGAGAGAGTAGTCATATCACTGGCGGTTATCACATGGATCAGCCACTCGGCCAGTGAACACCATGGTGTTGATGGTGGACTCTCGGATGAGCAGAATGAATGGTCGGTTTGCTACAAACACCTCCCGGTTAAAGTTGATGGAACGACCAATGGCCACCACAGCTGTTGCAGCTGCTGCCTCACTGCCTTCCTCATTAACCTGGAACAATAAATGGGTTCTTAATGGTTACAATAGACTAAATAGACTAGGTATTGTATATGTATCCATTCTCATGATGATTGAGAAATTAATAATTCATTGTTTTGCCACTTTGTTTGCCGTTTCTTTTATATTAACAACAATGTCCTGTATACTGTAACACAATTGACAAATTAGTACGACAGTGCTGTTATGCCAATTTATGAAAATAGTTCTGATTAACAACAGATGACAATAATCAGTAAACCACCATCCTGGATCCAGGGTTAGGGTTAAACCAGGATTCATATTTAAGATTGTGAGCTAGTTTTTATCTACATACTGTATGTTAGGCCATCTTTGGAAAATTTATGTTCAGTTGCTTAGATATTTTGTAATATTTTTGTACACACCTCCAGGAATGCCTTATGGAAAGCATCAGAAATGTACAGGGGACTTCTTTCATCCTCAAGGATTCCTGAAATAAAGTATAAGGTTTAAGTTACTTCATAAATTATTAACCAAAATGTTGCCAAATACAAAACTAGTTTAATTTAGAGATTTTTCAGATACTATGTTACAAATCAAGTAAAGTGTCAATATTTCTACCTGGCAAGCTTGCCTTTTGGGAATTGAATAGATCATGAAGACCCATGGCCTGTAATTTTTCTTTCAAACTGAAGCTGTCCTCAATTTTAAAGCGTGGGACCTGTACAGATACTGTTGTCTCCTTCATTGCTTGCAACCAGCCCATGAGTTTCTTCAAATCCAAATTTTCTTCCACCTTACAGAGAATGTGTTAAAATAATACACTATGGCATTGTATATGTTTGTGAATGCCTTTAACAACATTGTAACAGTTTCTTTAAAAATAACATAGGAAAATCTGCAATGACACCCTAATTTTACATCATGCTGTATGCATTTAAGGACCACATAATGTGATGAATACACATACAGATATACAGAAAGCAGGCAGGCAGTTTAAATGGTAAATCGATAGTATACTGTATTGTCAGTTAAGTGTGAATGTCTGTCACAAGGAAGCAAACATCACCCCGGACCAACCTCAGACAGTGGTTTCTCTTTAAAGGGCAGGATCAGCACCATGGTAATGTCCCCTCCATAGTAAGGCAGCTCAAGGAGCTGGACTTTGTCTTCAATGAACCTGCCGTAACGGAACTTAGTTTCCTGGTACATCATGGATACATGGCAGGTCTTTGACTTACTGACATAGAAGTCAGACTTGAAGACATTCTCTTTGTCGAATTTGTTTTTCCACTGACCCTAAGAGTCAAGAATAACACATTAAAGAAACACTTCTGTATACATTATTTACAGCATGATAACAGTTAAACTTTGACAGGACTTGTAACATTCACAGGACATCTGATTTGTAATCATTTTCAAAATGAAATACTCATTGATAATGATTGAATAATACTCTTCAGAGTACCTTGAAATAGATAGTGTTAACCAGGACCAACACTGTATTAGAATCAAGCACCCCTTCTGGTAGTGTGTCTTTAATTTTATTCTCTGTCTGGTTTGAGATCCATTCGTTGATTATCTTTCGCGATAGCTCTGGCTTCTCCTGGAAGACAAGCCTGTGTTAACAGATCTTTGTTGTTAAAGATAAGAATAATATGTTTTCTCACATTATGTACTAATGTACTAACAAAAATTAAGAAATATATATCTAATTTGCATAAATCTAATAGCACAAAATGTAGATAGATATACTTTTTATATTTGCTTGCAATAGCTGCAACTAAATGCTTCCATCATTGCAGATGGAAGTGTTTAGAAACTTTTGAATGCAGTGAGCGAAGGAAATTTTACAGTGAATGTCCTATGAGCAAAACCTAAGGTTGTACAGCATGTCAAAAAACTACAAAGAGCTATTATAGTTTACTTTCCCCTATAGAATTACTATAGTATTTTTTGTCCAACCCATCAAATTAGATCGAGAGCAGCACCCCTTACAGACTTTATAGACAATTGAGAAGCAGTGCCGCTGCACCCCTTGTCAGCCTTCCTGGCTACAAAAGTGCCAAGGTTGCTTTGAAAGATAGCAATTAATCAAGCTGACAGGTGAGAGCTGGAGTCCAGCATACAAGTTGCCTCCTAAGCCAAAGTGTTCTGTCTTGTCATCTGAACAGGAGTAATCAATCCGACCCAGAGAAGCATAGCTTGTCGAGCTGAGGTCCAGGGCCGAGAGAACGACGTCCCAGCAAAATGTTGCTTTCCTTAAGTTTTCCTTTTTTCTGCATTCTTTCATCAATTTCAGTCCTGTGCTGAACTTGCTCCATGTGCCTGACTCCTCTGGTAGCTTGTGCTACACTTACGTGTCAGTGAGGTTGTCACAATATAAAATAAATAACTAGAGAGGTTACAATTCTCCTGTCTGGCCCCCCAGTGGTGGAATCAACTCCCCACCTCCATCAGAGACACTGACTGTCTCTCCACCTTCAAGAAAAGGCTCAAGACGCACTTGTTCCGGGAGTACAACGGTACTTAGGAATGGTTCGCTTGACCCGATGTTAGTTTCCTCAAGGATCACAATGACTCTTGCTTAGAGACTTGTTGCTCTTGTGGTTAGTGGTAACTGATTTAAATTTTTGTACTCACTGTGATATATTGTTTTTATTATTGTTGCTTGTTTTTTCCACAGGTACACTTGCACTTATAGCGGTTCATGTTGTTTAATTGTAAGTTGTTTAACTACATGCTCTTATGGTTCTTCCCTTTGGCACTTACTTTGGTTGTTCACAATGTGTGCTTCATGTTTTGGCTACTCGCCATGCTTTTGTGGCTATCTTGTTGTTATGATCAGTGACCTATGCACTTTGTAAAGCTCTCTCTTGGAAGTCGCTTTGGATAAAAGCGTCTGCTAAATGAATAAATGTAAATGTAAATTGCTGGGGAAATTGTAGGGTGTGCTTGCTTGCGTTGGTTGCACAGGGGTCTGTTTTTAATGAAATTTTTACAACTGATATTTCTGTATATTTTATATAAAAATGCATACTTATTTTTTATAAAGATTACATAGATCAAGCATCTTTTTTTGCTGCTCATTTACAACTCAAAATACGAGTGAAGTGTAGAATGAAATAGATGTCTTCTCATTTCCCCTGCAAGAGGCAGCCTCATAGCTGAATCAAAATGAATAAATTTGGCAGACCGGTGTAAAAATTGACCTAATCTCTATGACTTAAACGTCCTTTTAAGTTTTTCCCTTCTTGTGATATTTTCAGGCATTTAGCCTACTCATATTGCATTCATTCATTAAATAGAGAACCCCCTTTGAAGATTATTCTACGACGTTACCGGCAGTAGAAGATGGAATCGCGATTCAAACAGTACCATCTGCTAACTGAAAATATGCCCCCAAAAACGTAAATAAGCTTGACATTTATTTAGTGGAAAATCGCTCATTCATAAAAAGCTCACTGGTAGCGATCATTGTCAGTAACAACGCGAAATGCGATATAGCCCTATGTGGAGAAGCTGCCCCGGTAAATTGTACTACTACGGTACAGTACTAGACTACTGCTGTGTTCGTCTTGGTAGCGATTGCGTTAGTTGAATTCGATGTAACGTTCCGTTGTACGGTTTAGGCTGAAATAAATTATTTTCATGAACAGATTGACAAAGATTAGGCTGTGGCAATGAAGTTCAGGTTAGTAGTCAGATAGTTTCACCTATTGAAAGACTTTTGAAGTAAGGGGAGTGCCGAACATGTTCTGTCGCCGTTTGACTTCCTAAACAGCTGTGTAGATGTTTTTGTAGTGTGTCTCGCGTAGGCTACAGCGTTGCAGTGAGCAACACTGGTTTGAAACCACAGGTAATGATAATTTCACCAACAAATCGTTTACTTGTAATGTAATGTCATAATAAATCCTACAACGAAAATGTATTTGTGAGGAATGTTTATTTTAACGATTGAAAACAGATCATAGCATCACAGATCACTGTAGCATCACAGATCACTGTAGTATGTGTTGCCCGGGCAACAGAGGCTAATGTCATGATAGTAGACTACCGTTTCCCAAAGTAGATGTGGGCCTACTTCCTTAATAATATCAGCTAATATTGTACATTACATTTCACAATTGTGTTTCACATCACAAATTAAAATGAGTAAATAGTTATCACCCTGGCCTCTTTGCTTGTGGCGTTTCTGCAGCTGCCTTGCAGTAAAGCTATAGTTAGCCTAGCTATCAGGTCCTATACTTTGCGGCCAATGGATTTTCGTTTTGAAATAAGAAAACCAAAATTGGGAAACAAGCTGAATCCGTGTATCATTCGTTCTTTCATTTTTCAATTGATAAACCAAAAACCCAAAATTATTCGTTTTTCCGTTATTCAATTGAGAAACCAAAAACGAGAATCGAAAAACGATTGTTTTTCTTGTTATTCAATTGAGAAATAAATCCAAAAACCAAATCCAAAAACGGGGCACTGACCGAAAATGATTTTGAAATTTTGTTTTTGATGACCCGGAAGCTGTTACTCATACGCCCGTTGGCTGCGCGCAGTTTGCAGTGTAACCAGCGCTAGAAACCATGAAAACGAACGGAGCGTCCACCATAGATATATACACTAGATGTCTCGTCCGCGTTGCCAGACAACGGAGTCGAACGTCCGCACATGGCGGCCATCTTGCGACAGTCAACTCGCTCACCCATAACATTGTGTTGATGCTACATGTACTTTTTAAATGACCATAACTTTCTCAATTTTCAACCGATTTTGAAACGGTTTGGTTTGTTATCAACGTCAGAGATGTCGGTATGCCACTGCATACTTATGAATAATTATGTTATAAAAAAAAAAATAGAATAGAAGTATGCAGTGGCATACCGACAACTCTGACGTTGATAACAAACCAAACCGTTTCAAAATTGAGCAAGTTATGGCAACCTGTTTATGCTCCTGTTTCGCCCGCGTTACAAAAATGCTGCCCCCCCCTTCCTCAGTTACGATGCACTAAATTCTAACAAATATATTTTTTAGACGCTACACATGTTATACATCATTGTAAAGCTACGATTCTTGTGCTTCCATTGAAATAAACCAATTCAAGATCAAGTCGCAATAGCAAGCAAAGTCAACGTCTTTTTCCGGTGAACATTCCTTCAACAATGCCAAAGAAAAAAGTTGTACTCACCCTAAGTGGTTCAAATAGGTCCAGGTGTGCAAATCATGCCATCAAAACTTGATCTGCTAACAGTCCCAAGGGTTCAAAGTATCTAACCATGTAAAGTAATTTGTCCAAATACAATGTTTTACGTTCATGAATAGCCATTATCCTTTCTTTCATTATGCAAGTTAGCCGACAGAAGAAACAACTTGTTCACATAAAAGTGTTCTTTTCTCCGGTTAGCAACGGAGTATTTACAATATGAAGGCATCAAAATGTCCTTTGAACCCTCCCCTTTTGATTCACACCTTGTTTGACCCAATAGGAGCTTCCATGCCCCGTTGACAGCCCTCTAAAGCCAACTAGGTCTGTGCGTCCTGCCCCCCTTTGGGTATGCTGTTTAGGTGTTTTTAGGCACATTTAACAGGAATCTTAAGAGGATAAAAGGTACATGTAGATTCAACACAATGTTATGGGTGAGCGAGTTGACTGTCCCAAGATGGCTGCCACGTGCGGACGTTCTAGACTCCGCCGTAAGACATCTAGTGTTTATATATATATCTATGGCGTCCACCAGAAAACACAAGGAAGAATGTAGATAGATCCCAAACTTGAAATGGAATGTTTGCACTTTCAGTGTATATTTTGTTATATGTATTGTACGTATTTTTTTCATGCCAACAATGTTAATAAAATTATCAAATGCATTCAGTGGCACTCATAATTTCTCTTATTTTCACCGAAAAAATGTGGTTAGTGGAAATTCAGATTGTTACCATAGCCACATTGGCTGGTGATCAAAAAAGTTAATTTAGAACCCTGATGACAACCGAAAAAATCGGCAGGACCTTCCAGGTTAGCCTATCTATATTTGCCTATAAACCCAGCGCTGCGCTAAGAGCCACTGTGAGTAACAGTGGTATGGTGTCGACACCATATGGCCGCACTGGAACGTTACTTTGATGTAATTATGGATTTATTTCTAACTGGGAAGACGCATAAAGAGATTTCCAAAACTCTGCAGCAGATGGGAATCCATCCATGTATATTTTGTTGTATGTATTGTATGTTTTTCATGCCAACAATGTTAATAAAATGATCAAATGCATTCAGTGGCACTCATAATTTCTCTCATTTTCGGTCAGTGCCCCGTTTTTTCGATTTTGGTTTCTCAATTGAATAACGGAAAAACGAATAATTTTGGGTTTTTGGTTTATCAATTGAAAAGTGAAAGAATAAATTTTAATTCCCGATTTCCATGTTTAAGCACATCAAAGAAAATCAGATAACGGGTTGTTTTTTCGTTTTCCGTTTTCTATTATCGAAACAAAAAACGGAAAATGGGTAGTTTTTTGTTTTCCTATTTCTAAATGGTAGTCGGGAAACAGATCTTTTCCCGATTTTGGTTTTCTAATTTCAAAACGAAAATCCATTGGCCGCAAAGTACACGGACCCTATGCCCCAAGTTAACAGATGCAAAACGAATGTTCTGCTACAGGTAGTCACGCGTGTTTTCGTGACGTTAGTGACGTCAGTGACTGTGGCTAGCAAGTTAGCCACCGTTAGCTTCACTTTTCGCCACAAAAACGTAATTTGAACTTAAACCATCCAACGGAACGTAAATAAAAATACAACCAACGTAATCGCTACCAAGACGAACATTTTGACACCGCCGTTGTGTATGTAGTCCAAATATTGAGTGATCCTTAGGGGCGTGAAAATAAACAATAACTAGAGAGGGTACAATTTCTGGGGAAATTGTAGGGTGTGCTTGCTTGCGTCGGTTGCACAGGAGTCCGTTTTTGAATGACATTTTTACAACTGATATTTCTTGCATACTTATTATTTATAAAGATTACATAGATTTAAAAGCATTTTTTTTTGCTGCTCATTTACAACTGAAAATACGAGTGAAGTATAGAATGAAATAGATGTCTTCTAATTTCACCTGCAAGAGGCAGCCTCATCGTTGAATCAAAACGAATAAATTTGGCAGACCTGTGTAAAAATGGACCTAATCTCTATGACTTAAACGTCCTTTTAAGTTTTTCCCTTATCATCTCACATTCTCATATTGCATTCATTCATGAATAAAGAACCCCCTTTGAAGATTATTGTACGACGTTACCGGCAGTAGAAGATGGAATCGCGATTCAAACAGTACCATCTGCTAACTGAAAATATGCCCCCAAAAACGTAAATAAGCTTGACATTTATTTAGTGGAAAATCGCTTTCATAAAAAGCTCACTGGTAGCGATCATTGTCAGTAACAACGCCAAGTGCGATATAGCCCTGTGTGGGGAAGCTGCCCCGGTAAATTGTACTACTACGGTACAGTACTAGACTGCTGTGTTCGTCTTGGTAGCGATTGCGTTGGTTGAATTTGATTTAACGTTCCGTTGTACGGTTTAGGCTGAAATTAATTATTTTCATGAACAGATTGACAAAGTTTAGGCTGTGGCAATGAAGTTAAGGTTAGTAGTTAAATAGATTTTTTATTTAAGTAAGGGGAGTGCCGAACATGTTCTGTCGCCGTTTGACTTCCTACAGCTGTGTAGATGTTTTTGTAGTGTCTCGTAGGCTACAGCGTTTCAGTGAGCAACACTGGTTTGAAACCACAGGTAATGATAATTTCACCCACAAATCGTTTACTTGTAATGTAATGTAATAATAAATCCTACAACGAAAATGTATTTGTGAGGAATGTTTATTTTAACGATTGAAAACAGATACATCATAGACCACTGTAGTATGTGTTACCCGGGCAACAGAGGCTAATGTCATGATGCTAATACTTCAGTGACATAGTAGACTACTGTTTCCGAAAGTAGATGTACTTCCTTAATAATATCAGCTTATATTGTACATTACACGTCACAATTGTGTGTCATATCACAAAGTAAAATTAGTAAATAGTTATCACCCTGGCCTCTTTGCTTGTGGCGTTTCTGCAGCTGCCTTGCAGTAAAGCAGTTAGCTTAGCTATCTCCCAGAAGTTAACGAGCTGCTAAACTAATGTTCTGCTAGAGGTAGTCACGCGAGTTTTCGTGACGTTAGTGACGTAAGTAGTGTCATTGACTGTGGCTAGCAAGTTAGCCACCGTTAGCTTCACTTTTCGCCACAAAAACTTAATTTCCACTTAAACCATGCATCGGAACGTAAATCCCAATAGAGGCAACTCAATCGCTACCAAGACGAAACTTTTTACACCTAGGTTGTCTATGTAGGCCAAATATTGACTGAGTTTTAGGGGGGCAAAAAGAATAATAAAAAGAATAATATATATGTGAGAGAACAAAGGTTGTGCCCTTGCCGTAGGCAAAGCACACCCAACTAGAAAAGGCTGTTCCTGCGAAACAGCAGTGAGAATGCTGAAAACCTTGAATGGGGATAGCTGACCATGCTAAAATAGCTGAAAATAGTGAAAATTTTGTAGAAAGTTATAAGCTGAAGCTTCAAAGCGCCCGAAAGGTATTTTTGAAAGGGGCTGGAGCTGGACAAAAGCATAAAACTACAGAAAAGAGAAGAAAAATGCAAAAAGAGATATAATTCAGAAGAATTTGAAAATTTAGTAGAAAGACATTTGCTCAGGTTTCAAAAGGTCTGAAATGTATTTTAGAGAGGACCTGGAGCTAACTCTGATTAAAATGCTGCTGCAAAAAAAGCTGAACTATTGTGGGTAGTAAATAAGATCATGCTACATCTAACCAGCGGATCATCTTGCAAGTGTGTCAAAGTGGTATTTTTACAGACTGTATTAACACCGTAGGCGTGAATAATGCATGCATCGTGATTGTCGTCCATCTGTAGCCGAAGCGAAGCTAGAGAGAGGATGCAATGGGAGACTTTCTACAGTAAGCCATATCTACTGTTTCAATTAGAAAACGGAGACCATCTTTTGATTAAAGACAAGTTCCTTAACCTCTGTTGACAATATCTCCAATAAAAAGTTAATACTCTTCAGTTACGAAGCATTTGTTTGTAGCTAGGTAATGAATGATAGTTATTAGACCGTATGTGACCTGGTTTCGCCGTTCTATTCGCAGCCATGATGACAGTAGCGTCACTAGAATGGCCATAACTAACAAAAGATCAAATATCGAATCTGTCCGCTGTTCTACACCAAAAACGAACATTTACCTAGCATCCACACCTCAAGTTGACCTAGACGCAAAACTACACGTCCAATCAATAAAATGAGGATATTTTCCGAGACCCAAGACTCTGCCGAAACTAGAGATGTCCTTTATATGTCTGTGCGGTCAGAAATATGTCTCTACCGGCAGTTTCAAAATCTTGTTCTTTTTGCTTTCTCTGACGATTTTGTCACCAGATTTGCATTGGTCTCTATGGGGCGAGAGTTGGACTTTGTGTCGCTTTCGTGGGGCTCTGAACAAATGTGTACTTCTGTTGGATTCAACAGACAACTGTCTACGACCAGCACAAAATTAGCTATCTATTGATCCAAAAAAATATTTTTTCAACGACATCCAAAGCTCCCCTCGACTCTTAAGCGTTTCAGTCTGCACTCTATAGGCTTTCACGTACACACCCATGTAAATCTCAGAAACGGTTTGAAAAAGTCATGAAACATAATCAGTGATATTGAAAAAAAGTTGAATAGATATCAAAAAGCTGAATTATTTAAAAAATAGTTTAGGGTTTTGTCAACATTTTAAAGTTTAAATGGTGGCTCTAGCTGAAAGATTGAGGAAGAAGAAGGACTTGGAAGTTGAAGAAGTTTTAAGAAGTTTGAAAGGATTTGAAAAAAAAAAACATTGGAAAACCATGTAAAAAATATTATGAATATTGATTTATATTAATTCAAGCATAAGAGGTACAAATCTGAAAAGTCATGGCAGGAATGGCCTGAAACTGCTGAATTTTTTGATAGCTGAACGGTTTTAATAGCTAAAGATTTGAAGGCGCTGAAAGGTTTCACGGAAGAAATAGAATAAGAATATGAAGAAGTTGAATAAAGATTCAAAGAATAATACTTGGAATGCTGAAGCAGCATTCCAACAATAAAGAGAAACAGGAAAATAATAATAAATAATATATATGTGAGAGAACAAAGGTTGTGCCCTTGCCGAAGGAAAAGCACACCCAATAATAATATGTGTGAGACAACAATGGTTGTGCTCGCCGAGGGCGTGAGCACACCCAATTAAAGAATGCCTGTGCCTCATCGTCTAGTGTTCTTAACGACACTCCATGGTGACAACTAAATGTAACATTGAGCCAACACACAACCTCCCCAACAAATTGGTCCTTCGAGCCGGATAGAGTCATTACCATAGCAACCTCAGGGCACAGTAAATCCGTATCCGCACATGGCTCCAGCTTGCGTCCGCACAGGGAAACCAGAAGGCCGGCACACCTTGATGGCTACGTGGTCAGCTACGCGGACGAGCCCATCAAGCAGTTCGTTTGTCGCAGAGAACATGTGACGACATCCACCCCCCAAACCACCACTACCAGGGACATCAAGTACAACTGAGAACCTCCTGCAGCAGATAGTGGAGATCACCAGGCAGCAGAGTGAGACAGCTAGACACCAGACCGAGTTCCTGGAGAACGTCCAGAGCATCATCCAGCCATCAGACACCTCGGACCCCTTTTCAGTCACTTACCATGCCGGAGCCCAACAGGCAGTCTGCATCTGCACATAGGTTAGCACCACTGCACCCAACCTACCCAGCTGCACCCCCAGCACAAGGTTATGCCAAGCATGTACCTGCCTCCTTGCAGGTACATGCTAATGCCGTACAGCATGTCCCTGCTTATGCTCCACACTACGGGTTTCCACCTGTAGAGGGGCCCACCTTTCCTGACTTCACCAAAGAAGAAAGGGCTCAGTATGTGGAACTCTGCATGGACTGCCACCGCCCACTCCCATATCAAAAGGTGACAATGAGGAACATATAACGTGTTCTAGCAAGCAAGTATGATCCCCTGGGATACATACTCCCATTCACCACCAGAGCCAAAGTTCTGATCCAACAGCTGTGGGCAAAAGAAAGAGGATGGGATGACTCACTCCCTTCCCTCCGACCTCCTCCAATCCTGGGAAACATGGGAAGCAGAGCTGCAGCACCTTCCTTGATCACCCTTCTTAGATGCTACGTATCAGACAACTTGGATGTGCTAGATTTGAGGAGGCAACTACACATCTTCTGTGATGCCTCGGAGGCGGCCTATGGATCTGTCGCGTACCTCCGCACTGAACACCAAGGAGAGGTCCAGGTGGCATTCATCCTATCCAGATCCAGGGTGGCTCCAAAACGCTAACAGTCGATACCTAGACTGGAGCTCAGTGCTGCGCTCACAGGGGCACAATTCACCAGGCTGCTTCACCATGAGCTCTCATTGGAGATTAGCAGCACAGTCCTATGGACAGATTCAATGACTGTGCTAACCTGGTTGCAATCTGAATCTTGCAGTTTCAAGGTGTTTGAAGGCACGAGAGCCGCTGAGATCCAGGAGCTCACAGACAGCCATACCCAGCTGACGATGTTACCCGTCGGAAAGGTTTGATGGAACTATCACAGCCTAACAGATGGAGTCAAGGGCCCCCATTTCTCTACCTCCCTCCTCATTCATGGCCTGTAGGCTTGGCTGCCGGACCAACCGAGGACACCAACGAGCTTCGTACTGCTAAGTTGTGTGGCCTAACCTTAACCGCCGTTAACCCCCCTTTTCCAGATGCTGTTCAGTATTCAACTTTTGAGGACCTGGTGGAAGCCACCTGCAGGTCTCAACAGTGGATGACAGGCCATACAGGAAACCCAGGAGCAGCTTATTACCAAAAAGCCGAAACTGCACTGATTCGGCAATCCCAGAGGGACAGTTTCCCAGAAGAAACACAGGCCTGCAAATCTGGTAAGCCTGTTTCCCCTTCCAGTCGCCTCCTTACCCTATCTCCCGAGTTTGATGCCAGTGTTGAGCTCAGTGGGTGGCAGACTACGTCATGCCGATGACCTCAGCTCAGACGCCTTGCATCCCATAGTCCTGGATCCCAAACATCCCATCACCCGTCTCCTCATAAGGCAATATGACTGCAAACTGTGCCATCCTGGGCCAGAGAGTCTTCGCAGATGAGAACCTTCTGGATCCTCAGAGGGAGAGAAGCTATATGACGGCACCAAAACTCCTGCATAGTGTCAGAAGTGGTGATGGCGGACCTCCCTCCAGCCCGCCTTCGCCTCCTAAAGCCAGCGTTCTACTCTACAGGTGTAGACTGCTTTGGACCGTTCCTGGTGAAGCGGGGGAGATCCAACGAAAAGAAATGGGGTGTGATTTTTAAGTGCATGAGCACCCGTTGTGTTCATCTGGATCTGCTCTATAATATGGACACAGATTCCTTTCTTATGGCTCTGAGACGGTTTGTAGCTCGATGTGGAACTTCTCTGTGATCATGGAACCAACTTTCAAGGGGGTGATAGAGAGCTGCAGGACGCCTTCAGCGCCATGAGTTTAGACCTCCAAACACAACTGGCCAAGTAGAAGATCCGGTTTGAATACAATCCCCCGAACGCACCACATTTCGGAGGTATGTGGGAACGTGAAATACCTTTAGTCAAAGCCGCTCTCCATACAACAGTAGGAGTTCATACATTGACAGAGGAAGTCTTCAGGACACTCCTGACTGAGGTTGAGGCTATACCGAATTCCAAACCGTTGGGATATTTCTCTTCTGATGTGGCCGATCCTGATCCTGTGACCCCAAACTACCTGTTGATGGGGCAGCCTGACACTTCACTGCCGCAGGTCGTCTATCCCAGTGGTTCCCAAAGTGGGGGTCGCGAGATGATTTCCAGAAATCAAGGAACATTTTAAAACAATTAGAAATAGCATTTTTAGCCAAAATTTTAACAAGTTAAAAATAGTAGTTAAAGGCAGCGTTCTCAGCCAAGACACTGGCTGAGTTTTGGATTTCAGTGGAGAGGGAATACCCATGGCCGCAGGAACTAGGGGTGCTGCAGCACCCCCTGACAGCACGAGAATTTAAAACTAGAGAGGGTACAATTTCTGGGGAAATTGTAGGTTGTGCTTGCTTGCGTCGGTTGCACAGGGGTCCGTTTTTGAATGACATTTTTACAACTGATATTTACATTTACATTTAGTTATTTAGCAGACGCTCTTATCCAGAGCGACTTACAGTAGGTACAGGGACATTCCCCTGAGGCAAGTAGGGTGAAGTGCCTTGCCCAAGGACACAAAGTCATTTTGCACAGCCAGGAATCGAACCAGTGACCTTTTGATTACTAGCCCGATTACCTAACCGCTGAGCCACCTGACTCCCAAATATACAGATTTACATTACATTTACATTTAGCAGACGCTTTTATCCAAAGCGACTTCCAAGAGAGAGCTTTACAAAGTGCATAGGTCACTGATCATAACAACAAGATAGCCAAAAAACATTGCGAGTAGCCAAAACGTGAAGCACACATTGTGAACAACCAAAGTAAGTGCCAAAGGGAAGAACCATAAGAGCATGTAGTTAAACAAGTTACAATTAAACAACATGAACCGCTATAAGTGCAGATATTTATATTTATTATTTATTTATTTATATTTATATTATAACAGATATTTCTGTATATTTTATATAAAAATGCATACTTATTATTTATAAAGATTACATAGATTTAAAAGCATCTTTTTTTTGCTGCTCATTTACAACTCAAAATAGGAGTGAAGTGTAGAATGAAATAGATGTCTTCTCATTTCCCCTGCAAGAGGCAGTCTCATAGCCGAATCAAAACGAATACATTTGGCAGACCGGTGTAAAAATTGACCTAATCTCTATGATTTAAACGTCCTTTTAAGTTTTTGCCTTCTCGTGATATTTTCAGGCATTTAGCCTACTCATATTGCATTCATTCATTAATAAAGAACCCCCTTTGAAGATTATTCTATGACGTTACCGGCAGTAGAAGATGGAATCGCGATTCAAACAGTACTATCTGCTAACTGAAAATATGCCCCCCAAAAAGGTAAATAAGCTTGACATTTATTTAGTGGAAAATCGCTCATTCATAAAAAGCTCACTGGTAGCGATCATTGTCAGTAACAACGCAAAATGCGATATAGCCCTGTGTGGAGAAGCTGCCCCGGTAAATTGTACTAATACAGTACAGTACTAGACTACTGCTGTGTTCGTCTTATTAGCGATTGCGTTGGTTGAATTGGATTTAACGTTCCGTTGTACGGTTTAGGCTGAAATGAATTATTTTCATGAACAGATTGACAAAGTTTAGGCTGTGGCAATGAAGTTCAGGTTAGTAGTTAGATAGACTTTTGATTTAAGTAAGGGGAATGCCAAACATGTTCTGTCGCCGTTTGACTTCTTAAACAGCTGTGTAGTGCTAGATGTTTTTGTAGTGTGTCTCGCGTAGGCTACAGCGTTGCAGTGAGCAACACTGGTTTGAAACCACAAGTAATGATAATTTCACCGACACATCGTTTACTTGTAATCTAATGTCATAATAAATCCTACAACGAAAATGTATTTGTGAGGAATGTTTATTTTAACAGAGGCTAATGTCATGATGCTAATGCTTCAGTGAAATAGTAGACTATCGTTTCCGAAAGTAAATGTGGGCCTACTTCCTTAATAATATCAGCTAATATTGTACATTACATTTCACAATAGTGTTTCACATCACAAAGTAAAATGAGTAAATAGTTATCACCCTGGCCTCTGCTTGTGGCATTTCTGCAGCTGCCTTGCAGTAAAGCTATAGTTAGCCTAGCTATCCCCCAAGTTAACAGATGCGAAACGAATGTTCTGCACGCGTGTTTTCGTGACGTTAGTGACGTAAGTCACGTCAGTGACTGTGGCTAGCAAATTAGCCACCGTTAGCTTCACTTTTCGCCACAAAAACTTAACTTGAGCCTAAACCATTCAACGGAACGTAAATAAAAATACAAGCAACTCAATCGCTGGGGCTGAAAAATTAAGAGACAAAAAGACATCACCTTCACTAGACAAGGTTTTACCAATTGAAAAACGGCTATGTTTATTTTACACAAAGCTCAAAAACTATTTTGCGCTCAAATAAAGGCAAAGAAATTGGTCTCGCACGCTATTACTATACTTACAGTAAATACGGGGACATTCCCCCGAGGCAAGTAGGGTGGAGCGCCTTGCCCAAGGACACAAGGTAATTTTGCAAGGCCGGAACCGAACCGGCAACCCTCTGATTGGAGGGTTAGCCCGATTCCCTAACCGCTCAGCCTTCTGACCCCCAGGTATGCGCGCTCGCATTAACTATCAAACTCCCAAACTAGCATCACATCAAACACAGAATGTGCATGCATTAGCAGGTTAGCTGTGGTGGCGTATACGGGGGCCGGTTCTGGTGGGCTGGTCTGGATCAAAGTCCAGGGCCTATCTTTACTCCCACGTATACGTAAACCACCTCCGTGGATGCTGGGGTCGCGAGTCACTGGCACCATTATTTTAGGGGTCGTGGGCTGAAATGTTTGGGAACCCCTGGTCTATCCCGAGTCAGAGTTGCTGAGTCAGTGGAGATGGCGTCACTCCCAGGTACTGGCAGATCAATTCTGGAACTGCTTCATCAAGAAGTATCTGCCCAGCCTTCAGTTGAGACAAAAGTGGATGAAAGACACTGAAGACCTCAAGCCTGGATCTACCGTGATGCACTCTGGCCTGTAGGCCGGGTCGAAACCACCTATCCTGGAGCAGATGGCCAAATGCGGACATCCAGATCAAGGACAGACGCTACCATCGACCAGTTGCTCGCCTTATCAGGCTGCCTGCTATTCCTTATGACGATAACCAGCTGGCACCTCTTCCCTAGATAACACTGCCTACAGGACATACATTCACCCAATGAATGTAGGGGCGACTGTAAAAGAGAGGGGATGAGAGGCATGCTTTGGCCAACCATGGGATGTGATTTTGCATCCCCTGTGCACGTGAGGGACAAGCATGGGGTTAGCCAATAGCGCCACAAAAGGAAAGAACGAGAGACAATGACATGGGAGCGATAGATGCTTGTTGTGTTCGTATAGTGAGGAAAACACCATATAGAAGTTTACTATAGTTCCAGTAGTTATTTGTGTGCGTTAATGAATACCAAACAAACCAAAGTTCTTATAGTAAAAGAAATGAAAGAATGCCTGTGCCTCATCGTCTAGTGTTCTTACCGACACTCCATGGTAACAACTAAATGAAACATTGAGCCAACACACAACCTCCCCAACACTCAGTGCATTCATTTAGATTGATCATCTTGATTATAAAAGAAACACAGCATCCCAATCAATGCAGTTTAACCAAAAGCACAAACTGAACTGAACCGTGTCCGCAGAATTCATAACTGTGCGCTCTTTGCTTGCTATAATAGCCACTACACCGCGCACACATAAGTCCAGGTGTCGGCACGTCAGAATTGAGGTAGGCTAAACATTACAAAACTAAAGAAAGTTTCGAAATAATAGGCCTACCGATCATCTGATTTTGAATCAAACATAATGACAACAGTACTTGCGCTCGTTATTGCGAAAATAAATTGTCTCTTGCATTAACTATTAATGTCCCTACCAAAGCTGATATAATACTGTACGTATTATGATTAGAGGCCTGTGCCCCAGTAGAGCGTTATGTCTAGCAATGCCCCTGGCACACACTTTCAAAAAACACTTGGCAGGTGATTGGAGAAACCATCTCTCGATCACCATCTATCACAGGCAAACTTCAACCACATCAGTAGTTGCCAGGAGTTCCTCATAGGACGCTGATTAGTCTGAACCACCGTGATGAAGAATAACTTGGAGCTTGGCAAGATGGTTGTGATCTCGCAAGGTTAGACTATACTACCCAAATTGGACCCTCAGACACTGTTCCAAGCCGTCTGACTGAACTCATCACATCCAAAGAACCCAGACGTGTGACTGACTGTTTGTGTGATGTTATAACAATTTGGTCTATAGGCCAGGCTTGAAATACATCCATGCTCGAAGAAGCACGTTATAACACAGGATATGATGTGCATTTTAGAGCACACAGTCTTAAAATGCAATTCAGTATGATTTGTAATATGTTAATACTTGCTATTAGTTATACTTAATGGAGATGCAGCTCAGATAAAGTGTGATTCCATCCTGAAGCAGATTAAGTACTAAACAGTCAATGGCTGGCCAAAGCATGTTACAGACCGAACTTGAAATCTTATTGGAAGTAAGTGATAGTAACACGTGGAGATTTAGAGTACACAATTGTACTGGTACTGCTAAGAGAGCTGCGTAAGAATTCTGGGTGTTCTATTTCTCCCTTGCTTTCCTGCGTTTGGAGGAAGCTGGTCACTGTTACAATGCGACTATATTTGTTAATATCATAATAATTATTACTATTATTAATACTACATTTGTAATATGCTATAATGGCCTGTTATGGCTTGTTGCTTAACAGTACAGTCTCATATAAAATGCAGGGGAATTACCTTAAAATTAAGTGGCATGAGTTTGGCTCCATACACCAGTTCACTAATGTTCTGGTATGTTTCATTGAACACAAGGAACTTGTCTCCGAATAGACGGTTGGCTGAGATCAGTTCTGTTGTCTTGTCTTTCTTACGGTACAGGCGACAGTTGAGTTTTGCAAAGAAGAAATGTACTTGGTCGGATGTCTTCTCTTTAATTGTATCAAACTTAAAAACCTGATTTGGAAAGAGAAAAAGGGTGGTTGGTAGACTGGATTTTTACTTATAGATATGTTAAAAATAAGTTGAAGGAAAATAAAGAAAAGCAAGCATATCAAATGACAAATAATTCAGCAGTTTGTTTTGTAAATTTACTTTGTGCATAACCATTATCACAAAACAGTATATTATTCCAGGGCAGATGTTTTAATTTTGGTTTAGAGATACTCTTACATTCATGATCTGCTTCAGTGTGTCATTGCAAGCACCCAACTTTGTCATGGCAAAGGCAGTGGAGATACTAATGGGTGACAGAAAGATATTAGCATCTTGGGGTTTGCTTTGGGCCAGCTGCTTGAACAAGGACAAGGCAAAAAGGCTGTTAGCCTTGGATAACTCCCACACCCTGGGATTTGTTGCCTCAGGGACCTTCTCTGGATCTGGATCCCCAGTGGGTGCCTCATCAGGGCTGCGGTAGATGCACTTAGGCTCCAGGGGCAGGTCTCTGGGCTTGGCACTGCATATATCATGGGCACCACGTGAAGATGATAGAATGGAAAGCAGCAGCCATATGCATGTGGTCAGCTTCATCCTGTGTGAAATCATACATTTTGAAGTCAATATTTTATAATATTATATCCCAGAGGGGAGGAGAATATCTAAACAATAATCACCTTTATATTACCAAGTAACAAATCCCAGCCCCCTTCAAGAGAAATGTATAAAATGTTAATCAATAATAATAATATTGTATTTATATAGCACATTTCATACAAGAATTGCAGTTCAAGGTGCTTTACATAAAATCAATAAAAACAATAATACAAGTAATAAAAGTAATAAAACCCTTCTGAGAAAAAAAAGAAAGAAAAAAAGTAAAATGCTTTGGTAAAAAGATTAAAGATTTTAAGTTGTCTTTTGAAAATGTGTAGCATGTTTGCTTCCCTAATATTTATGGGTAATGTGTTCCATAGTTTTGGGGCGTAGTTGACAAAGGCTACATCACCAAACTTCTTATGACTGCTTCGGGTGACCTCTAATAGGCCTGCATCTGATGATGGCAGTGTTCTAGCTGGTGTGTAGTTAGTAAGAGCATTAGCAAATTAGCTAGGTCCTTGTCCATTTAGAGCTTTGTATGAGGAGAAGGACATTAAAGTCAATTCTGAAGGTAACAGGAAGCCAGTGTAAAGTAGCAAGGACAGGACTAATGTGTTCTCTCCTTTTAGTTTTGGTTAATAATCTAGCTGCAGAGCTTTGAATGAGCTGTAGTCTTTCAGTGGTTTTCTTGGGAAGACCAGCGAAAAGTGCGTTACAGTAGTCCAGCCGGCTGGATATAAAAGCATGAATTAACTTCTCTGCATCATTTTGGTTTATGAATGGTCGTACCTTCACTATATTCCTGAGGTGAAAGAAAGCTGTTTTGGTCACTTTATTAATGTGAGAGTTGAAATTCTTGGTTTAGCCAGGAGGTTAAACCTCCTAGATTCTTAGTTAGTATCTCTCTTTTGGATTTGAGACCACGAGAAACAGCTTTTTTTATTATCCAGTTACTGAACTTTGTGTAATCCATGCCTGAGAATGGCTCAATTGGCTGAGATGTTGTGCAAAGGGCAAAGGGTTGTAGGTTCAAAACCAGTTAGAGGCATGGTTTTTATTTTTTATTCTGACAAAACGGTTTCTAGTCTTCCGATCAATCCTCCGGTTGTAAAACATAGCAATGCATGTTTATTTGAGCCCATCACAACACTCCGATCATCTGTTTAGCGAGACTGTGTAAACCACTGCAGGACTAGTTGTCCTTCTGTATAAAGGGAATTGTAATGCATTGTTCTGTGGATTCTTCATCTCCTGAGACCTCCTCAGTTCTCCCTTGTCCTACTGTCCTACTCCTTGCTCACCTCTTTCTTCTCTCTGATTTACAATGATCATGGTAGAGTAGGTAAGATTTAAAGCTTTCATTTTGTAACATGTTTGCCTTGTAATTCTTAATCTGTTATGGAGCCACATTTCCAAAATGCATCTGCACAGCGACTCAACTTTAATAAAGGTGGTTCAGGAAGCCTCAACCCCAAAGCTAAACCTTAAACGTAAAAATATTACTTTAATAGGATGATCTTTTGCCTTTGGCGCTGTGTCAGATGCTCGCGTAGTGACTTGTGACTGACTGGTTTCTTTTAACAAGATAAACTAGAGAGGGTACAATTTCTGGGCAAATTGTAGGGTGTGCTTGCTTGCACACCCTACAATACCGGCCTACAGTCGGTTGCACAGGGGTCCGTTTTTTAATGACATTTTTACAACTGATATTTCTGTATATTTTATATAAAAATGCATACTTATTATTTATAAAGATTACATAGATTTAAAAGCATCTTTTTTTTGCTGCTCATTTACAACTCAAAATACGAGTGAAGTGTAGAATAAAATAGATGTCTTCTCATTTCCCCTGCAAGAGACAGCCTCATAGTTGAATCAAAACAAATAAATTTGGCAGACCGGTGTAAAAATTGACCTAATCTCTATGACTTAAACATCCTTAAGTTTTTCCCTTCTCGTGATATTTTCAGGCATTTAGCCTACTCATATTGCATTCATTCATTAATAAAGAACCCCCTTTGAAGATTATTCTACGACGTTACCGGCAGTAGAAGATGGAATCGCGATTCAAACAGTACCATCTGCTAACTGAAAATATGCCCCCAAAAACGTAAATAAGCTTGACATTTATTTAGTGGAAAATCGTTCATTCATAAAAAGCTCACTGGTAGCGATCATTGTCAGTAACAACGTAAAATGCGATACAGCCCTGTGTGGAGAAGCTGCCCCGGTAAATTGTACTATTAGAGTACAGTACTAGACTACTGCTGTGTTCGTCTTGGTAGCGATTGCGTTGGTTGAATTCGATGTAACGTTCCGTTGTACGGTTTAAGGCTGAAAGTAATTATTTTCACGAACAGATTGACAAAGTTTAGGCTGTGGCAATGAAGTTCAGGTTAGTAGTGAGATAGTTTCACCTATTGAAAGACTTTTGATTTAAGTAAGGGGAGTGCCAAACATGTTCTGTCGCCGTTTCACTTCCTAAACAGCTGTGTAGCTAGATGTTTTTGTAGTGTGTCTCGTGTAGGCTACAGCGTTGCAGTGAGCTACACTGATTTGAAACCACAGGTAATGATAATTTCACCAACAAATCGTTTACTTGTAATCTAATGTCATAATAAATCCTACAACGAAAATGTATTTGTGAGGAATGTTTATTTTACCGATTGAAAACAGATGCATCATAGACCACTGTAGTATGTGTTGCCCGGGCAACAGAGGCTAATGTCATGATGCTAATACTTTAGTGAAATAGTAGACTACTGTTTCCGAAAGTAGATGTACTTCCTTAATAATATCAGCTTATATTGTACATTACACAACACAATTGTGTGTCATATCACAAAGTAAAATGAGTAAATAATTATCACCCTGGCCTCTTTGCTTGTGGCGTTTCTGCAGCTGCCTTGCAGTAAAGCAGTTAGCTTAGCTATGTCCCAGAAGTTAACGAGCTGCTAAACTAATGTTCTGCTAGAGGTAGTCACGCGAGTTTTCGTGACGTTAGTGGCGTAAGTAGCGTCATTGACTGTGGCTAGCAAGTTAGCCACCGTTAGCTTCACTTTTCGCCACAAAAACTTAATTTCTACTTAAACCGTGCAACGGAACATAAATAAAAATACAAGCAACTCAATCGCTACCAAGACGAAACTTTTGACATCGACGTTGTCTATGTAGTCCAAATATTGACAAAGACTTAGGGGTGTGAAGAGAAACAATAATAATAATATATGTGAGAGAACAAAGGTTGTGCCCTTGCCGAAGGCAAAGCACACCCAATTATTACTCATTCATTGCAGCAAATTACAGTCCCATAATTAAAACTTGAATCTGAATTCCAACGATGGAGTGGTCTTTATTTGTCTTTAGCTGGTAAAATTAATTGTGTTAAATGAATGTGCTACCACGATTATCGTATGTTACATAATCTTACAATTTTCTTGCCAAAATCCCTTTTTCCGACTAACAGATTGCTGTCTTCCTTTGTATGTGGGGGCAAAAAAACAAGAATACGTAGGGAGTTTCTTGAGAGACCAAAAAAAGGATGGAGGACTGTCTCTCCCAAAACTGTCAAATTATTATTGGGCAGCAAATGTACAAAAAGTCGTTTATTGGTTCCAGTCTCCACATACAGACTGGTGTGCAGCGGAGGCTAAATAGCGTAAGTCAACATCACTTGCTGTACTGATTACAATGAAGGCTCCATTCTCCTCAAGTCCAGTCATTATTTATACTCTCAAAATATATAATCAATTTAAGTATCTCAACTCAGACTTTTCCTTGGACAACCCCATATGCAATAATCATATTTTCCTGTCTGCCAAGCTAGATCCTATCTTCAAGCAATGGTAGCACCGGGGACAAGTTAAATGTAGGGACTTTTTTATTGATAATATTTTTGCTGATTACAGTGATCTTGTTAAAAAATCACAGTTCGACTCAGTTCTGAGGTCGCCATCACACCTTAACAGTGCGTGTCCACTGCAGCGACGCGATGCGAGCGACAACATGTTTTCCATAAATTTTCAATGGAGCCAGGCGAATCGCTTGCGTGGTGCATTGTGGGTAGCGACGCGACCGAGTTGAGATTTTCTCAACTTTATGCAAACGAGGAGCTAGCGATGGCCAATCGGAGTGTTTTCTTGTTTCTCGTAACGTAGCAACCATGGTGAACATTTCTAGCTTTCTAGGTTTCAAGGTGGAGGAGAAACTCATCGTTTGTGTGGCTGCTTACCCAGTCCTGTACGATACATAGCTGTATTCGTACAGAAATGTTAATAAAAAACGATGCATGGCGCAAGGTTGCCGAAGTTGTTGGTGCTTGTACTTTCAAATTCAATCTAGTCACATTACGTAACTTCGTTCTGTGGTAACTACAGTAGCTAGCTAGCCCGGCTGGAATCGTATCGACAGATTAGCAGACTTTGAGTAATATAATAAAACATTTTTTACACATGTCAACGTTTATGTCTATTAAACAGTTTTGTATTTTGTATACAAGTTGTATTTTGATCGATGTTGCGAGTACGTTAACCCAAGTCTGCACACTTGTCCATGACAACTACAACAGTGACCTTAGAGAACTACATTTTACATTAATCTGTTTTAAACGCCCCCGAGCGTGGTGAACTGTGGGAAGGCAAGCGATTTGCGTCGCTGCAGTGGACACGCACTGGGATCCATTTAAAAAAATTACAACTTGACCATGTTGCTCCAAAACGTTGTCATACGTTCATTTTAGCCTACATCCATGGACAAAATAGAATGAATAGGCTTATCTCAGGCATTGCATTGTGCACAGGATGAATTTTGTTTTATTTGACCTGGTAAACCATGAAAACATCTTTCAGGCTATTTTCGTAAGATGCGATTTGCACCAACAACTTAACACATAACTTGAACCATAACCGGGACAGGTAAAGTTCAATGTAGTCAGTACAAAAATACTGGGTGATAAAACACACATATCTAGGATGAGTCAAGAAAACAGGATACTGGAATATGATTGAGTGTGAATATTTTATATCTTATATCTTTTTCTTTACTGCAGTGAAATAACCACTTGACATTTCTAATGATCAACACAAAACAATCACACCTCTCTTGAGGCGTAAAAAGGTCAATAAATCTTTGAAGCCGAATATCTGGGCTAGAGCTTTCCACATTCAGATACACTGAATCTTCTTTAACTATTTTCCAGATTTCAATGCAAAATACACATCATTTGAAAGCTTACAATTTGCACTTTCACAATCTGTAAAAAAATGGAGAAAGGACCTCGGCCGACAATGTCCCCTTTAAAATTAACTTTGTGTTGATTGATTAGGCGATTCTACCTTTAAATATTTATGATTACAAGCTAAGTGAAAAAAGGCAATTAAAGGCAATTAACTACATAGAATTATGTGATAATCCGTTAAAAAAAGAAGTTGCTTATTGCAGCATCAATTTAGCAGACACTTTAATCCAAAATTCTAATAACAGCAGCCTTTCAATCTAAATTAAGATTGTTTTAAGGGCGTGAGCTTTTTTGGACCCTAGTCTCTGTTGCCTGTTGGCTGCATTCACAATCATATTTATTCTATAACTTTTTCGTGATAAAAAAAAGACAAAGTAAACCATGTACATTTATATCAAAGATTAAAAATAAAAAAATCTATGTGAACACAATTTTTGGTATAGAATTTTACAATTAATTAATACCAAGTTGTTACAAGGCAACTTATTCATGGCCCTTGAATCTTTAAGTATGCAATTCATCTGTAATTACTCTTTAATTGCAGATAAAGAACAGGTTTCTGTTTTTACATGCCTATTACACAGTATTCACCTCCTTATGGTGTAACAGTAATGAAAAATATAAATGATTAAGTACACAGGCTAAATTGCTGAGTATCATAAGCTTATGCTCGGTATCATGGGAGGGGTTAGTAATGGAGGAATTATAATTGACTGGTACATTGACTAGAATAAGTTACAGTTTGTTACTATAAATGCTGATGAATCAGCAATTGGATAGTGAATGAAAAACATTCTCTAAACTAGAGTAGGTGTCATTAACTGTCATATACAGTGATATTCCTGAACATGACAAGTTATTTAAGACCTTTTAGGCATGAAATAATTCTTACCTTGGATATATATTTTTTTATAATTCTTTTGAGACCTGGGTGTGAGCAAAGAGCTGAGCATAAGAGTCTGTCTCATAGAGACAGGGTCAGTGTTCTGCAGTGCATGATGGGGGTGGAGAAATCCATTTGCACAACACAACCTTTGTAGTATTGATTGCTTCAGTTCAAATGGAACATTCCCCATGTCAAGTCATCCTGTAAAAATGTTTTTCAAAGTTTTTGTTCCCTGACCATTTCATTATAGCTTTGGCTGTGTAATTTGCATAATTGGCTAAAGGTTCACCTCAATTTGAAATCTGTAGCATGACTTCTGTTCTTCGAGACTCCATGCCAACACTAACAGTTTTCAAACTTTGAAAGGGATTTTTTCTTAATGTTGGTGCTAGTAGAGGCTTGTAAGCAGAAATGTCTCTCATCTATACTTTATTGGGACAAAACCAATAAAGATATTCTAGTTTTTGTTTTTATTAACTTTTTATTGTAGAGTAAAAACATTCAAACACACCTTGTGTTGTACACGAGTGAGTATTCCCGGTGCGACTTTGTTCCTGCCTCATTCTACTTGCATTTGGGTCCACCCCCGGCACTCACCTCCTGACACCTGGGGAGCCCTTTCAGAAGAGTATTTCTAGAACCCAACATAAAGGCTTATACCTAGAACCGCCTGGGAAAGGTTCCACCCAGGATCCCCTTTGAGAGGCTGTTCACGCTAGACGCACATTTCTCCTCGCAGGTCACCAAGCCTTTCACCTCCTCTGAGCTTTCTTTTTTCACATGTAAACCTGACATGGTATATAAACATGGCATAGGCTATATTTAGGCAACTTGTTGCTCCAACAGCCGTCGCAACAGCATCCCAACATGACAACATTTGGCTTTTTGTTGCCGTAGTCTTTGTAAAATATGTGCTGTGGATCATAAAACTCCATGTAGGCCTAGGCTACTTCTCAACTTCGATGATTAACTGTGTCATCAATCTTACCAAATGTCTTCGTTGGTTTGTGATGTAGCCTATGGGTTTCAGTATCTCTTCTGCTTGAGTGTAAGCATAGCTTACACTCAAGTTTTCACTCAATATGTTGTCTTGAAAGTCAACGCAATCATCAATGTGGGTTATTTATTTTAAAATGCTTACATTTTGAGAATTGTTTTGATAGTTTTTTTATCGGGGTAAACACATGGTTGACCATTTGTTACCAGCGTAGTGAAGTTGGGTGTTAAGTGATAGGCTACAGCCTACAACTAATGTAATAAAATCTTAACATGTTTATCTAAATATATCATATAATATGGTGTATTTTATCATCCTGCAGCCGAATTCGCAAGCGGCTCGTGAAAAAATTCGACCTGCTGCCGAAACGATCGCTGCAGAGCGCGAGCCGATCCCGGCGCTTCGCAGCCTGTGTGGCTGGTCCAATTTGATAACATGGGCGCCGAAAGGAAAAAGGCTGCGAAGTGCCGCGATTGGCCGAGAAGCGCCACGATTGGCTGCGAGGCGCCTGGAAGCGCAACTGTGATCGGCTTGCGCTCTGCAGCGATAGTTTTGGCAGCTCGTCAATTTTTTTCACGAGCCACTTGCGAATGTGTGTCCTAGGCGTTAGACAGAGCGGCGATGGGGAGGTGGAGGGGCATACCTAAAAGGAGAATGAACAAACAAGGCAGAGAGAAACATGTGTAACGAGACAGCAGCAAGATAATAGGCTAACAAAGGAGGCATGTCACTGTGCTATAGGATAGAGACCGGCTGATCCGAAGAGCTGATGACAGCCCAGGCATCGACAGCGAGGAAAAATTATAAAGCATGCATAGCAGTGGGGTGGGGGGGTGAACAGTGGGATGGAATGGGAATACAGGCCCAAGTGTGTAGGATTTGGTTTTGCTGACTGAACTTTTGCTTGAGCTTAATTTCCATTGCAATAAATGTTTAAATCGATACTTGTGTCTTGACAGAAATAAGTGTAAAAAAAAAAGGCTTCTCAGTGTGATAGGGGTGCTGCTGTTTAGGGCGCGTGAGGACTGCTGTATTCCAACACGCACCAGGGTGAACTTCAACAACGACAAGCCCTGGTTCTCAGCAGAGCTCAGAAGGTTGAGGTCAGAGAAGGACGAAGCATTTAGGAGTGGGGATAGAGACAGATTCAAGGAGTCGAAGAACAGGTTTAGCAAGGTGGTGAGAGACACTAAACAACTGTACTCAGAGAGACTGAAACACCAATTCTCTGCTAACGACTCTGCTTCTGTCTGGAGAGGGCTCAGGCAGATCACCAACTACAAGCCCAGAGCCCCCCACTCCACAAATGATCTGAATGAGTTGTACTGCAGATTTGAAAGAAAACCAGACTGTCCTGAACTACCCCTTCCCACCCATGAGGCCTCCTCCCTCTACAGTGACAACTCTCTCCATTCAGGAGGGTGAAGTTAACAGACTTTTCAAGAGGCAGAACCCCCGCAAAGCAGCTGGGCCGGACTCCGTCTCTCCTGCCACCCTCAAGCACTGCGCTGACCAGCTGCCTCCGGTGTTTAGCAACATCTTTAACACCTCCCTGGAGACATGCCATGTACCGGCCTGTCTCAAGTCCTCCACCATCATCCCTGTGCCCAAAAAGCCAAAGCCAACAGGACTTAATGACTACAGACCCATCGCCCTGACCTCTGTTGTAATGAAGTCTTTTGAGCGCCTGGTGCTGGCACACCTCAAATCCATGTGTAAATGCAGTTGGTGCATGTCAGTTTAGGAAAAGGTAGCCTTTTAAACCTCTAGGTAAAAAAAATTGATTGGAAATCTCTCTTTTAGTTGGATTTGACATTTAACAGACATTTTATTCATTTAGCAAGTTCTTTGACTTTCTTTCACTTACAAAACATGAATAGAAATAGCTTGCTAATCAGGCAGATCTGTGTTCCATCAACGTATATTAACCCTCGTGCTGCCTTCGGGTCACATGACCCAAAGGTTCATAACGAACCATCGTTGTGTTTACCCAATTTTACCCAATACAAAAACAAATAAAAATAATTTTCTTTTAACCTTCGCAATGTGGGGGGTCTGAGACAGCCCAACGGTTAAAAGAAAATGCTTCACTTTGTTTTTGTATGCGGTAAAGTTGTCGCAATACGACGGTGGGTCACAATGACTGATGGGTCAGAACGACCCGAAGATAACACAAGGGTTAACGAAAAGCCAGACTTTTTTCGACAAGCCATGCGAGGGATTTCAGTTGTTGTGTTCGTTCAGTTAAATGTGTGTAATGTTATTGTTTGTTAGTTAAGACAATCCTGTTGGTCACCCTGATTGTGCATGTTGTGTAGTTTAATGGGATCCGAGTCTGACCTTGTGAATGTATTGTCAGGCTGTTGTACCTTATGTTGCAATGTTAACTGTTTTGTTTGTCTTGTCCTTGTTTTTCTTATGTTTTAATGTTTAATTTTTTTAATGTTTTTGTATTTAATGCTGTTGTATTTATGTATTTATTTGTATGCAGCAGGCTATCTAACAATGGAGCGTGTAATGGTGAATTTCCTACTTGTGGATAATAAAGTTTACCTTGACCATCCCAAGGTACACTTGCAAGCAGCTGAACATTAGCTCTACCTTGGTCCAGTTGCCCGCATTATTCTTGTCAGTTGTGTTTTGACTGAGATTTTAGAGAGAGGTCAATGCAGGGAGAGTTCCAATATAAGTCCCGGGGAACTTTGACACAGTGTTGCTGCGTGTGGTATGTTTTTTTAAACCTCATACGGCCGCTGCATTTATGCCTTGGGGTGACCTGCGCTGGGAAAGAGGGAAACAGCATGGATAGGGAAAGTGTGTGGGCAGAGCAAGCAGTAGTAGTACATAACCTACACACACTTCCTTTAGTAAAGTGCATCCTCACTTTCATAAAGTTATTGTTGTAGTCCAAGTTTTTAAAGAATCGATGCATGATGGGCCTGACCAGAGCACAGGTGGCCTTACAGAACACACTTATAAGTTGTCACTTTCAAAAGGGCGGCATTTTGACCCTGTCAGGCCAATATGTCTGAAAGTTGGTACGCAGGCCTTATTGATCATGGGGAACAAAAAAGTCTCAAGAACCCATAATGTCGGCAGCATGGATTTTTCTCTAGTGACAATTTGTGACGAATTTCAAAAAATGACTTAAAATAAGCCATTGCTCCAATTGTCTTGAACTGTTGTGTACATGTATGAAATACATGTCTGTATCATGTCAATTTTGCAAAAGTTTGCAATGTTGAGGAGGAACCTGCCATTGCTGCATGCAGCTATATTTTTTATTATTCTTGTAATTTATCTCATGAACTCATGGGCAAAAAGTTTCCACCCCATTGCTCCAATTCTTGTGAAACTTGGTGTACATCCCTCATTTTTCATGAGGAACAAAAAAGCCTCATGAAAAATGAGGACCCATACAATGATAATTTGGATAAAACCTTCAACATTCTGAAAGGGGTGTATTTATGTAAATGTCCACATTGCCTCAATATGTTTGCGTGACTAAATCAAATGTCATTTTGAATGACACCCCCCTGAAGTACCCTGCAAAGTTTCACCTTGATTTGTGAAAATATGACTGAATTACAGCTGTTTGAGCTTGGACCAAATCTGACAATGCTTGCCATAGGAGAAACGTCTTATTTTATTATCCAGTTACTGAACAGGGCAAAGTCCAGATCTGGGAATGGCTCAATTGGATGAGATGTTGTGCTGGTAAACGAAGGGTTGTAGGTTCAAAACCAAAACACTTTACGAAATGTACGTATCTTTATTGTGGACAACTTTTTCTAACCCAATCTCAACGAACAGCCAAACGCAGCAAGAGGACTGACATTGTTTAAAAAAAATACCACAGTAACTTGCTCACTTCTTATGCTTCTAATCTCGCAGAATTCCATCAAAACAGTCATTTGCGCGTCTGAAACCGGAAGTTTTCAAGGGCTCAAATTAACAAATGAAAATTCTAGAATGTTCATCAAAAAAGCTCTATAGGCATTCTATACAAATTCCAAGTTTTACACATTGCCGGTAACATTTAGCCTACAATATTTCTATATCACAGTAGCCTAGGCTACGTCACAGTCTGTAGCTATCTAATAGGCTATACATTGTGAATTTGGTCTCTATGTTGCAATTGAGTCATGACGTTGTGTTTGAAGAAAGAGATAGTCTACGAATTAAGAAGATAATTATTGGAGTAAAGGATCTTTTCTTATCTTTGAAAATTTACATCAACGGCCTAGTTTGTGTTTTTGTACAACACCGTAAATCTCATGTCCTCAACAGTTACGCATTACCTTTTTCAACCCTAAACCTAACCCTAACTCGGGGGTAGGCAACCCTGGTCCTCGAGAGCCGCTGTCCTGCATGTTTTAGATGTTTCCCTGCTCCAGCACACCTGGTTCAAATGAATGGGTTGTTATCAAGCTCCGTGGAAGCCGGGTAACAACAATTCATTTGAATCAGGTGTGCTGGAGCAGGGAAACATCTAAAACATGCAGGACAGCGGCTCTCGGGGACCAGGGTTACCTACACCTGCCCTAATCCATTGGAGAAACTGGTTATTTTCTGATACAAAAACTGAACGGGCAAGTAAGATTAGTAGGATGACACAGTGCTGATGTGCGAAGGGTTGTGGGTTCTAATCCAGTCAGAAGTATATATATATTTTTTTTTATTCTGACAGAAATTACGGTTTCAATTCTTCTGGTTAATCCCAGTGTAACTATCTATTATGTCAATTTTACAACATTTTGCAATTTTTTTGGGAGGAATCCGCCATTGCTGCTTGCAGCTATATTTGCAATTTATTTTAGGAGGATTATAGGAGGAAAAGGTCAGAGGAAATTTTGTTTGATCATGAGTGAAATGGGTGGAAAATGGTGAAAAGAATACAAAACCTCTCTTTAATCTGGAAAAAGAGAATTGTGAACTCTAAGCAGTATGCAAATTTTTTATTTTACCAAGAGAGTCCCATTGAGATTAAACATCTTTTTTTCAAGGGAGACCTGGCCAAGACAGGCAGCAACATAAAAATAAAGTTATAGACAAAAGAACACAGAATGAGAAAGAAAAGTCAGTTATGTGACCTACGTAATTTAAAAACATTGACATTTTTGGAAACCTGCCTCTATTTCTTTCATTTAAGATTTAAAAGCAGTGAGTGGTATCAGTTCTTTGAGCTTTAAATCATTCTGCAACAAGTTCCATGATAAGGGTGCCCAATACATAAAAGCCCCTTTTCCCATTCTCGTTCTGGCATTTGAGACAGCGAGCATGTCCTAAGATTACAAGGAGTATTGTCCAGCACTTTTCTGCATGATAAAAACACAGGTAGTTTGGGCGCAGACCAAGGATTGCCTTATAAATGAAGGTGTACCAATGACAAAGCCTACGGGTGGCCAAAGCAGGCCATCCTACCCGAGAGTATCCGAGAGTATCTCTGGATAAGAGCGTCTGCTAAATGACTAAATGTAAATGTGAGTATAACTCACAGTGGTGAGTCAGAGCTTTACAGTTTGTAATAAAACGCAGTGAAGCATGGCAAGCTGTGTCCACCATACGAAGACAATTTGCAGAGGCATGCATATATAAAAGATCACCATAGTCCAACACAGGTAAAAAAAAGTAGCAGCAACTAATCGCTTTTTTTTACATTAAATAAGCACAGCTTATTTCGAAAATAAAAACCCAGTTTTAACCTAAACTTTTTCACCAGGTACTGCACAAGTGGCTGAAAAGTGAGGGAGTCATCAATCAAAATACCCAGATATTTATAAGAGTTAACAACCTCTATTTTATTTCCTTCAAGAGTGACCACCGAGGGGATATTCTGTGGCCTACTCCGAGTCTTTGAAAACAACATAAGTTTTGTCTTATCTGTATTCAGAAAAAGTTTCAGTTGAAAAAGGGTATTTTGAACAACAGCATTTTGCAAGAGATCAATTGCCTGCACAAGAGTTGACGCACAGCAATATATCTATCACAGTGTCATCAGCATAGAAATGAAACTTAGCGTCCAACACATTTTGGCCTAGATGCTTTATATAAATAGTAGTGGTGGGCATAGATTAATTTTTTAAATCTAGATTAATCTCACTGTAATCTTGGCGTTAATCTAGATTAATCTAGATTCTAGGCTCATTTGAATTCCGCCGAAGGCATTCAGAATGTGTGCTACCCAAATAATGACTAAAAGTAAGTCTTTGAGAATGGGTTTCTCAAGCCAGGTGGCGCATTAGACCAGGAGCTCATCTCCTGTTTCCAAAATGCATCACAAACTGCTTGAGAAAGTTGTTCTACTATGATAATTGGTGATGAAAATAAATTATGTTCAATAAGATGTACTTGTGTTTATTAACTGTTTATTGACGGGCTTGCCTCGGTTGCACTCAAACATCGTAGTTTGACGACGACTCTTCCCCTGCGCTACATCAGTGCTTGGCCCGGCATCTTCCGCATTAGCTAAGGGATGCTTTGCGTTTAGGTGGTATTTGAGACTGGAAGAACTTGAGACTGGAAGAACTGTATTTTTAAGAAGCTTCTTAAAAATACATTTTCCCTGAAGCAAACCAGGCGGCTTCATAGCTGCATCCATGTTAGCACGTCACGTTTGATGTGATAATTTCATACACAAGGCATACACACAGGATCGAAGACTCGTTCTCGCCCCCTACAGTGCAATTCGGCTAGGTATACATCTGCGCTAAACTATCAAGGTGAAAGTCATCATAGATTGCGTAGTATAGACCCAGCTCCCAACCCAACTTTGAGAATAGATTAACGACGATATTTTTTTCATCGCCCGATAAGAGTCTCACGTTAACGCAGCGCGTATAACGGCCCACCACTAATAAATAGTCAATAAAAGTGGACCTAATACAGAGCCTTGTGGCACACCTTTGCAGACGGTTGCAATATCAGAGCATATGCCATCATATCTAATGCACTGCGACCTGTTTTCAAGGTAGCTGTGAACCAAGCTGCCGCTTGCTCCGAGAGCCCTGAGTTGAGGAGCCTTAGCCTTAAAAGGGTGATTGACTGGGTTTTTGGGGTATTTCACACTGTTCCCTCAGGTCTCCGAATAGGGTATGTAACATTGGTTGGGCTGAAAATGGCCCGGGTGCTGTTCTATGACTGCTGATGCTTCCTGTGAATTTGTCCAGGGAAAAAACGCTAGGTTTTCTCCTTTTATAGTATGCTCATGAATATATAGATGAGCTGCGCGCTGATTGGTTGGTTTACAACGAGTGAAGCTGCGGAGCAAAGACACAACATTGCCAACAGCACTTACTGAAACTAGAACGTGGAGACTTGAAATAAAAACGTACAAATAAATCTATTGTGTCTACACAACACTGTTTTGAACAGACTGACTAGATAACATTTGAAATGATTACGTTAGTTATTTCCACTTCTGTTGTCGAAGCAAACAGGATCGACTAAGGTGGGTAACGTTAGCACTACAGCTTAGCAAACAAACTACAGCTTCAATTAAGCTCTAGCTATCTTGCTGAAAAATAGATCTGGACAAACATGCATCTTGAATTGTAGATTTACATGACAACATGGGTTATTTATTTGAATGAAACACAGTCAGGAACATGAAATAACGTTAGCCCCATTGCCAATAAACTAAATCATCAAGCATTCTACCGATGCTAGATACAGGCAGGATATGTTAGCATTGCTAATAACTGTTAGCGACAACATCATACTACAGCTTGCGGTTGTGATGAACATAAGGTCGGAACAGCATCTCTTTTCAGCAACAACTTCATAGCAAATCCTGCTTTATATTGTCCCAGGTTTTCAAAACTGTCCTCGGTGAAATGGTTTGAGCAAATGTGTAATTGAGGGTCAAACTGCACAGGGATCTTCTCATAGACAAACATCACCGGCCGTCGAGTATTTGGTTCCTTAGGAAGACTCTGAAGTGTCAGCATTCCCTGTAGAGCCTGGAACACTGCATTTACCACCGTAGTCCATTTTCAATATGCTAGAAAAACGTTCTTCTTTGTAATTCTGTGGAAGTACACAGAGCAGCGCGCAGCAAATTTTGGGGCTTGACCAAGGTACAGATCAGAGCCAAAAAATGTGGCTTCAGTTCGGTGGCTTTTTCAAAACCTACCGTTTTACAGCTAAAATCATTTATTGTGAGATTTGCACAGGAAATAGGTGACTTTGAGGTTCACTGTATGTCCATTTTACCCACCGAACTGTCGTTATTCAACTGTGACAAGGTAAATTCGGTTCTGCAATCAATGACCCCTTTAAAACATCATGGTCAACTGTGTCAAATGCTTTAGACAGGTCAATAAACAGTGACGCACAATGTTGCTTCTTGTCAAGAGCAACAGAAATGTCATTTACCACTTTCAGAGCAGCTGTAGTAGTGCTATGTTTTTTCCTAAAGCCTGACTGATTGGTTGATAAAATGTCATTGGTGTATAAGAACTCCTTAAGTTGTTTGCTCACAAGAGCTTCAATAATCTTTGCAAGCACAGATATATTATATATTGGCCTATAGTTATTTAAAATAGCTGGGTCACCACCTTAAGCAATGGGAGAACAAAGGCAGATTTCCATTTACTTGGCATTTCCTTATTTTTCATTGTCAGATTAAAAAGATATGCAAGAGGCTCTGCAACAAAAACAGCAGCCAGTTTCAAAAAATAAAGGTCTATACAGTCAGGCCCTGAAGGTTTCCTGTGATCTAAGCTTTTTAGGGCTTTATGAACTTCTTGCACAGAAAAAGGGATACAATTAAAAGGCTGACCAGTATAAGTATATAACCCTGTACTGGAACACCAAGAGTCAAACAGCAACACCAAGAGTCAAACAGAGAGCCAGGAGATATGACGTGTTTGTTAAAACAATTAAATATCTCCATTTTGTCATGAACAGCGACAGAACCCTTCATAATAAAAGCAGGTAAAGCTTGTGAGTTCTTGCTCACAGAGAGGGATTTTAAAGTTTTCCAAAATCTCCTTGGATCATTTAAACTTTCAGCAGTAACAGACAAGTAATATTCAGATTTTGCTTTCTTGATAAGAGGAGCATTTGTTTCTTAATTGCCTAAACACAAGCCAGTCAGTGGCAGAACCTGTTGTTCTTGCCTTAGCCCAAGCCAGGTTTCGCTCATGAATACTGTCTGCTAGATCAGAGGAGAACCAGGGATTATCACGTCCCTGTATTCTTTATCTCCTGAAAGTGGCGTGTATATTTATGAATTGGGTAAAACTCATTAAAAAAAGACCAGGCTGTCTCCACATCATGGATCAGCTCTATCCTCCTCCAATTAAAATTAAACAAATCATGATAAAACCCTTGTTCATTAAAATGTTTGAGATTCCTCTTATAAATGATACGCAGTTTTAATTTAGGGACCTTAGTGTTTCTGTTTGCAGCAACAACACAATGATCACTTAGGTCATTGCAGAAAACACCAACAGCTGAGAATTTATGAGGAACATTAGTTAGAATCAAGTCAATCAATGTGGGCTTCTCAGAGCACTTAAGATTTGGACAAGTGGGTGAATTAATTAACTGGGTAAGATTAACAGAATTCACATAACAGGCAACTCCGCCACCTTTCTTTGCCCTCAGCTCGATAAACATTGTAACCATCCATGTTAATGTAATCATCGTTAACAGTCCGCATCTATTCAGGTGGCTGAGCGGTGAGGGAATCGGGCTAGTAATCCGAAGGTTGCCAGTTCGATTCCCGGTCATGCCAACTGACGTTGTGTCCTTGGGCAAGGCACTTCTCCCTGCTTGCCTCGGGGGAATGTCCCTGTATTCACTGTAAGTCGCTCTGGATAAGAGCGTCTGCTAAATAACTAAATGTAAATGTAAATCTATTGATTTGACCCATATTATAATGATATCAATTTTCGGTAACAAGCTTCGCACATTTAAATGAATAATATGTAGACCAGGCAAAGATATAAAATCAGCTGGCGTCTGAATACACTGCAGCTCAGGGCCAGGGTTTGGCTGCACATTACCAGATATAAGCAATAATAAAACAATCAATCACGATCAACCATATCTGTTTAGAAACATGATATGGCAATTCCTTTGTCAAATCATATCAGAAGTCCGAACAAGTCCTCTCACAGTACGCAAAGTAGTTATTTAAATCCAGAAGGCTCCGCACATCCTCCTTGAAAAGTTTATGTCCTGTGTCAACTGCTTCGGGGTTTGCAGGGATTGTACTACAGCCATGACGCATGTACCTCCATTAGCAATGTCCGATGGGCAGTACACATTGTTAGATGTACTCACCCAGGTCCGATCGCTCGCTCCCAAATCCCACACAAAAAACGCACAAACAACACCACGAGAAACGCCATTGTCTCTCTCCAGGGAGAGAAAGTGCATGTGCGCACCCGCAGCAAGCCGCAGGCAGAGAGGCTGGGGCGGTAAGAGGTGAGGAGGAGATGCGGTGGTGTGGTCAAGTGCAAACACCAGGTAGATGACGATGCAGTAAGCCTTCGAGACCGATAAAGAGAAATATTTTCTGAGGATTGGAGCAATGCAAGTATGTAAGTCACAGTCACAACCCAAATGGATTCCTTTCTGGATAAAGTGGCCAATAGCGCGCACATTTTTTTCATGATGATTTCAAGAGTTTATGTGATCAAGCAATAGGGTTAGATGAGATTATGAGTCAATAAGAAAATCTGAAAGATAATCGTTCACCTGGGAATGACGGCCTAACTAGGGAATTTTACAAGGCTTTCTGTGATGAGTTACGTCCTTTCCTGGAGAGCACATTTAGAGGATCTATTGAGAGAAAAAAAACAATTGCCAGCATCATTGAGGCAAGGGGTTATCACTTCAATTCATATTAAACACCTATATGTCTGCTAAACATCAATGCAAAATTATTCGCACTGATATTTGCAATAAGATTTAAACACAGGTTAAGCTCCATCATAGATAAAGAGCAATCTGGTTTTATGCATGTGCGACATAAGCAATAGTATAGGGTTAGTACTAGATATGATACACTATAGCTACCTGATAGCCAACAAAAGTTTCATTTTCTTTAATGACTTTTACAAAGCATTTGACACTATTGAGCATTTGTTTATATTTAAGCAATACAATATAAAGAATTTATTGCAGACCTGCAAGGTCCAAATGTCTGGTACACCCAAGAGGGCTTGAAATTAACTTGTTTAATTGCTGGCACTGGTGAACTTAAAAAAGTTAGGGGCAACAGCAAAAAAAAATTGAGCACCGACCGAATATTAAGGAGCAACTAAAATCTTTGTTATAGATGTACAGGGCTTTCAAGTTTTATCAAAAGTTTGGTGTGAGATTACCATACCTTAACATACCAGATCACCATCTCATGTTTTAAACTGTTTAGGAAGCCTGAGCATGGCATCTAAAAATGGGTTGATACTCGTTATGTTCCTCTCCAAGGAAGTCTTTAGTAAAATTTGGTTTGATTGGTTTAACCTAAATTAGGCCAGTCTTCCTGATGAGGGGGTGGGGAGTCTTTTTGGTGGCGGGGAGGGGGGTAGCAGTTCGTGAGTGTGTGTGTAGGGGTGATGGTGTCCTTTTTGGGGGCCCAGTCAGAGGGGTCCCAGGTGCTGCAGCGGGTGTGGATGATGGGGTTGGGTGGGAACCGGTTTTTGGGGGTGAAGGGCGCCGCTGGAGGAGGGGGGGGGGTGTATGACTGGAACCCTGTGACGATAATAGGGGAGAGAATGCAGAGGGAAGGAAAGGAAGGGTGTAGGTAGGGGTACTGGGAGGGGTGTGTGAAGGTGGGGTGTACTTCCCATTTGGTAAGGTGGGTTTATCCTCTCCGGACCCACGTACGGGAGGCAAGTGTTGGTTCCTCTCCAAGGGGATAAGTCATAAAACTAATGAGACATAAAACCAATCTGTTAACAATTTTGTTACATCTTGAACAGTAAGAGAAGACAAACAATAAAATAATTTAGAAGCCTTCTACCTAGTATTTTAACAAGACTGCCTTTGCACTGGATTCTGTATGTCAACTAAAATAACTTTGGGAGCTGACGTAGTCTACTTAAGTCTAAGAAATGTCCAACTGACCCTCCTTCTGGCAGTGGACTCCCCCTCATGCGCTTCATGTAAAGACAGCAGCTGCTTTGCACAGTTATTTTCTTGACTTGGTGTCATGGTTGAAAAACGTTTTGGGACACAGTTGCCTTTGTAAGCACAGGTTCTGTGACTGGGAAAAGAAAGCGCTCCTGCTGATGGACCTGATCAACTTTGTTGATGGGGCACCAGTTCCAGAGGTTCTTGAGGTCCCCCTTCTTCGGTATTAATACATTCACACTAATTAGTGTGCAGCTGCTGTCTTTGCGTCTAGTTTTATGACCCCCAAGAACCCACTAACTAGTGTGAATGTACTCTGCCGCATAGACTCACCTAGCCTCCTTTCCCCGTAGACTGAGCCAGATCGCCCTTCCGGAGTTCCCAGTAAGCCTGATAGAATTCCGCCGGGATCCCGTCTGGTCACAGGACCTTCTGTGTGTTCATGGAGTGCACGGTCCAGTTGAGCTCCTCCAGGCCCAGCTCTGGTTCCTCGCCCTTGCCTCCCTCGTCGATTTTCTCCAGACGAGAGCCCCGTCAGCCGGCTTGATGTCGAACACTCTCCTGATGTTGTCAGTGTTCGTGACGGTCTGGTCGCTTGTGTTGTAGCGGGACAGGATGCCTTGTTGTTTTGACTGCGTCTCTTCCTTGGTCTCTGAAAGCTCCCGGGTGGGGAACACTGTCGCCCCACAGCAAGAAGGTCCTCGGTTTGATTCCCGCTTGAGGCCCATCGCACCCAGCTGCAAACAGGCTGCAGGGAGACCACCTTGCATGCTCCTGAGCATCAATGGGCCACCTCTGGGAGAGTTTCCTTACGATAGAGCCTTAGAGCTCTTCTTCGACCACTAAACACCACCATATAAATAGGTCTAGCAAAGAAATATGTTTAAAAAGTATGTTTTGCAGTCAAGTGTAATCTTTTCTCAACAATTCTCTATCCCCCCCCCTCCCATTCATATGGGATGAATATCATGCCAGGACTCAAAACCGTAAAAAAAAGTTTCTTAAGTTCATTAAATATTTCTAATCCGAAATAAGTTTCTTAAGTTTCGCTGTCTGTCAATAATACCTAACCCGGTAAATAGAACATGTAATTGGACTGTACTTCAGCATATATCCTATTGGTCAAAACTAAATGCCCCTACCCCGTAGGATTACGACTTGTTTTTTTCGTTTACAAACTGTGTTTTACAGACTAAGCTCTGAGAGCTACAAGAGAACACTGCCAGGAATCACTATTCACAAGCTCGTAACTGTATGGGTAAATCTTTTAAATGTGGGTATTTCATACTAAGCTCTTTAAAGAATACGAGTGGAAATGTAATTTAATGTATTAAATTTGGCCTGCCGAAAATCCAATTTCAACTTTGCAAAACCTTTTTACGAACATAGTTTTCATATAACAATTAAGTTTCAAACCTGCCAACAACAAAAAGACGAGAGAACAGTGCCATTTTTTAAACTCTGAAAACTTGTAAGCAAAAGATAAAAAAGTGGAGCAAAAAATATTCTGTCTTTTGAAAATGTATTTCGATCTTATAAAACTTTATTCAGTATTTTTAAACAATATTTTTTAGACCCCAAAAGCTTTCAAAACGTTTTGGGGGTTTCAGAGCTTTTTACGACCTTTTGCGTTTTGCCGTGGAGGATCGATATGATCCATGTTCTACCTCTCGGTCTGCTTAAGAATAGGGAGCCCCCGCAATTATCTTGACTTCTTGAATCTGACTTGAATTTGTCAGATTGCGTGAACTATAATTGGCGTTTATGGAACCGCTTTAGCCCCGACTGACTTGTTAGGTTAATTCAAGTCAGGTTTTGGAATTTAATCCCAGTTTTTTTGAGCGGCCTTTATGGAACAGGCCCCTGATGTACCCAGACAGTCTTTAGCCCCATTCTATCAAGGACCAACATGTGATTATACACGTGTAAACAAGCTTTGGCAATCAGCATAATGACAGTTTTTAGATAATACAAGCTACATAATTCATACACACAAAAAGGCAATCCAAGATGGCGCCGCTGATGGCAGCCTCGGCCTGTCGGTGCGCTGTTTTGTCTGTTAATTCAGTATTCTTCCAGGATTCCCTGAGCTCTCTAACAAGAAACTTTTTTTGCACCAACCATGTTGCACTCTTCTCTTTATCTTATTTTATATTTTTCTATACCAAAAATAACAAATTGTTGTTCATTTTCTACTTTTTGTATTTAAAACTACATGTTTACCGTATGCACCTTCCTGCCATTGTAAATTCCTTGTTTGTGCAAACTTACTTGGCAAATACAGCTGTTTCTGATACAATGATAAGGCACACAATGTTTCTCCCCTTTAGTAAGTCTGGTAATACAAGGACACGGTGGTTTGTCTGAGCACGGTAAAACACAGAACTGTTGCAACAGGATAGAGGTAAAACAATCTTAACACATTTTAGAATCAAATAAAGTATAAGCATAATATAATAATAATTTGTTAGAATCTTTAATCTTTGTTAATTGATCAGTGGTTAATGACAGACCTCTTCCCATGGAATCTCAGAGAATTTCTATTGATTGGCAGGGCTGCCCAATCTCTCCCTTTTTGCTTTTACTACTACATGTACAAAAGTACATGTTAACACAACCAAAATGTATATTCGTTTTTCACAATTGCTAAAACACTAAACCATATTCTCTGAACAAAATTATCAGTGGCCTAAACCCATTTGACACTCTTGGCAAAACTCTAAACGCATTCTCACTCACTAAAATAATTTTGCACATTTACCACTGTCTAAACTGCCATGCTTCAACTCGTAGCGCTGACTTGGAACTCAGAATATCTGTGTTTCAACTTCCATTTGCACATTATCTCTACCCTTGATGGGTTAGGGATATTTTTAGTCTATGGCCTGCACCTCTCTGTGACACTGACCATTTCTGGATAAGGGGATCCCTAACTCAATTGCTCCTTGCAAGGTTTCTTCAATTTCTTTCTCAGTGAGATTTCCTGGGAGTTTTAGGGGGTTTATGTTTGTTTAGGTACAGTTCCATGGGCCTATGTGAAGCCCTCAGTGACATTGTTTGTAAAAAGGGCTATAATTATTTTATTGGATTTGATTAAGACTCACACCAAACCTCCAGACAGGTGCACAGCATGACTAATCTTAGAATGTACTTTTAATAGGAAAACTTAAGTAAAATCAGCATTTGATATAAAATGTAAGGACATTGAAACAAATATAAAACACAGAAATGCCAACTAAAAAGCATAACCTTGTACCTAAACAAATAATGTGACTAGTAGATCTGATGACGCCCATTCCAGATCAAGAAATCAAATATGCAAAAAATACAAGACAGCAAAGGCAAACTAGGCTTGCAAAGAATGTGAAATTGTCCATGTAACTTTTTAATACTTTAATTTTCACCTGGTAAAGACAAAACAATAGAGAATTGGGAATAATGTAGATTAGAGAGAATGGAGTCTGGAAAAGCATGGTACCAGAAAGTCTTTTGACATGGAGATGTGATTTATCGAGGGACTAAAGCATCCAATGCTAATTGTAAATTATTGAGTTAGCTTGCTGCTCTTTTATTTCATTTTTAAATTTTTGTATTACTGATACTAAAGGTCAATAAATGACTCAATGAACCAAATGAAAATAAATACTAAAACTATTCAATTAAACCCTAGCAACTAAGGACATTTTGCCAAGGATAGTCCCCGTCATAGGCATGGTATCAAACATTTCTCAAAAAAGTATAGATTATACAGAAATACAACTAATTGGACATTCCTAATAATTGTACCGTTCAATATGGAATTGTGAAACCAACAATGAGCAATAGTGCACCAAGGCGATAAGTCATAAAACTAATGAGACATAAAACCAATCTGTTAACAATTTTGTTACATCTTGAACAATAAGAGAAGACAAACAATAAAATAATTTAGAAGCCTTCCATCTAGTATTTTAACTGGATAGACTGCCTTTGCACTGGATTCTGCATGTCAACTAAAATAACTTTGGGAGCTGATGTAGTCTACTTAAGTCTAAGAAATTTCCAACTGACCCTCCTTCTGGCAGTGGACTCCCCTCATGTGCTTCACGTAAAGACAGCAGCTGCTTTGAGTTCTTTTCTTGACTTGATTTGGTGTCATGGTTGAAAAACGTTTTGGGACACAGTTGCCTTTGTAAGCACAGGTTCTGTGACTGGGAAAAGAGCGCGCCTGAGGAGGGGGCTAGCTCATTTGAATAGTTTTTTTTCTGAACAAAACCTTTCTTTTGCTCCTGCTGATGGACCTGATCAACTTCGACAATGACAGTACCATGCATTTTACCATACATCTCTTGGTTGCTGTTCCCTTCAATCAGTCCATACCTCTTCATGTATTTTTGGGTAGCCATGGACATGTTGCTAGGAGAGAAAAGGCTTAGTCCCATAGGGCTAATATCAGCTGATGGCTGCCTTGAGAGCACAGTGACATTGGGGCGGAGCTTGGGCCTTGAGGACATCCTGGCAAGCTGAGAATCATTCAAGTACTTATAAGCAATGGCATTAGCTTCCAAGCTGAGGTCTCCACTGCCAGTGAGGCTACACATGTTGGCGTCCATGACCTTTGGAAGGGTCAGTCTGGGCAACACTGCTTCTGGACTGATGTAAGCCAAGGTGCTGACAACACAAAAACAATTAAACAGACAAATTATTTAATAATGACTTCAGATTAAAATAAACTATAGAAAAAACTAGAGAGGGTACAATTTCTGGGGAAACCTATTAACCTATCAAAAACCCTCCAAACCTACAGTCTAAAATATAGCTGCAAGCAGCAAAGAGGGGGCCAAACAGTTAAAACCTTTTAGAAATCCACAGAACAGGGTTCAGAGTTTAGCAAGTTTGGTGTGAATCCATCAAAGATTTGCTGAGATACAACCCAACTTCCCGTTTGGCGGCTCAGCAGCCAAATTTGATTGGCTGTACCGGACAAACTGTTTCGAAAATTGAAAAACCACGTGATAACTTTTGTGACAAGCACACACTTCCCACCCCACAGCAAGAGTTGACCGATGTTGAGTGGCAGCAATGGGAACGAGTTCAGGACCAAACAGAAGATGGAATTCACTACAATAAAAGACTTGTGAAGCACAATGGCACCGCTCATCAAACTGTATTAAGACAAACTAGGTGAAACGCACAGAAGGCATGCCTCCCTTGTCTGAGAACAACACACAAGTTAAAAAACGATCCTCCAATTCGCTAGACTTGACAATACCATATGCTCCTAGGTTTTGGTGATGTGAAATAGAATGGACGTAAAGCACAGAAGGATCAATAACTGAGTTTAGTCAGTCAAAATCTAGAGTTGCTGGACGGAGTCTGCTTGATGGGTCTCACACCTCATTATGTAACTTACTGTTGCATTGCTAGTCAAATGTTGATAAGTAAGGGGCAAGATGTGGTATGATTGGTTGTGTATAAAGGGAATTGTAAAGCATTGTTCTTGGGATTCTTAACCTTTATTTTGTTAGCCTTTTTGTTGTCAACATGTTTGCCTTGTAATTGATTTAATTCATTTGTAATGTTATTAAATATCTATTTCATTTTAACTTTACTTTGACCATTCTTGTTCTGATTTAACCCATAGTGTCAAGAACTGCAATTGGCATTGTCATACTTTGATTAATGTTAATACACTTCAGTTTAATAACAATATATATGTGAGAGAACAAAGGCTAATTGGGTGTGCTCGCCGAAGGAATTTAACATGAACCCGAATTAATCGCGTATTGCATGATAGAAAAGATCCTTTAGCACAGCGCAATACTTTTTGAGAAATATCAGTTCTCATTTACATCATTAATTTGTTGGAACCACATTAAATTATATGACATTAAAGATGATAAACAAAGTAATTATGAAAATACTAAAACATGTAAGCCTACTGTTATAAGCGATAAAACATCTAACGTGGTCACTACTATACTTGAAATTTTTCTGCTACATTTTGCCAGCCCTCTCTTCTGGATTTTGCAGGATTCGAGGTGTTCCCTGGTGTTTTGATTAAATCTTCAAATTTGGAGTAACCTTCGAGCAAGCTCTTGCTCTGTTTGGCTCGGTTGCGGAAAAAAACTGGGAGCTCTTTTTGGCCATGGTGAGCAGCCAATAGCAGCGTGGCTGATCAAGGTTTCTACAATCGATACATACCCCCTTTCAAACAAACGCATGAACACGCAATTATCCAACAATAAATGAAGAACCTTACATGTTTTGCCAGGATAACTGGATCTAATTAGCCCATTGAATGTTTACGATGTCCCTGTGTGTTTATACTTTAAATGGGGACAAGAATGCGATCAGTCAGCCGACTATAAAAAGGCAGACAAAGTCAGGCTACGCATTTATAGACCAACTTCAGTCTAAACCGCAACGTCTGACATCCCCTTTAGCCAATAAATTAGATTTTGCTGAATGGTTGAAGGGCTAAACAACAAACATTCTAATGAAATAATCACCAACTAATAACACGGAAATGAATGACAGATTGACAAAGGCACATTCATTTTCCAACATTGCCTTTGCAATGCAAGAAGTGCAAGAAGTGCCACCTAGCGATTATTACATATCAGTATCAACGTCCCTGTCGGAAGACTCAGGGGTCATTTGACCGGCTCAGCACTTCTAGTGTTGAACAACCACATCACGCTACAATACATAATGAGAGAAAAATAAAACACGTACCTAGCAGTTTCTACAACAACACGTGTGGCTTTGTGTGCGTTGGCAGAATCCAGTTCCATATTGACCCCTAGCTGCTTCAGCTGTTGTAGTGTGGCACTGAACACATGGTCCATGTCTGTGTGCTCTGAGCTAGAAGCTGGCTTCCAGCCGCCAGAGATGTAGTTTGAAGATGATTCACATGGAAAGCCTTCAGAGGACAGGCTGTGCCTTTCCAAGATAGAAGTACTTGAATGTTCTATTGCCTCCTTCTGGAGCTCTTCATTCACAGTGTCCTGGAGACGACTATTCACTTGGCCCTGGGATAGGAAAATTTAACAAAATATATATATAATATATATTTTTGCATAAAGAGACCAAACCAAAAGCGATTCCATACGAGGACACTTAAATATAGTAATGTATAAGTGATCAACTTCATGCTGAGGTTCAAATGGGTTTCAGTATTACAGCACAGTCATTAATTTAAACACTAACCAATTTACTGAAACAAACATGTAAATATTAACAAGAGCTGAGGGTAACCTTACCAATAGCTGCTGATAAAACATGTGCTCATCCTTCAATTTTCTAGTATCCTGTCTGACAGGGATCTCTCTCTCTGGGGACAAGGGCTGGCAGTACATGGAGGCACTCTCTCCCAACTTTGGGCTCTGGCAACAACTGCTTCCATGAACTACCCCATACCTGCAACAAACACACCAGCAAACATCTGGTAAAAATAAGTATAAAATAGTGCTGTCAGTTAAACGCTTTATTAACGGGGTTAACGCAAACCCATTTCAACGGCGTACATTTTTTAAACGCGAGATTGACGTTGTTTTTGGCATAGCAAACTTTTTAGTTTTTTTCACACGCTGTTGCAACAACTACTGACGTTAGAAAAACTACAACACCACACCGGATCTAGCTAGACTGGAAATAAAACAACAGGCACGCCGCACACACTTGTTTGGGCTTGCAAGCCGGCTAAAGAGTAGTAGGCTAACGTTACGTTTTGAGTGGATGGCGAGCGCGAGACGCCGAAATGGATGCCAGTAAGATTTTGAATGGAAAGATTACTTTTTAAAAGTTGCCAAATGGCAACTTCCATTGACAAGACCAAAGTGATCTGTGTGTTTTGTTGTTGTGAACTGAGTTATCATCGCAGCACGTCCAGTCTGAAATACCACTTGATGGCCAAGCACACAGCTGATGCAAATTCTCCGCCCCCTCGTCAAAGCCAGGCGATTGCAATGTTGTTTTCAATAAAAATAAAAATAAACATTTGCACTAAGCAATCCGATAAATTTTTCCATGTTGATAGGAGCATTAAAATGAGAAAAAATTATGGGACAAAAAGAAATCAAGGGACATTTAGAATAGATTAAAATGTGCAACTAATTGCGATTAATCGCGAGTTAACTATGATATTAATGCGATTAAATATTTTAATCGTTCGACAGCACTAGTATAAAAGTTAAAAGCCGGGTCGGCTGTGGCTCATGGGGTAGAGGGTCTTCTGTTAATAGCAAGGTTGGTGGTTCGATCTCCAACTTTTCCAGGCCATATGCTGAAGTGTCCTTGAGGAACACACTGAACCCCAAGTTGCTCCTGATGGGAAAAGTTAGGGCAGCTATGGGCAGTTCTGCCGCCGTCGGTGTATGAGTGTGAATGAGTGAATAAGAGCCAAAAAATGTAAAACGTGAGGCTTTAAAAATGCAGTCTGTTTACCATTTACCATGAATCTTGCACGTTCTTGTCTTTTTTGAAAAAGTGTGAATGATGTGTGAAACATATTAGTTTTTTACCAAGTACAGCACGCATCACGAAATACCTTTCGTGAGTTAATCAGCCACAACAATTGATTGACACACTATTTTCTCCTCCAATGTTCTGAAACATACAATAATCTACATAATTCATTGAGATGCCACGTCCCAGTGGCTCCAAGGACTACAGACCGGTGGCATTGACCTCCCACATTAATGAAGACCCTGGAGAGACTGGTGTTGGAACAGCTGCGGCACATGGTCAGTACAGGTGGATGCCCCCCTCGTGTCCTGGATTGTTGACTACCTGACTGGAAGACCAGCAGAATGTAATGCATAAGATAAAGAATGTCAAACACGTTGCGGGTTAAGCTAGACTGCAGTTGGTCTATAGTAGGCCGACATATCAACATTTTATAGTCGGCTGGCAAGGTCGTGTTGTCCCCAGTCAAAAGTATACACAAACACACAGGGATATCATGAACATTCAATGGTCTACTTAGATCCAGTTATCCAGCCTGTTGTCAAAAATAATATTAAACTGGTTGAGAATGTGTATTTTGGTTTTATGTAGGCTATTGTATTACTATAACATTGGGACTCCAGTTTCAAGTGTAGATGGCGGGTTACGTAAAGGCAGTAGCGCATGTAAAAAACAAAAGTTGCATTTGATAAATTAAGTAGGTGGCCTATCTACTACAACTAGCCTGACATTATTTAGAATAGCCTACGTTTTGTTCCTTTTACATCTACGGACTAAATCTAATAAATAGGCTAATCTTGGGCACCGACTGCATTGTGCACAGAATTTCAAAGCAGAGATCGTAGCTTCTAGCTTAGAAGTTCCAAACATACAATTCTCTCATTTTTGCAATACTTGGACCATGCCCTGTCAATAAATAAAGAACAATAACTGTTTTGCCAGGATAACTAGATCTATCAGACCCTTGAATGTTTATGAGACTATTTCAATGTTTACGAGACTATTTAAATATGTACTTCTATAGACCTACTGATCGCAAACTAAGGTTTGAGTGTCCTCTAATTCGCCTTACATACGTAGATTGTCAAATTACATTTTATTGGCTAATGATTCGTTTGACCCATGTTTGAATACATGCAAAAATGCTTTTATCTGCTTTACAAAACATACTATAAAAACAAAACAACTATGTGTATCTAAAGGCTGGTTAAGGGAGAAGTTGGACAGTTTTTTTTGTCTCGTTCCAGTGATTGGCACACCTGGGTGATGGGTTATATGCATTTCCACTCACATGCTGAACAACGCCGACACGCAGTGCTCGTCTTATCCACCACTCTCTCGCCTGTACTACTGTAACTGAATGGGAAACCAATGTTTTCCAAAACTTGAGATCTTAGAGAGGGATAGAGGTCCTCTATCTCTCGTGGGTCGCCACCACTCGCCATACTCATCTTTAGTGCTTCTAGCCATCTCTGACTCACGGCGGCGCCAATCAGAGCTTCAGAGCTAAAGCGGGGCAACAGATTAGGTGTTCCTAAAGAACACGAGTATCTAACAGTAGTTCCGCATTACATTAATTTGCACGAGTTGTATTTATTTTTATACCGTGTATTCTCCGTGTAATTTCATGCACCAAACCATGACGCCTGTACTGTTTTGGTTCAATACTGTAAGAGGACATATGCCTGCTACGCCCTCTACGGGGGGTGTGGCGGAGTACAGGCGTCGCCAGAGTGACCAGGTGGGGCGAATCATGCTAATGACTGTGTTTGTACCCTGAAGGTGCTGGCTGAGGCTAGAAGAAGGGAGGAAGAAGGACGGAGTAGGGGGAAGGAGGTCTCTCCAACGTTATGATGTGTTGAAGGAAGAACGCACATAAAAATACAGCATTTTCTTTATTTCGAGCCGCGTCTCTGGTTGTTTCTTTCTTTTTACACTGTCACAGTGGAGCCGTATCATACAAACGCTCACATTGGTGGAGAATGCGGGCATGCTGACTAAATTCCCCGGATAAGGACGAAGAACGGCGACCAACATGGATGAGGCAATCCTGAACCAGCTAGCAGCATGCACCGTCAAACAGACACTTATTAGAGGCAATCCAACAGGATATGGCTAAAGAAAATCCAGAACCGTGGAGGACCCCCCCAAGCATAAACAACCTCATCCCCAGACAGTCCAGGGAGGATGACATGGAAGCGTACCTCATAGCGTTCGAGAGGATCGCTAGAAGGGAGGGATGGCCAGGCGATGAATGGGTAGGGCTGATCGCGCCTTTACTAACGGGACCAGCGCAGGCCGCCTATTATGACTTAAGTGAGGACGCCGATGTTCACTATCACTGCCTGAAAACTGAGATTTTAGCCCGGTATAACCTAACACCCCGGGCACGGGCACAAAGGTTCCACGCGTGGACCTATACATGGGGTGAGTCCCCGCGAGGGCAACTCTACCAGTTGACACGGCTGGTTAAAGGCTGGTTGGGGCCGGCCCAATCAGTAGCCGCAGCGTTCAGGCAGCATGGTTTCCCTTATCCAAAAGACTATGACACACAACAGGGCAGCGGTAGAGGGGGAGGTAGCGACCTCCCCCTCTACCGCTGCCCTGTTGTGTGTCATAGTCTTTTGGATAAGGTATATATGGGGACACTCAAGTCTACCCAAGAAGTAAAGTAAGAATGATCACCCCTGTGGGACGAATCACTATGCATATGGGGTTCTCCACAAAATTAACGGTACCCGTCTTACTGGGACGGGATTGTCCCATCTTTGACAAGCTGTGGGCAAACGCAGAGAAACACGAGAAGGAGAATAAGAAAAAACGAAGAAACCGGTTGCACACGGGTCTGGCCCATAGCCCTACGAATCAACACAAACCAAGGGAAAAGAGAAAGAAACAAACAGGACGCTGTGAGGGGTTCTTAGGGGAAAAAGAGGAAACGGCTAGGGGACATGTTCGGAGGGTCATCCAACAGACGTCCAGCGACGAGACATTCAAGGGGTTTGAGAGTTCTGAGAAAGACGATGGAACTGACACGTCGGAGGAGAATCAGGAACGGAAGGAAAGAAATCGATTGCGGCAGGTCTTTGAGGAAACGACGCCTGAAGAGCCATGGCCGGGTTTTGAGGCAGATCCAAATGAAGACAGTACAGGACCACCCCCTGGCCAGCCAAACAGGAGAGCAACGACCCTGTCAGAAGACCTGATGGGCCAGTTCGGCACGGCACAACAAAGAGATCCCAAACTTCTGCGGCTGATGGCAAAAGTGGCAGTTATAGACGGAGTGAGACTCCAGGACGAGGGTGAGTTGAAGTTCCCTTTTTCCCCCCATAAGAAACGGTCTGTTGTATTGGACACGCAAGAGCAGGGGAGTCGAACATGAGCTATTGCTGATGCCTAGATCGTACAGGGACACGGTGCTGCATTTAGCTCATTCCCACGTATTAGGGGGTCACTTGGGGCGGGACAAGACAGAGGAGAGAGTGTTAGCACGGTTCTACTGGCCCGGGGTAACCAGAGATGTGGCTCGATATTGCCGCACATGTGACAAGTGTCAGCGTACTACTCCTAAGCCCCGTTACCGAAATCCCTTGATTCCCCTGCTGATCATAGAGACGCCGTTCGAACGGATAGCTATGGATCTGGTAGGGCCACTGCCACGATCAGCAAGGGGACATCAATACATATTGGTGGTAGTGGATTATGCAACTAAATACCCAGAGGCAATTCCTTTACGCACTATGGCAATGAAAGGGATAGCAAAGGAGCTGTTTCTGTTGTTTTCAAGAGTGGGGATGCCTGCTACTATCTTGAAGGACCAGGGAACTCCTTTTATGTCACGCAAACTGTACAATGTGGATCAACTCTGCACCAGTGTGTATCATCCACAAACAGATGGCTTATGCGAAGGTCTGAATAAAACCATCAAGGGCATGTTAAAAAAAGTTGTGGACAAAGACGGAAAGAATTGGGACATGTTATTGCCGCATTTGATGTTTGCTCTCAGGGAAGTGCCACAAGCATCCACGGGATTTTCCCCGTTTGAGCTATTGTACGGGCGCCCGTGTAGGGGCATATTGGATTTGGCCAAGGAGGCATGGGAAAATCAGCCCTTCCCATACCAGTCATTCGTAGAGCACGTAGTGTTAATGCAGGATAGGATGGCGGCTATATGGCCGGTGGTGGAAGAACACATGGCCAAAGCTCAAGCTACACAGGCCCGGTCATACAATCGAACTGCAAACCCACGAAAGTTTAAACCAGGCGATAAAGTGCTATTGTTAGTGCCATCTCTTCAGCACAAACTCCTAGCGCAATGGTTGGGTCCCTATGAGGTAAAGGAGAAAGTGTCCCCGGTAACGTACACAGTAAAACAGGCAGGGAGACGACGAGCAGAACAGCTGTACCACGTGAACTTACATTTACATTTAGTCATTTAGCAGACGCTCTTATCCAGAGCGACTTACAGTAAGTACAGGGACATTCCCCCTGAGGCAAGTAGGGTGTAGTGCCTTGCCCAAGGACACAACGTCATTTTGGCACGGCCGGGAATCGAACCAACAACCTTCTGATTAATAGCCCGACTCCCTAACCGCTCAGCCATCTGACTCCCAACTTGTTGAAAGCCTACCAGGAAAAGACAGCTGAAGTGATGATGGGGATCGAGGGAATAGGAAAGGAGAAGAAGAGGGAAGTGCCTTTGGGCGAAAACTTGACAGAGCATCAAAGGCGTGATATGGAGAGGCTGGTTTCACAAAACCTGAGGGTTTTCTCGACCACCCCAGGTAGTACCACTCTGATACAACATCACATACACACAGATCGAGGCGCTAAGGTGCATTTACGCCCCTATCGGATTCCTGAGGCAAGACGGATAATTGCTAATGCAGAGGTTAGGGAGATGGCAAGACTAGGTGTCATTGAGCAGTCAACCAGTGCATGGTCCAGTCCGATCGTATTGGTTCCAAAACCTGACGGCTCACTAAGGGTCTGTAACGATTGTAGGGCCCTTAACGCGGTCTCCCATTTTGATGCCTACCCGATGCCACGGGTGGATGAGCTAATAGAGAGGCTAGGGAAGGTCAAATTCATCTCCACTCTTGATCTCACTAAAGGCTACTGGCAGGTTCCGCTGGCTCCGCTGGCTCCTGAAGACCGCCACAAGACTGCCTTTGCCACCCCAGATGGCCTCTTCAAATACGTCCGGATGCCGTTTGGCCTGCATGGGGCGGCCGCAACGTTCCAGCGCCTGATGGATACCCTCCTGCGACCCCACCAGGCATATGCAGCTGCCTATATCGACGACGTGGTGATTCATGCAGAGGAGGACTGAGAGGATCACTTGATGAAGGTACGGGCTGTGTTAACGAGTCTGGAGGCAGCAGGGCTGACTGCCAACCCAAAGAAATGTCACCGTGGCCTGAACGAGGCGGAGTACCTGGGGTACACTATAGGAAGCGGACTGATTAAGCCACAGAAGGCAAAGACGGAGGCGGTGAGAGAGTGGCCGAGATCTACCACAAAGAAGGCGATCCGCGCCTTCCTAGGATTGACGGGGTATTACAGGCGCATCATCCCTAATTACGCGACCATAGCAACCCCGCTAACAGACCTGACGAAAAACGCTAAGCCAGTACGGGTGGTATGGACGGACGCTACGGAAAGGGCTTTTACTACCCTGAAATCCTTGTTATGTACAAACCCTGTGTTGCCTGACTTTAACGCCCCTTTTACCGTGTTTACAGATGCCTCAGATACGGGGATAGGGGAGTGCTGTCGCAGGGAGAGGAGGCGCATCCCATCATATATATCAGTCGCAAGCTTTCCGATAAGAGAACGGAAATATGCCACTGTGGAAAGGGAAGCCTTGGCTATTAAATGGGCGCTGGAATACTTGAGGTACTACCTTTTAGGAAGGAGTTTCCGCCTAGTCACGGACCACGCCCCCCTAAAGTGGATGACGGGACAGAAGGACTCCAACAGTAGGGTTACGAGATGGTTTCTGGCGTTACAGCCGTTCAAGTTTGAAGTCGTCCATAAGCCAGGGAAGTTGCATGGGAATGCGGACGCGCTGTCTCGCCGTTACCGTTAGAGCACGGCTGGCGCAAGACCCTCTGGGTCTGTCTTGGTGGGGGGGTTATGTAAGAGGACATATGCCTGCTACGCCCTCTACGGGGGGTGAGGCGGAGTACAGGCGTCGCCAGAGTGACCAGGTGGGGCGAATCATGCTAATGACTGTGTTTGTACCCTGAAGGTGCTGGCTGAGGCTAGAAGAAGGGAGGAAGAAGGACGGAGTAGGGCGAAGGAGGTCTCTCCAACGTTATGTGTTATGATGTGTTGAAGGAAGAACGCACATAAAAATACAGCATTTTCTTTATTTCGAGCCGCGTCTCTGGTTGTTTCTTTCTTATTACACTGTCACAGTGGAGTCATATCATACAAACGCTCACAATACAAATTCATGTACCGTTCCACCCCTAGTGAGAACACGCACATATCTAGGAAAAGTCAAGAAAGCCTGGAATTCGATTGAGTGCGAAGATACTATTTTCTATTTTCTCTTCACTTGCTCGATGAGCCATATCTGCGAAGTTTAAATATCAGGGTGCCGCTTGACAAATTCCTTTTCTACAGGGGGATTAGAAAAGCTCTTGGTGGAAATCACTTGTTGAAAATTCCCACTCTTTTCTTCCTGACCTAGTAAACTGTGAAAACCTTTCAGGCTGTTTGGAAGGTGCCATATCCCATAACATCCCCCCTTCTAATGATCGATTGGGTAGTGAATCAATGGATTTGGTCCCTCAAGTTCCCTTCAATGTATTGTCTACTCAAGTCAAGTTACCGTCAACATTCCAGGCAATACAATGCTTACACAGCTCTTTAAACACCTCAAAAATAGACCTACATTTCCTTTAGCTTTTTAAGATCTTGTAGAATACTCATTTACTTATTTATGGTAACTCACTCCACTCATTTATACCTCTCAATATTTCAGAAATCCATTTATTTGTTATGTGTAAGCTATTCTTTACAGCAGCAACCCAGTCATCCCGTTTTTATGTCCCATATATAAATATGACTAAATTACATCCGTTTGAACTTTAACCAAATCTGACAATGGGTGCCATTGGAGAAATGTCTTATTTTCTGATACAAAAACGGAATGATGAAATGTCAAAGTCTGTGAATGGCTTAGTAGGATGAGACGCAGTGCTGATGTGTGAAGGGTGGTGGATTCGAATTCAGTCAGAGGTACAAACATTTTTTTTAAAATTCTGACAGAAATTACAGTTTCAAGTCTTCTGGTTAATCCCAGTGTAACTATCTGTCAATTTTACAACATTTTGCAATTTTGAAGGAGGAATCCGCCATTGCTGCTTGCAGCTATATTTCATTGTTGATGTTGTAGTGTATAATAATAATAATAGAAGTATTTATAATGCATTTTATATTAACTAAAATCGGAAAGTGCTACAGGTTAAAAGCAAGAAAGGGCGAATGAAATGTAATAAAAACAATCATGTCGACCAAAAAAAGGAAAAGAGAAAAAAGAAAAGAGAAAAAATAGAAAAAATAGTCAATCAACAAAAGGCTCTGTTAAAAAGGTGGGTTTTTAGGCCGCGTTTAACAGCTTATGCTATTGACGCTTCTTTCTCTCCAGCTCAGAAAGGTAGCGTTACCTCTAGGTAGGGCCTAGCGTCGTCTTTGTCTTCCATAGCTATTACCTATAATGTAACAATAGTTATGGGCTTGAAATTGTGATCATCGAAATTGCTCCTGAAATTGTATCTGTGCAACCTCTAAATATATGGGAGCATTTGTGCCAGTGCAAATAATCGTTATCGTGCGACCTGTTTAAATTAAAAATGTTTGCTAATTAGCCTTCTGCACAGTATGTGCCTGCTCTACCGTTCTATCCAATGTTACATTACCATTTAAACTTAATCTTTACGTTATTCAATACAGATTTTAGGTTTAAATTTGCCGTCAATAACTCCTTGTCACTGCGCTCCGTTGTCACATGACAGGGAGCTAACTCGCGCTCAAAATTTTAAGAGCTGAAAAGTCTAGAATCTTTCAATGGGGATTTCTCTTCTTGAGCATTTCAGGTTTACCAACATTCAGATTTGTTTCTTCAACTATTTTCATGTAAATCACTTCATTTGAAAGTTTACAATCTGCACTTTCATAATCTGTGACAGAGAAATTTGATTTTTAAGGAGCAAAAGAATCTTAGAAAACTGTGAAATAACCTTTTAAGGAGTAGCATCACGTGAGCAAAAGAAAGTCACTTCGCATATTTGTGATTCGAACATAAATTGAATATTTTCCGTTAGACAAAAACTATGCGACAAACGCTTTAGTATGGATTCGGAATGTACAAATTAGAAGGCTACCAAGTAACACTAGCATGGTAGAAGAATAATGCTGGGTAACACCGGTTCAGAAAAATTATTTGTTATTAAGCTGTGGGGATTGTTGGAAATATGTGGAACAGCTAAGGGTTAAGAGCAAGAGTTTCAGCAGCAACAGAGTTTTCCTTGGCGACAGCTTCCCAAGAACGTAGTTTAAAATGATGTTACAGCTAAATAATCTTTTTACTACACTATTACACCGCGTTCCCACTCTAGAAACTTTCCCCAGGAACTAGGGACTTCTGAGGTCTAAATTAAGTCTAAATTAAGTTCCAGGTTAAATATTTTCCCCTCGCAAAGTCCCTTCTTGGGAAGTGGTACTTTTCTAAAGCCAGGAAATTTTGGGGTGGGACTTGGATATGGAACATGCTGATTGGTTGAGTGCACGCAGCATTTTATTTCTACCACCATGTTTAAAAGTCTAATAAGTCTGCAGCGTACAGTTTATGATTTGTCGCGTTGCCTCTTTTCCAGTGTTTTCTCAATTACCTCTTTAGCAAAGCAATACATTACAATCAACAGCAGCACAGCTTGAATCTCCTCCATGCTATGTTGTTGGTGTTGCAGTGTCGCACAAATATGTCTGATGCTTTGAATGACATATTATTGTTGTATAGTCTTTATCGCCCCCTCCGAGACTGGAAGGAGCAGTCGCGTGCAATCATACGTCAGCAAACTATTTGCCGAGTCTTTGCGGTATCTTAGACCACTATGAAAACGCAGACAACAAAGGTGCGGAGGAGCCAAATGGTCCCTTGAAAAAAGTTCAGACTAATTGTTCCGGCTAATTTCGGTTGCAACGCGGCTTTTGAGTGGATTGATTACAAATTACTTTGAATAACCATTAACTGCAGTGTTAGCAATTCACTAAATATTTTGGTTAGGCAAAGTTTCCCAATGAAAGGCAACACACAGGTATACCTCTCAAGATAGCAATGCAGTATGCTAGAGGTACCTGCAATGCTATTGTGTTAAGTGTTGGTAAGCCACCTTCAGAATGTTGTGATCTTGGTCAATATAGAAGCAGTGTGCAAGCACCTTTGCATCGACTGGTTTGAAGGTGAACCTGACACATGTTGCTCCTTCATGTCTTCAAGTATGTTGGCATCAGGGACATCAGGGTCAAAGTCTGCATGCCAGTCCTGCTGTGAGCACTCTTCATATGAAGGAACATCTGGGTCTCCCCAAAAGAGACTGGCACCTAAAAATTGTGGGTGAACAATTAACACTTAACGTTATCATATATTTAGCCTTTGAGGAAAATAAATGTTTTCACAGAATATAACAGAAGAACTTGTCATAGATACTTTTAGAATGACATAATTTTGTTAAAATGGTTTTATACTTAACAGACTTTATACATGACAGACTTATCTAACAACTTCACCTACACTTAAGAGCTGTGCATCACTACTTAACACTAGAAACACTGAGCAGGGGTAATTTTACCCCAATGAAGATATGTTTTTTTAATCTTGGCACTCAAATTCCAGGACCCTGCTTTCTTGACTTTTCCTAGATGTGTTATCCACCCAGTATATATATATAAAATAAAATAAATAACATAGCTAATTTAAGGCTATTTTGCTCATATTTTGGTTTAACATATTCAGTATTATTTTTATTCTATATTATTTTATCTATCGTATTTTATTTTATATTATATTGTATAGCTCTGCCAGTAGTTTATTTTATTTTGTTGTACATTTTCTTTTTGTTCATTATGTTTAAATGTTCACTGTATGCACCTGCACACCAAAGTAAATTCCTTGTTTGTGACCACTTACTTGGCGATTAAACACAATTTTGATTATGAATTGCTGCCAGCTACGCATTCGGACATTTCTTTCCCTGTCTTTCAAAGCTGCGATTTCGCTTTGGGTTCCCTTACACAAGTCTGTCATTCAGACAAAGATTATATAGCCTAAATAAGATTTATATGTCTAGCAAAATAAGTATAGTTTACTAGTGCTGTCAGTTAAACGTGTTATTAACGGCGTTAACGCAAACCCATTTTAACGGCGTTAAAGCAAACTTTGTAGTTTTTTTCACATGCTGTTGCAACAACTACTGACATTATAAAAACTACAACACCACACCGGCTCTAGCGAGAAACAAAACAGCAGACACGCCGCACACACTTGTTTGGGCTTGCGAGCCGGCTAAAGAGTAGTAGGCGAGCACGAGACGCCAAAATGGATGCCAATAAGATTCTGAATGGAAAGTTTACTTTTAAAAAGTTGCCAAATGGTTCCATTGACAAGACCAAGGTGATCTGTGTGTTTTGTCGTTGTAAACTGAGCTATCATCGCAGCATGTCCAGTCTGAAATACCACTTGATGGCCAAGCACACAGCTGATGCGAATTCTCCGCCCCCACGTCAAAGCCAGGCGATTCCGATGTTGTTTTCAATTTAAAAAAACTTTGCACCAAGCAATCCGATCCACTTTTCCATGTTGATAAGAGCATTAAAATGAGAAAAAATAATGGGACAAAAAGAAATCAAGGGACATTTAGAATAGATAAAAATGTGCGATTAATTGCGAGTTAACTATGACATTAATGCGATTAATCGCGATTCAATATTTTACTCGTTTGACAGCACTATAGTTTACATATAGCCTATAATTATGTGCAAAATGATGACATCAATATAACTGAATTCTATGAAGTGCATTAGCTGCACTACAATGGGCATTTGCGTGTAGACGTGAAGCACAATTCTTGGGCCTATGTCATGACATAGCGGGATCAATAATTTTAATGGTAAAATGCAAGTATGTTTTATAAAATGGATAAAGAATAATACATTTTGCATATATTCACACATGGGCGAAACCAATCATTATTTGACGGATAGTTTGCAACAATTTAGCTAATGGTAGGATAGTACCAGCTTTTTCCAGTATAACTATCTAATTAGACCATTGGATGTTTATGATGTCCATGCGTGTTTATACTTTTGACTGTCTTTAAAATATTTATAATGTCAGGCTACTATAGACCAACTGCAATCTAAACCACGTGTGAGACATCCTTTAGCCAATAAATTACATTTGCTGAATGATTGAAGGGCTAGACAACAAACGTTCTAATTCAATAATCACCAACTAACAACAAGGAAATGAATGACAGATTGACAAACAAAAAATTATTTTCCGACATTGCCTTTGCTATCTAGTGCCATCTAGTAATCATTACGTGTCAGTAACAACATCCCTGTCTGAAGACTCAGGGGTCATTTGACTCCTAACCGTGCTATACGTAGTGAAAACTGGCTTGGCGTTTGTAGTTTTAACATCAGGATTTGCAACAGACTCAAAAGTTAAATTACATACAAAGCTCTTAAAATGCATTTCCAATAACAAATATAAATTAATTTAAGATTTTTGTACGATCGATTTAGCCAAAATGAAAAATTATAATGCCTTACTAAACAATGTCCCAAGTACCTGTTTCTACAGCAATGTTAACTTTATTCAATGCAAGTTGTCCAGGAAAAGTCTGATTGCTTTGAATGGCTGTCTCTTCTGTGGATGGCAATTGGCAGACCGGCTTCTCCTGACACTCTAGTAGTTTTCGGATCTGGTATGTGGAATAATTAGACAAACAAGTCAACAGTCAGTTAACTATTAATTTACACATAAGACAGTCTTGACATAGTTAGGCAAATGTAGCATAACACATAACATGTGTATGTGTTTAACAAATACTGATGATCTATCCTACCATAGCAGAGTTAAACTAGACAAATTATTATTTTACAAATAGGGATACCCATGCAATTGGTCAGGAATCAAGACTGAAAGATTTCGTTATTTTACAATATAGCCTTAATGCACAAAGGAATCTTTCACATTTTTCAACACACATTACCAGGACTGATGTGCGATACCTGATAAGTTCACCAGAATACATGAAGCAAAAAGGTTTTCCCTATAATTATGGCCAAACACTACTTATATATTCACTAGGGCTGTTGAAGTTAACGTGATAATGCGTTAACGCAATCTCACTTTAACGCGATAAAAAAAAGTGCCGTTAACGCAGGTTTCTTTTTTACCCTGAACTTGTTTTATGGACACTGTAGTATGTGACTACATGTGTTAAATTTCCATTTACATATCCAAAAAATATAACAATGTGTTGTATGTAGAGTCATTGTGATCCTTGAGGAAACTAACATGGGGTCCAGCAAACCATTCCTAAGTACCGTTGTACTCCCGGAACAAGTGCGTCTTGAGCCTTTATATAGATGAGCTGCGCGCTGACTGGTTGGTTTACAACGAGTGAAGCTGCGGAGCAAAGACGCAACATGGCCAACAGCACTCACTGAAACAACGAAGGTGGAGACTTGAAATAAAAACAGACAAATAAATCTATTGTGTGTACACAACACTGTTTTCAACAGATTGACTAGATTCATTTGAAATGATTACGTTAGTTGTTTCCACATCTGTTGTCGAAGCTAACAGGATCGCCTTAGGTGGGTAACGTTAGCACTACAGCTTAGCAAACAAACCATCGTGATTCAACTCAGCTTCAGTTAGCTCTAGCTCTCTTTCTGAAAAATAGATCTGGACAAACATGTATCTTGAATTGTAGATTTACATGACAACATGGGTTATTTATTTGAATGAAACAGTCAGGAACATGAAATAACGTTATCCCCATTGCCAATAAACCATCATCACACATTCTACCTATGCTCTTGCGTTAGCAAGCTAAACTAGTTTACATGCCTACGGTCTAGGTGTTTTCACTATCTAGCGTTAGCTGTTCTTGCGTTAATAAAAAGCAGATGAGCTAGAGTCTAGCTAACATTGACTCGACGGGCATGGCTGACGTTTGTCTATACCGTAGCGTAGAAGATCCCTGTGCAGTTCGATCCTCGACACATTTGCGCGAACCATTTCACCAAGGACGTTTTGAAAACCTGGGACAATGTAAAGCAGGATTTTCTATGAAGCTGTTGCTGAAAAGAGGTGCGTTCCGACCTTATGTTCATCACAACCGCAAGCTATAGTATGATTTTGTCGGTAACAGTTATTAGCAATGCTAACGTATCCTGTATCTAGCACCTGCCTTTCTCCAGTTCTTTCAAATAGATAATCTAGACAGGTGTTAGCAATAGGCTAGACAGCTAGTCTAGCTAGAGTAATTTGCCAAGTAAGGTATGTTGATGTGTTTAGAAACGTATTTAGCATTCTACCTATGCTAGATTCAGGAGACATTAGCATTGCTAATAGGCTAACTGTTAGCGACAAAATCATACTTACAGCTTGCGTTTGTGATGAGCATACGGTTGGAACAGCACCTCTTTTCAGCAACAGCGGCTTAGCAAATCCTTCTTTAAATTTTCCAAGGTTTTCATTCAAAACTGTCTTTGGTGAAATGGTTCGAGCAAATGAATAAATGAGTGTCGAACTTCACAGGGATCTTCTCATAGAAAAACATCAGCCATGCCCGTCGAGTGTCTGGTTCCTTGGGAAGATTATGAAAAGTGTCAGCATTCCCAGTACATCCTGGAACACTGCATTTACGATGGTCCATTTTCAATATTCTTTAAAATCTTTCTAACTTTCTCCTTTGTTGTTCGTGTGGAAGTACACAGAGCAGCGCGCAGCTAAACGAGTGTCTGAGATCCTGGGCCAGAACACCAGAGGGCTGGTCTGTATGTAAATGTTTGGGCGTGACAAAGGTGATGCGGAATTTGTGACGTCACAAATTCCGCTTTTTCAAAACCGATCGTTTTACAGCTGCAGTTTCAAGTTGTGAGATTTAGATAGGAAAGAGGTGTCAATGTACTTTGAGGTTCACTGTAAGTCCATTTTACCCACCGAATTGTCGTTATTCAACTATGACAAGGTAAAATCGGTTTTCCAATCAATGACCCCTTTAACTTAATAAACAATTGTAGTTTGCAAATAAATCTATAGAGCACAACCATACAACAGAACTCAGATAAGCTCGGAAGAAACAAAGCGCAAAAGAATAAATTAGTCAAAAGCAAAGGCAGTTTATAAAAATATTTGAATATTTGAGTTCAGTGAGTGGTGATTCACCGCAGTATTGAGACACCAGATAACCTCAGCGCGCATCGTTGATGTGACGCCCATAGCCAACCTGATGTTGGTAGACGATATGGCAGACGATGGGGCAGAGGTCGCTGTCGTAGCTGTTTTGACAAGTTCAGCTGTCGTGTTGGGTAGTGTCGCTAGTGGAGCACAGAAACTGGCGATGAAACTGCTCTCTGCGGCCAACGGTGGCCTTGTGGCTAGCACCATGCATGTGGGACTCGACAGCGTGGATGCCCATCGAGGCTATACGCTAATATTCTTTTTAAAATATGTACAGTAGCTAAACCTCACGGTTGTTTTCAGCGACAGGCTTCAGTCCGCAAATTTAGCCTACATTTCCCCATTTCGGAGTCTGTTTGGCGACGTGGAGGCCGACACATCACCTAACCAGGCATTTCGCAAAATACATAGTTTATAATAAATAGGGAGGAAAATAAATATATTAGTGGTGGGCCGTTATCGGCGTTAACGCGCTGCGTTAACGTGAGACTCTTATCGGGCGATAAAAAAATATCGCCGTTAATCTATTCTCAAAGTTGGGTTGGGAGCTGGGTCTATACTACGCAAGCTATGATGACTTTTACCTTCATATTTTAGCGCGGATGTATACCTAGCCGAATTGCACTGTAGAGGGCGAGAACGAGTCTTCGAACCTGTGTGTATGCCTTGTGTATGAAATTATCACATCAAACGTGACGTGCTAACATGGATGCAGCTATGAAGCCGCCTGGTTTGCTTCAAGGAAAATGTATTTTTAAGAAGCTTCCCAATGGAAACCTGGACAAGACTAAGGTTGTTTGCACCTTGTCCTATGCTGAATTAGTTTACTGTAGGAGTTCTTCCAGTCTCAAATACCACCTAAACGCAAAGCATCCCTTAGCTAATGCGGAAGATGCCGGGCCAAGCACTGATGTAGCGCAGGGGAAGAGTCGTCGTCAAACTACGATGTTTGAGTGCAACCGAGGCAAGCCCGTCAGCACAGCTCTATCAGCCAAGCTAACTAATCTAATAAACAGTTGATAAACACAAGTACATCTTATTGAACATAATTTATTTTCATCACCAATTATCATAGTAGAACAGCTTTCTCAAGCAGTTTGTGATAAATTTTGGAAACAGGAGATGAGCTCCTGGTCTAATGCGCCACCTGGCTTGAGAAACCCGTTCTCAAAGACTTACTTTTAGTCATTATTTGGGTAGCACACATTTTGAATGCCTTCAGCGGAATTCAAATGAGCCATTTTAATCTAGATTAACGCCAAGATTACAGTGAGATTAATCTAGATTTTAAAAATTAATCTATGCCCACCAATATATTCATGCATACTTTGAGTCAAACGTTGGACAAAGCTTGAACAAAATGTAATACCTCATAAAATCGGGATTAAGACTTTTAAATACCTTTTAAGGGCCTTAATCTTCCCAAAATGGATTGATCAACTTTTAATACTTAAGACCCTGCGGTTACCCTGTTATTACTTACACCATCCAACTATAGCAGGCAAAACTGGCCCTGATGTTTTATTTCATTGTTTGTTATTCATCTTTTAATTGTTATGTGGTATTAGACTTGTTGTAACTTGTTTCCATTTGTGATTAGTCTGTTTGACACCATTAACGTGTACTTTTTCTGTTCCCAGGGGGAACAACGATGTGAATCGCTAGAAGACTGAATCGCGATTCAAATGGCAATCGATTTTTTCAGGTAACTCTGTAAAGTATATATTTTGCAGGTGTCCTTTTAAAAATCTAGTGCAGTAAGAGTGCAGTACTGCGTTTGAATTTATGCAATAAACAAAGGCAAATGAAACTAAGCGTAGTAAGGAAAGTAGAGATATTCTGTTTCGTTATTTATAAGTGAGTTTGTTTTTACAAACGATATTCAGCTGCTTCCAAAGGTGCTGGCTAGCTAACAGAAGAAAAATATAAAGTGGATATACTTTGAGTATAGATGTGATTTTGTTACAAAAATGAATGTGTTTACTGATGTCAAAACTGCGCTGTATGGTGAATTAGGCCTACAATTATGACAACTGGCTCAACCATTGTGCATGTAATGACTTCTGTCATGAACTAAATGTTTAGATGTTTGTGGTAGTAAAACAATTTAACAGAGAACCAACATAGTACATTTTGACATAACATAAGCAATGTATAAGGTACGAAAGAGCAAACAAATGAAGGCTACATAATCATTTGCATGAATGTAGGCTACCACAGCATTGGCAATTTGACTAGAATAGATGTGAAGGTTAAACAAGTATTTCAGAGATGACAGAGAATTTTAATTGTGATCTGAGAAATATAAGTACTAAAACCACTGAGAAGAACTGTCATCACCAGCTGCATCACGGGCACTGCACTATATTCTATAATTCCAGAAATCTGTGTCACCAACATCATTGCGGGCACTGTGCCCTATAATTCCAGGAATCTGTGTGTGCCACCAATTTTAATCATGGGCACTATGCACTATCTATAATTCAAGGAATCTGTATGTGTGTTTCACTGACATCTTAAATCACCAACTGCATCACAGGCACTGTGCACTAGTAGTTATAAAGGGGAGAATTAAAATGTGCATTGCCTATTTCGAGTGGGTTTACCCGCGTAAAAAAAGAAAATTGCATATATTCATGGGTTTCAGTCACGTGACTTTTGTTGCGGCCGCCATCTTTAGGACCAATTGGCCTGTCCTCGGGGGTCTCCTCAGTGAGAATGGATGATGTCGCACACGAAAATAGCACACCTTACCAGCGATGAAAAGCAACAATATTTTAATTAGATAAATACTTGCGTTTTTATCCTTATTTACTGACAAGTGAACTGCTTACTCCACTAAAGTATAGTAAAAACCAGCCAAATTTGACGTTTGCTGACATCTATATTTACCTCGTCCACAATCCTTCTCCATACACCGGGGAAGCCCTTAAGGCATTTAAAAGCACCAAAGCCTACCGCTACTTCTCATCAGGATCCATTAAATAATAATTACTGCCAAAATTAATAATTCTGGAGATGAAGAAAATGTTCTTGATCATAGGAATGGTCAGTGGCAGTCTGTTCATCAAGCAATATTAACATTACACGAATATATAGTGTTTATATCACTGAACTGCCATCAGATTCTGTTGTAATATCAGTCATATCAGGCCACCAAAAGAAAAGTAGTTTAGCATACTAACGCCACTCCAACAAATAGCAACCCAACATAATTCAACCATATAACTGTAGCCGAGGGTTTTATATATAGGCCTATATATGCTAAACTTAGGTTTGGGCTTTAAAATAAGGACACAGGCTTCCAATGCCCCGGCGGAACCAAGACGGTACTGCACGTCTCACTTATTTAACTCACTCCGCCAGACCGTCAGCACAATGACTCCCCTTGTCACAATGAAAGGTCATAATAAATACCTTACATAACTAACGTTACTAATGTAAATCTATATCAACGTTATTCTGGACATTTGATATAGCTAATGCTAGCATCTAATGCTAGATGTCCAGAATAATGTTATACATGCTCAAATTTTAAATTGTGTTCTGTAGGAGTCCAGTGATCCCTCTTGATTAGGGATGGGGATCGTTAATTTTGATCGATATTGATACAATTTTTGAGACTGCTTAACGATCCGAGTCTTTATCGATACCATACTTTTATGGGGTGAGCTTGAGCTAACCACCATCTAAATGGTGGAGTCAGGTGGCTGAGTGGTTAGGGAATCGGGCTAGTAATCTGAAGGTTGCCAGTTCGATTCCCGACCATGCAAAATGACGTTGTGTCCTTGGGCAAGGCACTTCACCCTACTTGCTTCGGGGGAATGTCCCTGTACTCACTGTAAGTCGCTCTGGATAAGAGCGTCTGCTAAATGTAAATGTAAATGAATGAATTTGGCAAATGTTAAACATATAGCAGCACCCACACAACCCACGCCACACTTTATGTTAACAAGATTACTGAACAACATTTATAACAATAACTTAAGTAAAACTGATGTCAAATAGAACAATGGGAATGTGTTGCTCTCAGGTGGAGGCTGGATAAAAGGAGCACATATTTGCACAATGGATCCTGGCTCTGGCTAAATCTACAATTGTCCACTACAGATGTACTATCCACAACCTGGATGACTAACTAGTATAAATGACTGTGATTGGTTGGTTGACAAAAAGTGACATTGACAAACCGTCATTGTTCAAGACTTTATGAAAAGTTTAACACGTTTCAACAAAAGGCACCTGATCTCGCTAAATGACCAGCTAACCAAACCAAAACCTTCCTTATCTCTATTCCTATTTTGTTCCGTCTCTGTTATTGTTTAACAAGATGCTTAAGCAGCCCACAGAGCTATGCTCCCGGTGACTATGGTTTGAATGATCAGCAGCGGGGCGGGGGAGGCTAGTCTTTACTCACACACTGACTGTGCTCGTAAACTCGCGCACGCATCAAATTTTAGGGGCATAGGCGAGTGAAATAGTTGCACTGTAGAGCCCTGGCTCTTATTATTGAGGCTTATTATTGTCAACGATGGATACTTGCTACGAAGTTGGGGTGCGCTGACTGCGCTCACCATGCAAACTTGGCTTGAGAAGGAGGATTGTCCGGCAGCTGGAGTTGGCACCGTTGCTTCTCGAAGACAGTCGAATGCATTTTACCTTTAGCTGATGCACAACGTTGAGGTGCTTATTACCCTTACAATAAATTATCTTCGAACATATATTACACGTCGCTTCGTCCTTATCTTTGGCTTTATTAAAATGTAGCCAAGCCTTTGACCGCTTACGTTCAGCCATCGTAGCTAGCAATAAAATGAGAAATAAAGCGAAGTATAGGGCGTGAGCCAATTCTTCTTCTTTTAGTTTAAAGGCTGTGAATTTAGTAATTTTATTAGACAATCGATGTACGTTTGTGCACCAGTGATTTGATTTAAATTACATAACTTCTCTCTCGAGACATAAGTTATATTATATTAGCCTACCTAGTCTCGATAGCGGTATCGATAAGCTCGGACCTTATTGATTTTCGGGTATTGAGACATTTGAAACCGGGTCCTTACAGAACCGGGTATCGATCCCCATCCCTACTCTTGATAGCAGCAATCCATTTCTCACGACGCTCAGGGTTTTTGGGACATTGTAAAAGATACATTTATGTATTTGAGATTTGCTGTTACCACAGCACGGCAGATAGACGGCATCTTGCAATTCAGTCCTAGAGACGGCGCCGCGACCACTGTGTGACATCACATGAAACCCATGAATACACACATTCTGGTGTAAATTTGTATCAAAAAGGCTAAGATGTATTGTGCAAAGATGGATGATTTAAAATTCCATAGCTCTGGCCTAACCAAATCTAACTGATATCACTAGTGTTAATGTTGTGGCAAATTTATTGATCTAATATCATTGAGCCAACATTGATTGCTCCTATATGTGCTAGAATATGTAATCTATTGAATGCACGTCATGGAAAAGTATAGTCTCCTGTTGTTGCCAGAAGCACACAAAAGAGGGCCATATTATTGCCAAAAGCACAGACCGAGGGACATCACAGGCCAAGAAAGGACACGAGTTATTCTCTTAAAATTAGGCCCAGAACACTTTACTTAGAATGTTCTCTTATCACTTGGCACAAGGGACCATGAAAAGACGAGTGATAGATAACGTCTGTTCCCTGTATGCACAAGCTAGTTATTTTTCGTGTTTTAAGGTACAAGCTAACGTTAAGGATGTGCCAAGTCGACTGACATGAACACGGCAAGGCTTCCAAGGAGCCACAGGTTGCTGATAAAACACGTGTTTGGTTAAGTTATGAATGTATGGAAAACTTGTCTGTGAGGGGAGGGGGGATTCCACTAATTTTACCTATATAAACTGTGATCAAACTAAAAGGCACTTGACTACTTGCCTCGGGGGGAATGTCCCTGTACTTACTGTAAGTTGCTCGGGATAAGAGCGTCTAAATGACTAAATGTAAAAGTAAAATATATTTTAGCCCACACTTGCTAATTTTTACTTCCTGTATCATGCTTTGAGCTTCGATAAACCATCATTACATTGATTTGCAAAGACCCCGACTTCAGCATCTTTCTTAAGAAACCTTTTCATAAAATCCATCATATTCATAAATGTTTTCTAGTAAAGTACATCAACTGCACACGTATTGCAAACTGCAATCAGGTTGTCTTCTTCCGAATCTGTGAAAAAATTTCACACCGGCCACTGTTTGACTCAAGTCAATAGTCCTACTACCATATATTTACACTGCGTGACTGCTTTCCCAGGGATTTGTTCCATAAGCGAGTTTACCAAATAGAGAATGCGAAGCTGACATCACGCTGTGTTTATTTATTTTTTGTGTAGACGCCATATTATGAAGGTCAAGCTTATTTTCTGCTGGTGCGTTTACAGCTGTTTAGATTTTCTTTGAGGTTAAAAAAAATATCACAATGGTAGGTCATTCCTGCTGCATGAAAACATTGTTGTTAAGGTATCTGGTATCAACACTAAGCGGGATAGGGTTAGCACAAGCCTCACAAGATGGTGGCTGCACACAACGCGGCGTGACGTAGCTTCACATTCTCCCTAAGCCAGGCTTATGCCAGTTACTTTCCCCAACATAAGCCTGGTTTATTCAGTAAACTAGCTGTATGGAAGAGGTGCATTAAGACTTACTTTGGTTGTTCACAATGTGTGCTTCATGTTTTGGCTACTCGCGATGTTTTTTGGCTATCTTGTTGTTATGATCAGTGACCTATGCACTTTGTAAAGCTCTCTCTTGGAAGTCGCTTTGGATAAAAGCGTCTACTAAATGAATAAATGTAATGTAAATGTAAATTAAGACCTTTTCAGACTGAGTTTGATACGAGTAAACACAAAAATGCGATATATTTGGAAACTTTTTTCGTACTGAGACCTTTCATACCAAGTCCGATGCAAATATTTGCAGTTCCATGAAAAACTTTGCATTCCATGATAAAGAACTTATATTGTCATGGCATAGCTGTCAAAATAATAGACTCAACAAGTAGCTTAGTAGTAGCGATGATGAGTTAGGGTTAGTCTTTGTCATATGACCTCTTAATGTTTTTGTAGTGTTTGTGTTGTTTGTCAAAGCTCTTTGTGGTCAGACACTGAAGCGGTCTGTCCTTAAATTCCTGTCAAATTAAAGAAAATGCCTAAAAAGGACATACCCAAAGTAAATTGAAAGCTGTTCTTGAACCATTTGGAGTACATGCATGACTGTGGTCTCTTTTGAAAGGTGACACTGAAGTTATTTCCCCTGTTGTCAGGACCCCTGTAATAAAAACCGGAAAAGTGGTTCGTACGTGGTTCACAAATAGCACCACTTCGGAGCTGGACTAGATTGGGAACCAAGTAAGAACCGCTTGGGGCGGGGTTACCGTGACCAACAGAATCCTTTGACCGCCATTGCTGTAAGTTTTTCCAATTCATATTTCAGCTAAACGGTACTTGTAAATCAGCATCTGAATTAAAATGTAACGAGAAGTGGGCAGTGTAGTTGCTGAAAATGTGCTCATTTTATTGATGAAACTGCTTATTTGTAAATTTGCTCCGACTTTTCGATAACCTAGCTAGCATCGCAGTGCAGTGCAGACTGTAGTTGCTGCGTTTTATCATAATCCTATCAAATGCGTGAAATGACAAACACAAATGTTATGAGCTATTGAGCCTATATTTAACACAAATGTAATACACAAGCACTGTACAGCAAAAGTTTATCAAATGTTGCGCTGATAATGCCAGTGTTGTCATACTGCTGCGAGTCCAGGGTATTGCGCAATAGCCAAGAAAACACGCATCTCAACCTCGCGTTCTTAGAATTGATAAACAGCCTTTAGACGGGCTCTGCTTCGTGTTTGGCGCTGCCGCGCTAGCGTTGCTGGGAAAGATGAGACGTATACAGTGACGTAATGACGTGGCTCTGTGGTGGCTCTCTTTCCGGTGGAAAAGCAATCTAAGCGATTCTTAGAAGGCTCCGTTCTTGAACCAGCTCCGAACTAGCTCCCGGTTCACTTTGGTTGAAAGGGGGTATAAGTCCTACTGGTGTTGAGTAATAGAAGCTTGAACACAAGGAAATTGAACGTTTCTATTTCCACCTAGATTTTATTTTGAAAACAGAGGCCTGAAGAGGCCTAGAGGTGGTAGGTTTTAGCTGGAAGACAGAATTGGACCACAACATGAAGCCTTACCCAATTCAAGTCAAAAGTCAAATGTAATACCACAATATATTCATATTTGACACGTTTTTATAAGAGTACATCCAGGCGTTTTCTAAAAGGGCCTTTTGGAGACTCCCCTTGGTAACGGTCAAATACTTAGGATGAAAAGGTATTCTTTTTCATAATTGTTATCTCTAATGAAAGGTGGTACTTAGAACTATCATATATTATAGCTAAATCCCCCATTAGTATTGCTGAAACACAAAAACTGAAGCATGAACACATTGGAGTGCTTTATCTGATTGGATAGGATTGATGCACAAAGAACACTGCTTCTGTCATCCATTTTGCGCCTGGACTTTTATTTTGAAGGATCCACAGATACCCATCATGTTGTGTATTAGCATTTGCAGCATTTCCTTAGCTACAAGGCTAACAAGAGGCAGCCAGTTTGATAAATTAGCTTAGAATGAGAGGGGGGGGGGGGGGGGGGGCGCACAGATCTAGTTGGCTTTAGAAGGCTATCACCAGGGCTCGGAAGCCCTGGTGATTTGGTGCCAAATGTGATGATGGCACCAATGGGCCATCATCACATTTTCTGTTATTAAATATTCAAAGTGAAACTCCTTCCGTGAGTGACTGGCAAAGGCAGAATGATGCAACAAGATAGTGATGTGTGGGAGGTAATACTGTTTTGGACGAACTACTTGCCATGGTTAGATAGTTTGGACCTTTGGGAATGTAACCAGACAATTTTTGTTGGGATGTTTTGCATAACTGGACCCCTGTAAGCCGTAGTAGGTAAGTAAATACTTTTTTTCTCACGCTTTTCAACAAATGTAGTATATCACAAAGATGTTGAGTGTACTTGCTGTTTCGACTCAATCTTGAAATGTACATCATGTACATCAATGGAAGCACAAGAATCGTAGCTTTCCAATGATGTATGGCATGTGTAGCAGTCTAAAGATATATTTGTTAGAATTAGATTACAAGTAAACAATTTGTGGGTGAAATTATCATTACCTGTGGTTTCAAACCAGTGTAGCTCACTGCAACGCTGTAGCCTACCCAAGACACTAGTGAGTAGCTAACATCTCCACAGCTGTTTAGGAAGTCAAACGGCGACAGAACATGTTCGGCATTCCCCTTACTCAAAAGTCTTTCAATAAGTGTAACTATCTGACTACTAACCTGAACTTCATTGCCACAGCCTAAACTTTGTCAATCTGTTCATGAAAATAATTAATTTCAGCCTAAACCGTTCAACGGAACGCTAAATCCAATTCAACCAACGCAATCGCTACCAAGACGAACACAGCAGTAGTCTAGTACTGTACTAGTACAATTTACCGGGGCAGCTTCTCCACACAGGGCTATATCGCATTTTGAGTTGTTACTGACAATGATCGCTAGCAGTGAGCTTTTTATGAATGAGGGATTTTCCCCTTAATAAATGTCAAGCTTATTTACGTTTTTGGGGGCATATTTTCAGTTAGCAGATGGTACTGTTTGAATCGCGATTCCATCTTCTACTGCCGGTAACGTCATAGAATAATCTTCAAAGGGAGTTCTTTATTAATTAATGAATGCAATATGAGTAGGCTAAATGCCTGAAAATATCATGAGAAGGGAAAAACTTAAAAGGACGTTTAATTCATAGAGATTAGGTCAATTTTTACACCGGTCTGCCAAATTTAATCGTTTTGATTCAACTATGAGGCTGCCTCTTGCAGGGGAAATGAGAAGACATCTATTTCATTGTACACTTCACTCGTATTTTGTAAATGAGCAGCAAAAAAAAGATGCTTTTAAATCTATGTAATCTTTATAAATAATAAGTATGCATTTTTATGTCAAATATACAGAAATATCAGTTGTAAAAATGTCATTAAAAAACGGACCCCTGTGCAACCGACACAAGCAAGCACACCCTACAATTTCCCCAGAAATTGTAGCCTCTCTAGTTATTATTCTTAGGACTGGGTGTCAATGGCAGCCCCCAGAAGCGCTTGGTCGAAAGTTGTTAAATTTGGCACACTCATTGGGGACAGTCCCCTGGTCCAATTCACAAAGTTTCATGCCTCATACTTGGGCACTCTAGCGCCACCAACACGTCAAAGTTGGAGTTGCGTTTACACAAGTAACTTTTGAACCGCATGTCTGATTGTCAAAAGGGTTAAGTACCGTAGGATTCCTTGGATCAAGCCGAGTTCAACACACACTATGGCGTCAATTTCCGGTTATATAGATTTTCCGCAATTTCCGGTTTTATCAAAACCCTTTGAAAGCCTACTCCTCCTAAAATTTTTTCAAAATTACCAGAGATGATCTTCAGACCAAGCCTCACAAAAGTTATCGAAAATAATTTTGATCCTCACAACCGTTTGTCCGGTACAGCCAATCAAATTCATCAGAAAAGCCGCCAAACAGGAAGTGAAGTCATATCTCAGCAGTTCTTTGAGGCAGTGACACCAAATTTGGTACGCCTACCCGGAACCTCGTTCCGAGGATGTCCTCCAAAATGTGTGTCCTGTGACTAAAAGGGGGCGTGGCAGGAAGCATAAACGTGTTTTGGCTAATAACTGTTGAAGTGTTTACCTTAATAAAGTCATGGAAAAGTGTAAAAACCTTTTGCACGCCACAAATTTTGTCCAACGTTTACCAAATTTGGCACAGATGATCTTCAGCTGCAGAAAAGGTATCAGATGGATTTTCCATTTTCAAAACCGTTTGTTCGGTAGAGCCGATCAAAGGCGTTGGCGAAGTTGCCAAACGAGGCTCAAGAGCGTATCTCAACAACCATTTGTCCGATTGTCCCCAAACTTCGGTTCCTTCGTTCCCATGAGGAGCAGAGGAGGCCTGCGGTGTTATACCACAAAAATAACTTTGAACACTCAGTACTCTTGAACACAAACAGATATTTCAACCAAACTTGTTGTGTTGCATGAGTGCAACAGGTTGTTGTGACTTAATTGTTGCACAAGTGCTATGGAGGCCATGTCCTGCTCTGGACTGCTTGGCCACTCCATTGCTGCTTGCAGCTATATTTATTATTATTATTATTAATAATAACTTCCGCCATGGGAGTCTATGGCAGCCCCTAGAACCGTATTGTCAGAAGTTGTGAAATTCGGCACACTCTTACGGACCAGTCCCCTCATAAATTTTCATCAACTTTCATGTCTCCCATTCCATCCATCTAGCGCCACCAATGGGTCAAAGTTGAAGGTGTGTTTACACACATTACTTTTGAACCATATGCCACATTTTCCAAAATGATGTATCGTTGGATTCCCTGGATCAAGACAAGTTCAACGCACTCTATGACGTCAAATATATAGTTATATAGATTTTCCGCCATTTCCGGTTTTATCAAAAACCTTTGAAAGCCTACTCCTCTTACAATTTGTTCCAATCTTCCCCAGAATTGGCACATAGCATCGTCAAACCCTCACTATTACTTTGGCGTACTACTTTTATATTTGATTTTCAAAACCGTTTGTCCGGTAATCAAAATTGGCAACAAAGCAACCAAACAGGAAGTTGGGTCAAATCTCAGCAAATCTTTGAGATGTCAACACCAAACTTGGTATGATGACTCGGAACCCTCTTTTGTGAAGATGTCTACACAATTTGGTGTCATGTGATCACTGGGCATGGCTGCAGGAAGCAAAAATGTGTTTTGTTCAATAACTATTGATTTGTTTGCCTTTATTAAGTGATTCCTTTGTCTCATGATATCTTGGGACATCCCGTATGTAACTCATAATAATTTGTGATAATAGCCCAATTGATGCGGCCGCCATTTTGAATTAATTGAAAAACGTTTTTTCTGTACTCCTCCTACACATGTTGTCCAATCTTCACCAAATTTGGCAGAGATTATCTTCAGACCAAGCCTCACAAAAGCTATCACATGTTTTTTTTGATTTTCGAAACCGTTTGCCCGGTACAGGCAATCAAAATGTGCCGTTACACCAGCAAACAGAAAGTTGGGTCGTATCTCAGCAAATCTTTGATGGATTCACACCAAGCTTGCTCATTGCTCTCTTCTGAGGATGTATAAAATGTTTTCTGGGTCATTTGACTGCTTGGCCACTGTAGCTGTCGCTGAAATATACACATTTTCTTTATTAAAATATGTTTGTGTTTGTTTATTTGTTTGTGTGCTTGTGCATACCAAATTGTATTTATTGTTTGCTGATGTGGAATTTTGGTATTAAATGGTAAGAACACCTACTGGTGAATAAGTGAATTGAATTGCCAATTAAGCTACCACAGTCATGTGATGCACTTAACTAATAACAGGGAAAGTGTGAGTTTTGTTCTTTTGTAGCTACAATGTGCATGAAGAAGGCTGTGTGTAAGAACGAGAAGAGATTTAGCTACCCATAACTTTCTGGTTGAAGGGCGCACACGGTATGGGTTTGTTTGTCGTATTTGATTAGTTGTGTTAAAAGTGTTAAAAGATAATTCAGAGATTTGTCCAGAAATGAAGTTTTTAACATTTTCTTAAAACACTGGGACATTATAGACAATGTAAGCACGCCACGGATTAAAAGGCTTGGTAGTCAAAGCTAGGTAGACCCAGAGCCATATTAAAAGAGAGTTGCGACACTTCCATAGACATCCATTGTAATAGAAGATTGCGGCAGTAAAAGCGTGTCATTTGCGACATATAGTCCCAAACGTATTTTCCAAAGTTCAACTCCATTCATGTTCAGTGTTCCAAAGCAAGTTAGCTGGTAAATTGATCAAATTACTGCATTATTTATAATATTTTCAAAACTTGTAAGGGCGTAATAGTTTGTGAAAGACCCAGAGAAACACAAATATCCGACGAGGCAAAATCCCGGACAATTTTGGAATCCTTGCTGGACGCATTGTTTAGGTCTCGAAAAGAGGACGTCTGGTCACCCACATTTTATATAGCCAGCTTTACTTAAAGTTTATTGTAAGATATAGCTTGTTAGATTATAAATGCAGTTAGAGCTATACTGTAGGTCTAGTATCTAACGTAAGCAACACTTTTACTGTAGCTAACTAGAGAGCACGAGTATCATAACCAGAAGGTCGTTGGTTTATAGTCTGTCAAATTAGTTCTAGTTATTGCTGTTTGTTGGAATACAAAGTTAGTCTTCTCTTATTAGCATAGTTAGTACATCTAATTAGAGCTAGCAAGTGATCACATGTCGGCGAGATCAGTGTCTCGGCTCTGGCCCATTGAATCGTCGCTCGCGCGTCATCATGCTATGTTCACATCGTGCAGTCGCGACTGTCACTTGCTTTCTATGTGAAATCAATAGTATACTTGAATACTTCACTTCATCGCGCTGTTGTTCCGTGTATTGACAACAGCCCATCACTCGCGCACTGTGCTCGTAAATTATTTTTCAAGTTCGCACATACCTATTTTTAGGCGCAAATGCGAGTGAAATACTCGCACTGTAGAGCCCTGCCATAATGTCCGCCATGATAGATTTTGCTGTACTGTCCAAATTTGGTACAGCCTTCAAAACCCTTCTCCTCATGAACCATAGATCCAATCGGCTTGAAAATTGTTACTGATTTGTAGAACACATGTCTTTCTTCAGGGTCAAATTGAATAAGGAATGCAATACAAAATGGCTGAAAGAAGAGTATTTATGTAAATGTCCACATTGCCACAATATCTTTGTGTTAATAAATCAAATATAATTTTGACTGATGGTTTTTCAAACCTTTGTGCCTTCAAGATGACATCATTCTGAAGTACCATACGCAATTTCACCTTGATATGTCAATATATGATTGAATTCAATTTAATTGCTCCATAGCGCGCGTGCTCCAAATTCTCAGACTCATCCTGCCCCTTGACACTAGGGTGACCACCTGTCGCGCTTTGCGTTGTGTCGCACAGCATTATGTCGCACAGCATTATCACCCCTAGCCCCGCACGTCGCATATTGAAAATTCTGTGCGATACAGCGCAAAGCGGGACAGGTGGTCACCCTACTTGACACACGCGCAAGCTTGGCGCAAGACGCACACACATACTTTCTGGAAATTGTGTGCTGACCAAGCCTCCACCCTCGGTTTTTTGCCCGTTTAATTTTGCTTCCAATCGCAGCTCGCCGTTACGAATATAAATAATTTTTCAGCGGCCATTGTTGTTTTCAACTGGAATTGCCTGATAGCCGTGTTGGAGGCAGCCACGTTCGGTAAGTCCTATTTTTACACATTTTAATCTACAATCAATGATTGGGTTTGTGAAAGTATACTACTCTTGAATTATGGTGAAGGTTTGAGCACTTTGAGACCTTTAGATCGTGAGTTTGAAGTGAGGGAAAACCAAACTCGAAAAGTAGCTAGGTTTTCCCCTCTGTGTTTATAATTAGTGAATCATTTAGCATCTCTGCGAATTCTTCATCAAAAAGGTAGAGGAGGGCAGCTTTTAAGAGAACAAGCGATTCCCCACAGACCTGTAGGCTCAGAATTGTGATTTGGGTCGTGAAAGTCTTTGTAATTGGAGTGAGTTCGGACGCAAGGGAGACCGCATAGGCTTAGGCGGCAGCCATGCTTTGGTCGTGTCATGTTCATAAATTCTCCATTTTACAGTTCGGTCTACACCAAAAAAAGACGAGCAGGGCAGCCTTCAAGAGATGTGCGAATTGTGCTTTTAGCCAGATGCTTTTTTTTGTGATTTGTGCAAAACGTGCAAGTGGAGTGAGACTGCGTCCCGGGGATACTGTACATTGTTTTGATGTTAGCCTCAGAGTCAGACTCGGCTCGCCCACTGGCAGTGTGTAAACAATTTTGTATTTCACTCAATTCTACTCCAATAACGTCAGGGAGGACTGTTTTTTGTAGACAAGTGCCTGCTAAAGATAGCCAGTATCTCGGATGTTTCAAGGCGAGCCTGTTTCATTCGTCATATGCCCTGAGAAAACGACCTACGTTAGCTAGGCTAGTTTTGCCAATTTCACTAGGTCAAGCTATTTACAAGGTCTCTGACAGTCAGAATCACTGTTTACAGGCAAAGGTCGAGCTAAATACTCTTGCTAGAGCCTGGAATCGAACCAGTGTTTTGAGTGACTTTGCATGGGTCTCCAACACATTTGGATTCAAGTTCAAGTAGTGCCACTGCATTTCACAGTCATAACTGAAGTCTGTATCAAGTGTAGATGGAAAAAGCTTCATTTTTCACCACTGACATGGACCCTTTCTTCACTTTTACAGGTCATGCAGAGGCCTGCTCAAGAGTGCAACAGAGGATGCTGAGAGCAACACAGACCCCTTGCTGGACTACCTCTCTCTAGCTGGACAGCTTCTCTTCAGCCCTGCCCCCAAGACAGCTTCATCCAGCTGGCCTGCCCTGCCTGCCCGCCCCTGCCTTAATAGTACGCTCTCAACGAAGGCAGTCGCATTTTCTTTCCCTCTCCTCCCCCTGACCTTCCCTGCTGGCTTCCCTGCTTGGCTTCTATCGTATTGTCTAGTTATTCAAGGAGAAATGCTCTGAAGTTTCAATCATTTGGATAGTTTTTCAAGATATTACTCAAAATCAAATACTACAAAAAGGAACAACCTGAGAGGACTGAAGCCCAAGGAGAACAGAAGTATTTTGGGCTGCCCTCCAAGACTGACCACAGGCAAGCAAACTAAAGCTTGTTCCCTGTAGAACTATGGCTTGTAATGACTGCAAACAACTTACTCAGAGGATAGTCGAACTGGAGCTAAGAGTCAGAACCCTCTTAGATATCAGAGACCGAAGACGTCATAGATTCCATGCTACCTAGCCCGGAGGCTAAGCTACCTGCCAATGAGCCACCCTTGGAACCAGCTTTCTCTCCACCGGCCGTTGGACCGGATGAGTCATGGCCTGCTCTCGGCGCTAAACCAAAGAGGCCTAGCGCCGCTTCTACCTTCATCAGAGATGGGACTGTCACCAAGGATAAACAGCAAAAAAAGCGAGGCAGAAACTCTTCCTGCATCACCTCTCCTCCTGTCACACTCAGAAACAGTTTCGAACCACTGGGAACTTTCTCTCCCTTGTGTGTGGAATCCAAGGCGAAGAGGCACAGGAGTGCTAGCCACGCAGCTAACAAACATGAAGGGCCCAGATCGCCGACACACCATGATGGTAGCTACTACACACATGCAAATCCAACACATCATCGTCTGCTGCGACCGGGAGTCCCCCATTTCACTCCAAGCCCCTCTCGGACCATTCGGGGCACTGTTCGACCCCCTATCAAGCCTAATCAGACAACAATATCACAGGATTATCAAGATCCAAGGTATGCTAAGACTACCCACAGCCCATCAACACTTAGAGGAGCTAACACTGCTAGCACTATAGAATCTACTGCTAGCACTAACGCAGTGTCTAACCTTTGTATAGCACAAGGTCCTATCATTGCTAACCCAAATAAGATAAGAACTGGCCCCGCAGCTACTGATAAGGTAAACGTTATGTAACGTTACATATGGCCACTATCTTGATTGGAGAAGCCATGACAGCACATGTTAAACTGGCAAAGACAGAAAATATTTGTCTTAGCAACACATCTGTCGAGGAACTGTCCTCAGAGGTACAAACAATCCTCAACAATAAACCAAACAACCCTAAGATTATCATCCACACTGGCTCGTTTGATATCCTACACAAGAAAACTGGCACTGAGATACTTAAAAAACATTTCACCCAGCTACTGAACACACTTAACAGATATCAAGATGTATTCATCAGTGGACCGATTGCATGCTTTCGCAGAGGAAAAGAAGCCTTCAGTCGACTACTATCTTTCAACACATGGTTGGCATCTGTCTGTCTGTGACACACAAACTGAGATTTTTCGATAAATTCAATGTGTTCTGGAACTGTGCAGACCGTTTTCAAGCTGACGGACTCCACCCAAACCGTAGAGGATCTCGACTACTAACAGCAAACATCAATCACGTGCTCCTGACCACAAATCAAGCTTCTCTCCCTATCCCTGTTGTGTCTAAGCTGACTGACGCATCCCAAACAACCTCCCATTGAACAGAACAGAACATTCAAACAGCCTCCTGCAAGGACATGGGCCCTGCACAGATCTGCACCCCCCGGATGAATTCCCTTGTGATGGAACAGCTCAGTGACAGAGACTTTCCCAAAGAAAAGCTACGCTAGGACAGCCACCATGCTATTTCATTGGACATACCGGTCATCATCACAAACAGAAAATGGCATGGTAAAATGCATGGTTACAAACCTGAAACTAGTGTTAGAAGTCACATAACTATCCATATTCTTCCAACAGATTTATCTACCCCTGTTTTATCTGTTAATACCCCACAGATGAAACTGGCCCTTCTAAATGTTAGATCACTAAATAACAAAACATTCCTAGTTAATGATCTGGTCAAAGAAAACAACTTAGACTGCATCTGTCTAACAGAAACCTGGCTAAACAATGACACGGCAACAGCAACTTTGATAGAAGCGTGTCCGCCTGATTACAGCTTTCACCAAGTTTCAAGGACATCAAAAAAAGGTGGAGGAGTCGCAGCTATTTTCTCCTCTAAACTGTTGTTCAAAATCACTGAGCTAGGTGAATTCACATCATATGAATATCTTGCTATAGAGCTCAAAACCGAATCAATACTTTTTGTTATTATATATCGGCCACCCAAGCACTCAGAATCAGAATGGGATTTATTCGCCATGAAAGTTTGCACAGACAAGGAATTTACTTTGGCAGGAAGGTGCATACAATAAACATACACCTAAAATTTAAATATGTGGACTATCTATACTAAGGGTACATAAACTAGCAGTACTAAGTGGGATTAGAATATAATTAAATATACAATAAAATAAAATATAAGTTGCCGTAAATTACAATATAAAAATACAAATATTACAAAAAATACAAATGTACAAGATACCATTATTGTAATGCAGTGCAAAAAGCAGTGTGTTTTAAGCAAGAAGTCATTAGAGTCAGTGTGGTCCCTTGGCCTTGTTGAAGAGGCCAACAGCGGAAGGGAAGAAACTGTTTTTGTGGCGTGAGGTATTGGTCCTGATGGACCGCAGCCTTTTGCCGGAGGAGAGTGACTGAAACAGGGAGTGTCCAGGTCCTCGAGGGTAGGCAGATTGCAGCCAATCACCTTCTCAGCAGTGCGGATGATACGCTGCAGTCTGCTCGTCCTTGGCAGTGGCAGCAGTGTACCAGACGGTGATGGAGGAGGTGAGGATGGACTCAAAGATGGCTGAGTAGAAGTGCACCATCATTGTCTTTAGCAGGTTGAACTTCTTCAGCTGCCGAAGGAAGTACATCCTCTGTTGTGCTTTCTTGATGAGGGAGCTGATGTTCAGTTCCCACTTGAGGTCCTGGGAGAGGATAGTGCCCAGGAAGCGGAAGGACTCCACAGTGTTGACTGGGGAGTCACACAGGGTGATGGGGGTGAGTGGGGCTGTGTTCCTCCTGAAGTCCACAACCATCTCCACTGTCTTAAGAGCATTGAGCTCTAAGTTGTTCTGGCTGCACCAGGTCACCAGGTTGGCCGCTTCCCACCTATAATCAGACTCGTCTCCACCAGAGATGAGCCCAATAAGGGTGGTGTCGTCCGCAAACTTCAGGAGTTTGACGGACGGATGACTGGAGGTGCAACTGTTGGTGTACAGGGAGAAGAGCAGAGGAGAAAGGACGCAGCCCTGAGGTGATCCGGTGCTGATGGACCAGGAGTCAGAGACTTGTGTTCCCAGCTTAACGCACTGCTTCCTGTCAGACAGGAAGTCTGTGATCCACCTGCAGGTGGAATCAGGCACGTTCAGCTGGGAGAGCTTGTCCTGAAGCAGGGCGGGGATGATGGTATTGAAGGCAGAGCTGAAGTCCACAAACAGGATCCTGGCATAGGATGCTGGGGAGTCCAGGTGCTGTAGGGTGAAGTGGAGGGCCATGTTAACTGCATCGTCCACGGACCTGTTGGCTCTGTAGGCAAACTGCAGGGGGTCCAGTAGAGGGTCAGTGATGGATTTAAGGTGTGCCAGCACCAGGCGCTCGAAAGACTTCATTACCACAGAGGTCAGGGCGACGGGTCTGTAGTCATTATGTCCTGTTGGCCTTGGCTTTTTGGGCACAGGGATGATGGTGGAGGACTTGAGACAGGCTGGCACATGGCATGTGTCAAGGGAGGTGTCAAAGATGTAGGTAAACACCGGAGACAGCTGGTCAGCGCAGTGCTTGAGGGTGGCTGGAGAGACAGAGTCCGGCCCAGCTGCTTTGCGGGGATTCTGCCTCTGGAAAAGTCTGTTAACTTCACCCTCCTGAATGGAGAGTCGTCACTGTAGAGGGGGGGAGGTGGGAGGCCTCCTGGGTGGGAAGGGGTAGTTCAGGACTGTCCAATTGTCTTTCAAATCTGCAGTAGAACTCATTCAGGTGGCCAGGCGGGAGTCGTTAGTGGAGTGGGGGGCTCTGGGCTTGTAGTTGGTAATCTGCCTGAGCCCTCTCCAGACAGAAGCAGAGTCGTTTGCAGAGAATTGGTGTTTTAGTCTCTCCGAGTACAGTCGTTTAGCCTCCCTCACCGCCTTGCTAAACCTGTTCTTCGACTCCTTGAAACTGTCTTTGTCCCCACTCCTAAACGCGGCCTCTTTCTCTGACCTCAACCTTCTGAGTTTAGCTGTAAACCAGGGTTTGTCGTTGTTGTAGCTTACCCTGGTACGTGTTGGTATACAGCAGTCCTCACAGAAGCTGATGTATGATGTCACAGCCTCTGTGAGCTCATCCAGACTATTGGTAGCAGTCGTGAACATGTCCCAGTCAGTGCAGTCCAAGCACGCCCGCAAATCCTCCATAGCTTCACTGGTCCACTGTTTTGATGTCCTCACAGCAGGCTTACAGCGCTTTAGCTTCTGCCTGTATGCAGGAATCAGGTGGACCATGGCGTGGTCAGAGTGACCCAGTTCTACTCGGGGGACCGCATGGTATGCTTTGCTGATTGTAGAGTAGCAGTGATCCAAGGTGTTTCCTTCTCTGGTAGGGCATTTGATGAATTGTCTATATTTTGGGAGTTCTTGAGTGAGATTGCCTTTGTTAAAGTCGCCTATATTATATATACTCGCCAATATTCATACAAGAATTCTCTGAACTATTATCACTATGTGTCACTAGATATGACAAAGTAGTTTTAAACGGAGACTTAAATATCCAAGTAAATAAAAAAGCAGACCCAAGAACTATTGAGCTCTTAAATCTCCTTGACAGTTTCAATCTAACTCAACACATAACAGACCCAACACACCGGCACGGAAACACACTAGATCTAGTGATAACAACTGGACTAAATATCAATAATATTTCAATAACTGATCGACCCCTCTCAGACCATCATTATAAACTTTTTAATGTGGAAATTATCCTAACAAAAACCAATAAAGAATTCTTAGTCCATAGAAGATATTTAGACGATACAGCTATGATGACATTTTCTGAACAATTTGCTCTATATGAGCCGACTAACCATGATTGCTCTCTGAATGAAATGGTAGAGAACCTCAATGATGCACTATTATCTGTGTTAGACTCTGTTGCACCACTGAAAACCAAAAAGAAGTGCACAAGCAGAACCTCCCCATGGCTGAGAAATAAAAATGTTAGTGAAATGAAAAGAAAATGCCATGCAGCAGAGAGAAAATGGAGGAAAACAAAGATCACTATCCACTACAATATCTACAAAGATACACTAACCACCTATAACAAAACCATCCGTCTAGCAAGGAGAGAATATTTCTCCAACATTATTACAGAAAATGCCAGAAATTCCAGAGTTCTTTTCTCCACCATTGACCAGCTGCTAAACACTGTCCCTGCCCCACCTCCATCCTCAGCAGTTAAATGTGAAGAGCTTGCTTTGTTCTTCAAGAACAAAATAACTCTGATCAGAGCGAGTATTATTAATAGTGGGGTCGAAACTGACATCAGTAGATTCTGCAACATAACCATGAGCACATTTACCTGTATCACACTTAGTGAACTTTCCAAAATTGTCAGCGAATTTAACTCCACAACCTCAGATATTGATCCTATACCCACAACATTCTTTAAGCGAGTGTTTGATAGTGTCTCAGGTCCAGTGCTAGAGATTATAAACACATCCCTTAGAACTGGCGTCTTCCCAGATGCCTTCAAAACAGCTGTTGTAAAGCCCCTATTAAAGAAACCCAAATTGGATAACAGTCAACTTGCAAATTACAGACCAATATCAAACCTTCCATTTATTAGTAAAGTACTGGAAAAGAGTTTTATTCCAATTAAATTCTTTTCTTGAAGAAAATAACATCCTGGAAGTCTCGCAGTCAGGTTTCAGGAAATATCACAGTACTGAAACTGCTCTCACCAAAATAATTAGCGACCTCAGACTAAACTCTGATGCAAATAAAGTCTCTATCCTTATCCTGTTAGATCTCAGTGCAGCATTTGATACAATTGATCACGACATCCTAATCAATAGACTGGAAAAGCTTATTGGGTTCACGGATAGTGTATTGAACTGGCTGAAATCATATATCACAGGAAGGAAGTTTTATGTTAGTTTAGGTGACCATAGGTCCAAGAAACATGAGAACTGCTACAGGGTTGCTCAAGGAAGCTGCTTAGGTCCATTACTTTTTTCTCTTTATATGTTACCACTCGGCGACATAATCAGAGAACATAACATAGATTTCCATAGCTATGCGGATGACACACAACTATATATATCCACTGAACCCAACGATGCAACGGCCATCAATTCCATAACCAACTGCCTGTTGGCAATAAACAAACGGATGAATGATAACTTTCTTAAATTAAATGAAGACAAAACCGAAGTCCTACTATGTGGCCCCAAATCCAAAAGAGAGATGCTTATTAAGAATCTTGGAGGCTTAACCCCCTGTCTTAAACCAGAGGTGACGAGTCTCGGTGTAATCCTGGACTCAGATTTGAATTTCAACTCTCACATTAATAAAGTGACCAAAACAGCTTTCTTTCACCTGAGGAATATAGCAAAGGTACGACCATTCATAAACCAAAATGATGCAGAGAAGTTAATTCATGCTTTTATATCCAGCCGGCTGGACTACTGTAACGCACTTTTCACTGGTCTTCCCAAGAAAACCACTGAAAGACTACAGCTCATTCAAAATTCTGCAGCTAGATTATTAACCAAAACTAAAAGGAGAGAACACATTAGTCCTGTCCTAGCTACTTTAGACTGGCTCCCTGTTACCTTCAGAATTGACTTTAAGGTCCTTTTCCTCACATACAAAGCTCTACAAGGACCTAGCTACATTGCTAACTCCTTTATAAACTACACACCAGCTAGAACACTGCAATCATCAAATGCAGGCCTATTAGAGGTCACCAGAAGCAGTCATAAGAAGATTGGTAATTCGGCCTTTGTCAATTACGCCCCAAAACTATGGAACAAATTACCCATAAATATTAGGGAAGCAAACACTCTAGTCATTTTTAAAAGACAGCTTAAAACCTACCTTTTTACCGAAGCATTTAAGTAATTTTATCTCAAAAGGGTTTTCCTACTTTTAAAGTTGTTTTCTCTCTTGAACAGAGATCTTATTGGGATTTTTATTTTTGTTTGAATTGTTTTTCACTTGTATTATTGTTTTTATTGATTTTATGTAAAGCACCTTGAGCTACAATTCTTGTATGAAATGTGCTATATAAATAAAGTCTTACTTACTTACTTGATATCTCAAAAGATCAGAATTACAGCTGTTTAAACTTCAGCCACATCTTATAATGCTCGCCACAGGACAAATAGCTTACTTTTCTACACAGTAACTGACCACAATGGTTCTCAACACTGAGAATAGCTCAGTAGGCTAAGACAGTGCACTGCAAGGTCACAGGTTCAAATCCAGCCACAGTCTTTTGGCCTGTCATCATTTTGATTATCTGTTTAGTTAAACAGGATGACATCATTCTGAAATACCATGTGCAATTTCACCTTGAAATGTCAACCGTTTCTCAACCTTTGTCCTAAAGCTGACCAAAGATAATACTCAAATCACACAGTCGTGTGATTTTTTTTCTCACAAAATAGTGCGGTTACAACAGCCGTGCGAGGGATTTCAGTTGTTGCTTTTGTTTAGTTAGATGTTTGTAATGTTATTGTTTATCAGTTAATATAATCTTGTTAGTCACACAGGTTGTGCAAGTTGTGTATTTTAATGGGACCAGAGAGTCGGCTTCTGAACTGCCATAGGCTATTCTCGCAAGGAGCTGAACATGAGCTCTGCCCTAGCCCAGTTGCCCACATGACTATTGTTAATTGTGCATTGACTTAAAGAGATCAACTCAAGAAGAGTTACAATATCTGTGGTTATTAAGCCATCTTGGGGAAAGTTTGAAAAGAGTACAGTGGTTAAAATGTGTCAATTGTGGGAGGACTATCTCTAAACCTCATGCGGCCGCCGCAGCATTTCTGCCTTGGCATGACCTGCGCTGGGAGAGGGAAACAGCATGGATGGAAGTTGTGTGTGGGCAGATGTGTCTTTATATAGGGTGAAATGGAATAAGAAATGCAATACAAAATGGCTGAAAGGGGTGTATTTATGTAAATGTCTACATTGCCTCAATATGTTTGTGTCAATAAATCAAATATCATTTTGACTGATTTTTCTGTTTTTCAAACCTTATTGGCTTCGAGATGACATCATTCGGAAGTCGTACCATGTGCAATTTCATGCAATTTGACATTGAAATGTCAACCGTTTCTTAACCTTTGTCCCAAAGCTGACCAAAGATAAAATTCTGCCCTTTCTACTCATACAATCTCAACAGTTGGTGTGTAGCAGAGAGGATAGAGAGACTGACTTGTAACCTTATGCTCTAGAGTTCAAATCCCCATTCAGCCTATTGTTGTTGGCCAAACATGAAGTTGTTTTGCTCTCTTGTTGTCCAACCTTCTACATTGTAAATTTTTATAATATTTTGCCATTTTGCAGAGGAACCCGCATCGCTGCTTGCAGCTATATTTATTATTATAATTGGCTCAGCTGTAATTAAATTATTGGAGTACAAAAAAATATCAATATTTAATTATATGCCAATAATGATTTAAGTTTGATACATATTTTGCATCCCTAAAATGAAGCATTTGGCTTGGAATTTTTGCCATTCTGCCTTCTCGATTTAGAACTATTCACTGAAACAAATATATTTCACATGCTTTTCAAAAATGGTATTCGTGCTAACATTACATGGTTAAACAATGCAGGGTATTATACAATATAAAAATATAATAGTCTGTAATGATGAAAACAGAACTTAGTGTCTTACTTGAGCTTGCAAAAACTTAAGCTGCCGATCCTGGTCTTGAAGGATCTGGTAGGCATCAGTGGGTAAGATTCCAGTTGGTCCAACAACATATTGTTGGTCCACCAATGTGGTGGCAACAGGGGAGGAATCTTGGCACTGTTTCAGGTAGTCAAATGGAGGCGGTAGCTCAAAGCAACCTCTACCATTTTTATTTATAGGAGTGCACTCTGTGTGTGCTGAAAAGGTGTGTGTTTGTGGGCCTATGGTAAGACACTCTGTGTTTTGATTGGGGTGCGTAAGGCAGAAGGGGGAGAGGCAGTTGACTTGTGGCTGTGAAGTAGGGCTGGACCCCTGTCGGACGTTTGGGTGGTGTATTGGGGTTCGGTCATCGAGTTGGGTGTAAATGCAAGAGCAAGGCACATTCAGGTTGGAGTTGGGGGTGCTTTGAAAGTGCTTGTGGTTGAGCGCCACAGAGGAGGATAAGGATGATAAACATTGTGTACATCCATCTTTGGCCAGCTTCCTAAAAAGAGATTTAGACTTTTTGCTGAAAGAAAGAGATTGTTGATGATCTTGGTGGGCAACTACCATTAAGGGTCTTCTGATGGGTGAAGATTCAGTGAGTGGGGCAACCTGATCTGGGTGTCTAGGTTCTGAGTGGGCATAGTAGGCAGAATTGCTGCCGGTCTGTTGTACATCCGGGGTTGGAGCATTGTGGGATTGGCCAGTAATGTGAGAGCCCACCATAAAACTACCCTCCATTACCAGCGAAAGTTCAGGCACTGAGGGGTGGACACGGTTAGTCTGAAAAAGACAAACACAAGACAAAAAAGCTATTATTATTCATGTGCATTTTAAAAAGGGTTGTGTTAGAGCCATTAACTTGTTCTGTTCACTATTCAGAATGAATTCTCCAAACCCAAGAATGTTGTACAGTAAGAATCAGTTCAGAAAGTCATTTCAGATAGACATACAAGTTCTGAAGTTCAAAATTCTCCATGATAATGGTGTGATGTGGATAAGTGTGCTGCAAACACAGGTACAAGAGATTGTCTCTGCTCCACTTTTAAATTCAATATCTACACACATCTATCCACTTGAGCATGTTTACAACATTATTGTAGTTGAAATTTGTATTTTCCGCTCCCGAGATACTGTGAAATACTGACTATGCCTTTGAGTTTGTGAGTGGAGCTAGCTGCTGGAATTGAAATGAGAAATGTGTTATACTTTTTGCTACTAGAAAAAGTAAATAAATGAGCAAATAAGCATCTTGTGCATGAACATAAAAAAATAAGCTAAAGGAAATGTGGTCCTATTCTTGTGGTGGTGAAAGAGCTGTGTAAGCATCAAAATGGAATGCTTGGAATGTTGACGGTAACTTGACTTGAGTGTATGTTGAAGGGAACAAAATCCATTGATTCACTATGATATCGATTTTTAGAAGGCAGGATGGGATATCGCACCTTCCAAAAAGCCTGAAAGATGTATTCACGGTGTACCAGTTCAAACAGAAAAATGAATCCTGAAAACAATGCAATGCCCGAGATTAGCCGATTTAGTTCATGGATGTAAAAGGAACAAACATATGACAGATATGTAAGCCAAACACGCCGAAAATATGCTTGAAAGTTGACAAAACTACTTATACATTATGTTTAAGGGTACTTGACTCGAGACCAAATCTGCCGATTCACTAGTTGGTGATTAGGAGGGGGGGGGGGGGTATCATACTTTCTACACAGGCAAACACAGCCTACATAAGGAACATTACAGCTATTATAGGCTAATCAGCTTATTTGGGATCTGTTGGGAACCAATGTTAGTTATAAATAAAAGGAGACATTTCAGAAGGAATTTGAGAATTTCCAAACTAGTTACACTTGCTTATCACATTTGCAATACTTGGACTGTGTCCTGACAATAAATGAAGAACATTACATGTTTTGCCAGGATAACGGTTTTTAAATTATACCATTGAATGTTTCTTATGTCCCTGTGTCTTTATACTTTTGACTGGGTCACGGTATAATTTTGAAGCATGGATGTAACGGTATACATCACAATATATTCATTTTTCTTAATCTAGTTCAGGGGTCCCCAAACTATGGCCCGCCCACACATTTAGAGCGGCCCTCTGAACAATGCCAGAGACACTTTTGCAAATTTAATTTTAAATAGGCCTATATGCTTTAATCATATATCTGTATTTGATAATGAAGGTTGGCTTTCAAACTAAAATGTCCCTTAGTTATTACCTATAATTATTACCGTAAAGTATTTATTTGTTAGATTCACCCACCAACAGAATGGTACATTCAACATAACGTTCCATCGTGATCGAGCAGGTGCACCCGAGCCAGCAAGAACATTCAGAGACAACAAGATTGCCAAATGGTTGGGAAATTGAAAAGTAGATTCAGAATGCAGGGTCTTTAACCAAAACAAGTGATACATTTTTTGTTCAATGCAAAGAAATGTCTGTTTGTCTCATCTGTCAAGAAACCGTGTGTGTTCAAAGAATACAATCTGCGCTGACACTATGAACCCACCACAGAGACAAGTATGCAAGTTTACAAGGCCAAATGAGAGCAGACAAAGTGTCAAAGCTAAAAAGTGGATGATTAGCTGTTGGAGAAATTGAAGATGTAACTGATATCCTGTATAAGAATGATTCTGAGTTCAGTATTCCTTGGGTTCAAAGAGAGGCCTAACCCCAAATCTGAATTCTGGGTAAACATACAAGACCCTTATCTTGGGGCTGAGGACTAAGAAGAGGGGGGTTTTGGTTGTTTTAAGGAGATACTCTGTGACAAAGACTATAGGTGGAGACGCATGGTCTGTTGACCATTTGCTTGACACCTATGTGACCCCAGGACCGGAGATCTTGTTGTTGTGTTTCAATCTGGGTTGATGTCGTAAAAACGCACACACGTAAACATGCACGCACACACGCGTGCCAGGTCTATTCAAGGGAGCCAATGAAGAAGAGCCATGGGACATTTGCATGCCTTTGTTTTAACCAATGACTGTCAAGAGCGGGTCTGTTTAAATAGCTAGCTAGCACAACATGCTAGCAGACAAATTTGTAGCACAATGGCGTGTGAGGTTTTTGTCTCCTTGTGGGCCGGCCGCAAGCAATAAAGCTTTCTTAAACTTGTTCACCGACTGACTGTGCAATGCTTGATAGATTAATATTCCTGACATTAGCTCAGCAGAATACGTTTGGACGCCAAACCCAGTTGAACCAGTCATCCGTTCGAGCTAGCTTTCAGGCTAAACTGATTGCACTGAGCAGTAGGCCATTCAGTGATGGTGAGTTCATCGAGAAATGTATAAATGCTGTTGCTGCAATGTGCCCCGATAAGAAACACGCCTTAAATGTGGTGAGTCTGTCCGCAAGTACAATCACCAGATGAATTGAAGAAATGGGGTATAAAGTATATGCCCAGCTGAAGGAGAAAGTGAAAGAATTCAGATTTTTGATGAGAGCAATGACGTGCAGGACACAACACAGCTGCTCACTTTTCTTTGCAGAGTTAGCTCAAAATTTGAAGTGTCCGAGGAGCTAGCAGCCCTATCAAAGTTTCAAAGGCACTACGACAGGGGAGGATATTTTTGGTAAAGTGTGCCAAACAATGGGAGGGTTGGATCTAGACTGGTCTAAGCTGGCCAGCATCACGACCGACGGGGCTCTTAGTATGGTTGGCGCATCGATGGGGCTAATAGGACGCATAAATAGAGAAATGGAGGAAAGAGGTCTCACCCCCCCTGTTAAAAGTCCACTACCTGAATCACCAGCAAGCACTGTGCTGCAAAGTTCTGAAGTGGGAATCGGTTATGAAGGTGGTGGTGTCATGTATAAACTTCATCAGAGCAAACAGACTTAAACACAGGCAGTTCTAAGCCTTTCTCTCCAAGCTAGAGTCTGCTCACGGAGAGACACACACACACACTGAAGTCCGATGGTTAGGCCGGGGCAGTTGAGGTGATTTTACGAGCTGCTACCCGAAATCAACGCCTTTCTTCTGACAAAGGGCAACACTGTCCCAGAACTGATTGTCACAGAATGGAAATGGGACCTCGCCTTTTTAAGAGATGTGACAGAAATGTTGAACGGCCTCAACTTGTAGCTCCAAGGCAAGGGGAAACTAATATGTGACATGTATTCCCACATAAAAGCATTTGAGGTGAAACTAGCACTGCTTGTGGGACAAGTGCAAAAGCAGGACTTCACCCATCTCCGTTAGCCAAAGCCTCTCAGCTGAGAAACCAACAGGCTGCTGGTTTTTCAGCTGAAAAATTATCATTTCCAGCGGAAAAATCCGTGGAAGTTGGAAATGCTGAAGGCGGAGTTTGATGTGCGATTCCGTGAGCTACGTGTCCACGCTAAAGAAATCTGCCTTTTTTTAGAACCCCTTTGCTGCCGACATGGCCAAAGCCATGCCTTCTTATCAGTTTGAGTTGGCTGAGTTACAGAACTGTGATGTTCTGAAAGACGCATTTAAGCCCAACAGTCTCATTGAATTCTATCCTGCCCTCCCTAACGAGACATACCCAAACATAAAAAAGCGTACAATGAAGATGTTCACACTTTTTGGCAGCACGTATATCTGTCAGCAAACCTTTTCACGCAATGAAACTGATGAGAAATCCAATGAGATCAAGACTCACTTATGAACATTTGCATCAGTCTTTGAGACTGCCTGTGACAGGAATGGAACCTGACATTGGACTTCTCACTAGCCAGAAGAAGGCCCACAGTTCACACTGATTAATATGCATAAGTAAATGTTTTGATTTCAATAGCAATGAATATGACTTATTACTGTGTTGTCTTATTACTGTGTAACCTAAAAGCCGCTGTGATTCTCGTATTATACAGATGAAGGGAAGCCTGCCGTGTCGCCCAGTAAAGACTAGAGCAGGGGATTCATCTGCGGTCCTGACTGAGGCGTGGGTCCGCTCACTGTGGCTTGAGGCTTCAGCTTGGCCATAGGTGCTGATCTGTGGGCATCTGTGAAGTCCTATGTGAGTGTGCTTTTCCTGTCGAGACAGAGCTAGGTTCCTCGGCACAGTGTGACAGTCATTACGATAGTAATAATGCTCTTTTAATAGGCTATATATCCTTTGATATGTACGGATGTACGGTGCATAACAAAATAATTAACTAATCTAGCATGATAAATATATTTAAAATCATAATAAAATCTCCACAATAATACTGGTAGTCACTCCGGCCCATGGAATTTTCTGTTACAGACCGACCCGGCCCCACATTAAAGAAATGAAAAATGATATGGCCCTCACAAAGTTTGGGGACCCCTGATCTAGTTGATTTGTTTGAATAGAATTCAATCCGCACCACTGCAGCTAATATACCGCACTCGGCTGCATTTGGATAGGGCACGGCTGGTGTGTCGCATGAGTTGAATTTTTATAAATTTTAGTTAGGATGTAGCTTTCAACAGTATGTTTATGTGATCACAAGAAAACAATAATAATAACAAATTACTACATGGCTGAAAACTTGATTCTGTTGGCCAGGGGTGTTGCTAGACCCTTTTAACTGGGGCACAAACACCAGTACAAATCTGTTGTGCCCCAGTAAAAAATTAAATTAAAATACGTTTGAGTTTGAACAATTTACTTCTTTAGTCAGTGCATTCATTTAGAATGATAATCTATCAGTGGAGAAAAAAATAAATTGCATCTTCGCTAGAGATGGGGATCGATACCCGGTTCTGTAAGGACCCAGTTCCAAATTTCTCAAAACCCGAATATCAATAAGGTCCGAGCTTATCGATACCGCTATCGAGACTAGGTAATATAATGTAACTTATGTCTCGAGAGATAAGTCATGTCATTTAAATCAAATCACTGGTGCACAAACATACATCGATTGTCTAATAACATAACTAAATTCAATTGAATGGCCTGCCAACCACCTTTAAACTAAAATAATAATTTACAATTTACAATCTACAATGACAACTGCGGGTTCGCTTCATTTCTAATTTTGTTGCTAGCTACGATGGCTGAACGTACTAAGCGGTCAAAGGCTTGGCTACATTTGAATAAAGCCAAATATAAGGACGAAGCGACGTTGTGTATCAGCTAAAATGCAGTATATTCGACTGTCTTCGAGAAGCAACGGTGCCAACTCTAGCTGCCGTTGCAGGACAATCCTCCTCCTCCACCCAAAGCATGGTGAGCGCAGTCAGCGCACCACTTTGTAGCAAGTTTCCATCGTTGACAATAATAAGCCTCAATCATTTATTTTTATTTTATTTCACCTTTATTTAGCCAGTTGAGAACAAGTTCTCATTTGCAACTGCAACCTGGCCAAGATACAGCATAGCAATTCGACACATACAACACAGAGTTACACATGGAATAAGCAAAACATGATAATTACAGTAAATTACAATATAACAATTAAATACAGACCACTCCCTGAGTCACCACCTTATCGCGGTGGAGGGGTTTGCGTGTCCTAATGATCCTGGAAGCTATGTTGTCGGGGGCTTTATGCCCCTGGTAGGGTCACCCAGGGCAAACAGGTTCCAGGTGAAATACCAGACAAAGCGTGGCTCAAAAAACCTACCATGAAGAAACACAACAATGGTTCCCAGTTTCCCTTGCCCGGACGCGGTTCACCGGGGTCCCCCCCTGGAGCCAGGCCCGGGGGTGGGGCCCGATGGCGAGCGCCTGGTGGCCGGGCCTTTTCCCATGGGGCTCGGCCAGGCTCAGCCCGAAGAAGCAACGTGGGATCCCCTTCCAGTGGGCTCACCACCTACAGGAGGGGTCATGGGGGTCGGGTGCAGTGTGAGACGGGCGGCGGCCGAAGGCGGGGGCCTTGGCGGTCCGATCCTCGGCTGCAGAAGCTAGCTCTAGGGACGTGGAACGTTACCTCGCTGGCGGGAAAGGAGCCTGAGCTGGTGCGCGAGGTAGAGAGGTTCCGCTAGATATAGTCGGCCTCAACTCGACGCATAGCATCGGCTCCAGAACCAGTCTCCTTGAGAGAGGCTGGACTCTCTTCCACTCTGGAGTTGCCCTTGGTGAGAGGCGTCGAGCTGGGGTGGGAATACTTGTTTCCCCTCGGTTCGGTGCCTGTACGTTGGGGTTCACCCCGGTGGACGAGAGGGTAGCCTCCCTCCGCCTTCGGGTGGGGGGACGGGTCCTCACTGTTTGTGCTTACGCACCAAACGGCAGCTCGAGTACCCACCCTTTTTGGAGTCTCTGGGGTGGGTGCTGGAAAGCGCTCCTCCCGGAGATGCCCTCGTCCTCCTGGGGGACTTCAATGCTCATGTGGGCAACTACAGTGAGACCTGGAGGGGCGTGATTGGGAGGAACGGCCCACCGATCTGAACCCGAGCGGTGTTTTGTTGTTGGACTTCTGTGCTAGACACGGCTTGTCCATAACGAACACCATGTTCAAGCATAAGGGTGTCCATATGTGCACTTGGCAGCAGGACACCCGAGGTCTCAGTTCGATGATCGACTTTGTAGTCGTGTCGTCGGACCTGAGGCCGAATGTCTTGGACACTCGGGTGAGGAGAGGGGCGGAGCTGTCAACTGATCACCACCTGGTGGTGATTTGGCTACGATGATGGGGGAGGACGCCGGTCAGGCCTGGCAGGCCCAAACGTAATGTGAGGGTCTGCTGGGAACGGCTGGCAGAATCCCCTGTCAGAAGGAGCTTCAACTCCCACCTCCGGGAGAGCTTCGATCATGTCTCAGGGGGGCCGGGGACATTGAGTCCGAATGGGCCATGTTCCGCCCAAAAATTAACGATCCCCATCCCTAATCTTCGCACAATCAAATTCCAGGACCAAATTTTCTTGACTTTTCCTAGATGTGTTTTATCTTCTTTTTTTTCTTTTTTATCCACTAATTAGCCTTACACACAGATTGTCCGTTTTCATATTGGTTACATGAATGTTTCAAACAAAACAGCCTTCCTCCAGAATCATGGTGCTGCATGAAACACAGAAATACATGACTACATAGAACTAAACAAGACCTACACCTTTTCACAGTGCAAGTTCGAGAAATTCGCTGATGGCCCTATAGTTCACAGAGCGCCTCCTTAGCGTTTGCACTTGGGGAAATGTAGCCTACACAGAACTGTTGCGAATTCCAGTGGTAAATAAAATAGTCTACATCTAAGGGTGTGTTCACACTTGCCATGTTTGGTTAGATGAAAATAAATTTTGATGCGATTACTCTGTTAGCGAACCCGCTAGCGAAACACGACAGTCATAAGCTCCTCCAGCGATGAGCAGTAGGCTAATTACAGACTAGCATTGCCGTTTTTGCACATGTTGATGTAAACACACAAGCCACAGTCAAATTTATTGGTCAGGGAGCAAACATATGAGAGCAGGATAAACGGGAGAGCAAGCGGAGATCATAGCTTCTAGCTTAGAAGTTCCAAACTAATAGGCTACACTTTTACTACATTTTTTCAATAGCCTACTTGGACCGTGCCCTGTCAATAAATAACAATAACTGTTTTGCCAGGACAACTGGATCTATCAGACCCTTGAATGTTTATGATGTCCCTGTGTGTAAATATATGCTACTTACAGGCTGACCCGCTAACCTAGAACTCCCTTTGCCGGGTCGCTACACTACTTTTGACTGGAGACAGCGAAGTGATCATTGTCAACCGAAAATATAGAAGGTTGATAATGTTGGGCTACGCATTTATAGACCAACTGCAGTCTAACCCGCAACTTGTGTAACATCCTTCATCATAAATTACATTTTGCTGAATGATTGATGGGCTAGACTGTAGTAGTCCGAAATGACGGTAGTATTAACTACTACAAAGTAGTGTCGTATAGTAGAGGATGCCCACAGACAGCTACAATACTCTTGCCCTCCATTCCTTCTAAAACGTAAGTGACGTCTCAACATTGATAAACTATTGCGACACAGCATCAAGCAAAAGACGTGAATTTGCATTGCCCGTTACTAATTTGCGTGTTTGCATTTACTTTCAATGTAATCTCGCCGCGCAAAAAATGTGTGTGAAATTGTGGTGTGAACACAGCATTAGGCCGAATTTATACCTGTATATTTCTATACCATTGATACCGTCCACCCCTACAGATAACTATTACCTCTTCTGTTCAAACTGTAACTCTTCTGTTCAAACTATGGATGAACATAGTTTTACAGTGATGTCATCCAGGGGAGGATATTGGAGGTACACATGAAAGAACTAAACATGGTAAAAAAAATAATTAAACTATAGGGAAGAACAGACAAAAATAACTGACCTGCTGAGTGAGAGGGTGTGGGTTTGGGGATGGTCTGGGAGACAAATCCTCATCCACCACTCCAGAGTCATGTTCGCTGGCAGAAATCTTGGTTAAGGGAGATCCCACAGTGGCCTTTGTTGCACTGGCAAAGAAGGAATATCGGCCAATCAATTTATTTACTGACAACTCGTACTGGCACCACATCTAAAGTTATGGAAAGATTCAATTAAATCATACAGGGATTCATTACAATACTTATTGAGGATCTTATACCTTGTAAGGACAGGATGAAAGACCAGTTCACTGAAGAGGATCAATTTTTGCCATGTTTTGCTTTCTGCACTGAGCTCAAACTGGAGTGCAAGTCCCTCTGACATTTCTGCATTCTGTAAAATGTAAAAACAAAACAAAAACACATTTAGCAAGATCAAATTAGTGTGTCACTGTGTTTCAGATACCTGAACACCTACACAACTTTGTTTCATTATATACAATTTGTCAATTAACACAACCTTGCACACAGATTTTTTTTTTTTTTTTTAACACTAGTGGTTAAAGGTTTTATAACACAATTTTTATATTCTGTCTTGATTGAAATTGTTTAATTGAGCTACTCTAAACCAAAAGCACAGAACAATTGTTGGAGATAAAAATGTAATGGAATCGTTTTATTTAACCAAATACATGTTTTGTCATAGTAGCCATCTTTTGCAGATATTAGAGATGCTCCGATCAGGTTTTTTGAAATCAGTATCTGCCGATCCGATAATACCGATCACCGATCACGGTGTCGATTGAAGCATTCTATTTATTGTGTAGCATTATTTATGAAATTAATTATTTTTAACAACATTGGTATTGTATTTTAAGTATTTAAATCACGAGACGAGAGTATCATGAATTGACAACCATCCGTTCTATTGCAGGGAACGTGCAACATTCCAGTGTAGAAGCTCTCTCGCTTACTATAAAATGTGTAAATAATAAAAATATTAAAATAATAAATAAAAAATCTTTAAATAAAAATCACAACAATAGAATCACATGTGCAACATTCCACTCTCTAGAGGCTCTCAAGAGAACTTGAATACAGTAGCTTTCCTGTGGAAAAATAATACAAACTTAACTGCAACATAAACAGGCTATAGCCAAATATCCAATATGTTTCAAGTCAGTCAGTTTCAAGTCAATTTGTCTGCATTTAGGAGGAGATAACAGACAGAACTAGAGAGGGTACAATTTCTGTGGAAATTGTAGGGTGTGCTCGCTTGCGTCGGTTACAGATGGGTCCGTCCCGTTAAGTTTTTTCCCCATCTAGTGATATTTTCAAGCATTTACCCTACTCAAGAACCCCCTTTGAAACAAGCTACTGTAACAACGTTGTCACCGGCAGTATTTCAGATGGAATCGCGATTCAAACAGTACCATCTGCTAACTGAAAATATGCCCCCAAAAACGTAAATAAGCTTTACATCTATTTAGGGAGAAATGGATAATTCTAAAGAAGTTTGCTACGAGCAAGCTAGTTGCGGTGGCTAGCCAAACTTCACTGAGTGAGGGGATTGTTTTTAAGCGCCGGAAATGAGAATGTTTCTTTTGACATAAAGTTTAGGCTGTGGCACTGAAGCCAGCGACGCACCACACAAGCTTGAGTTTAAATAAATTCTTTAATGTGACATTACTTACTGTACATGCAAGTCTTGATTTGCTTAAATGTACATGTATGATGCTGCTAGTACACCACGGCACGATACGATACTCGCTGTGCAACAGCACATCTATGCATATTGTATCCATGCGTCGTTGCTAACGTAACAACGTTGTCACCGGCAGTATTTCAAATGGAATAGCGATTCAAACAGTACCATCTGCAAACTGAATGTTTGTTTTGACATAAAGTTAAGGCTGTGGCACTGAAGCCAGCGTCGCACCACACAAGCTTAAGTTTAAACTTAACATACATTCTTTAATGTGACATTACTTACTGTATATGCAAGTCTTGATTTGCTTAAATGTACATGTATGATGCTGCTAGTAGTAGCAAAGAGTCAATATAAGTTCTTTGGTAGTAGTACACACGGCACGATACGATACTCGCTGTGCAACAGCACATCAATCCATGCGTCGTTGCTAACGTGTGCTGACGTGGTGACGTAGATAGCACTGAGTACCCTTCGTCGACTAAAGGCACTTTTTTGCCACAAAAACGTTGTAACCTCCTAAACCGTGCAACGGAACATAAATAAAAATACAAGCAACGCAATCGAGACCAAGACAAACATTTTGAAACAGGCGTTGTCTATGTAGTCCAAATATTGACTGATCCTTAGGGGGGCGAAAATAAACAATAATAAATATATATGTGAGAGAACAAAGGTTGTGCCCTTGCCGAAGGCAAAGCACACCCAATAAAGATAAAAGGTGCACAGGAAGTCAGCTATTAAACAAAAAAACTAAACATGTATATCTATCTGTATAGTGTCTCACTCACTCACTCTCACATCCTTTACTCACTCTCTCACTTCATTCACTCACTCGGCGAGGGGGCATACTAGAATATTCAAACCTTACTTCTGATTAAGCAGCATCACTGGAAGATTTGCCTTGATAAATATAAGCATATCAGCATTTTTAGGAGTCAACCTGTTCCTCTTATCTAAAATATGTCCTGCTGTGCTGAAAAGTCGCTCGCTATCTACACTTGTACAAGGTGCGGAGAGGAAGACTCGTGCTGCTTGTGCGAGAGCCTTCCAAAAAGCAGTGGCTGTCTGTGACTGTTTTCGTTCGAATGAGGGTCTTCACAGAGTAACGTCGCACATGTGCGATTCTGAAAATGTTCCGATTTCCAAAACTACGACAAACGCTATAGTATGGCTTCAAAATATACAATTAGAGGCTAGTAACACTAGCACTAGCAAGTAACACTAGCAGGTAGTAGCATTGCTACGAGTATTATGCTAGGTTGCTAGGTAACGGAAGCTAACTAAAGCTAGCTAGCTTCCGTTTGGAAAAAAGCGTCTGGTGGAAGCGTCGGAAATATTTAGAACTCACGCATCTAAAGGTTAACAAATCATTTCTTACCATTGGCGGCCTGAAATGCCTATCTAACATTTTATTGAAACGTCTCTGATAGTAGTTCTCGCAGATATTATGTCATCTGATCGGCCATGTTTGATCGGACGTTTTGAGAACGCCGATCAAAACCGATAATGGGAATATCGGCCGATATGGATCAGCGCCGATCAGATTGGAGCATCCCTAGCAGATATAATAATACATAACTAGAGAGGGTACAATTTCTGGGGATTTTGCTGCTCAGTTACAACTCAAAACACAAGTATATGTGTAGAATGAAATATGATGTCTTGTCATTTCCCCTGCAAGAGGCAGCCTCATAGCTGAATCAAAACAAATAAATTTGGCAGACCGGTCTAAAAATTGACCTAATCTCTATGACTTAAACATCCTTTTAAGTTTTTCCCTTCTCGTGATATTTTCAGGCATTTAGCCTACTCATATTGTATTCATTCATTAATAAAGAACCCCCTTTGAAGATTATTTTACAACGTTACCGGCAGTAGAAGATGGAATCGCGATTCAAACAGTACCATCTGCTAACTGAAAATATGCCCCCAAAAACATAAATAAGCTTGACATTTATTTAGTGGAAAATCGCTAATTCATAAAAAGCTCACTGGTAGCGATCATTGTCAGTAACAACGCAAAATGCTGCCCCGGTAAATTGTACTACTACTGTACAGTACAGACTACTGCTGCGTTCGTCTTGGTACTGAGGTGAAGCCTCCTCCAAGCCAATCAGAACCAGATACTCAAGTCTTACCAAGCCAATGAATGTATGCAATTGTATCTCAGGGAACCAAAGAAGGACTTTTATATCTGTTAAAAAAAAGTTTGCAAAAGTTTTTATTAAAAACATGTTTAGACACATTAAAAGTGTTTTCAACTTTGTTATAATTTCGTATTTTGAAGTATTATCAAACATATGTGGTGTCTGAAGTTTATGTACTGTATAATGCAAAGGTTTATTTACTGCCAAATGTTTTTGAGGAACAAAGTTGGACATTCTTGATCCAAAGCTAATTTAGAGGTTGATTTCTTTTCTGTCTCTTGCCAATATGTCTAACCAGTCGGACAGGGCTACTGAGCAGGGCTTATTTAACATTCCAGTTTCACTGTCTTCTAAACCTGATGGGTGACTCACACAGGGGACTATAAACTTGGCTATAGAAACTGCGTTTAAATGAGACTTGAACTGTCCTCTGTCTGCATTAGCATATTATTTTGTCATTAATGTTTGTATTTTCGAAGTATTTTTAAAAGAGAAAAATTCTGATCGTTTTTTCTATTCAAATAGAAATCAAACCACGTTATTCCTAAAATGTTTCATTTTAATATTTTCCAATACAATCTAAAACCAACAGCCACAAATACTGGGCCTCATAAAATATATTTAAAAAGTGTGTTCCATCAGTAAGTGTGATTTGACATGTGAAATAACATGGTGAGCTTGGACCTCATTGTATATCTTTCACACCTCTTGAAAACGCAATGTATTGTCTGCTACATAGAAACATGTTTTAAAACACACCCATCTCACATTGAGCAAGAGGACGAGTAGTAGGCCCCTGGAACCCCCTGAATTAATAAATTATTTCAAAAAGTAAAATTGGTTCATTTTGTTTAATCCATTCTGATAGTGATTTACAATTATATTAAAAAATGATAGGTAAAGGTTGTTTATGTCAAACAATTTCAGAGTACGCCTGAAATGCCAGGTTTAATTTTGGCCGGTAAAAAATATTATTGGCTGGTAACATTTTTCATCTACCAGCCGGTAAGCCAAAAAGTTAATTTTGAGCCCTGCCCATGACCAATAAGGCATGTATCTATCAGAAATGTTGTCCTGACGGGGTCCATCATTGTGACTGTGACAACTTTGAGGCGTGGTCAAAAGCACCACCTGTGGTTGATCAGACCCATGCTTACAGAACAGTGTTTCCCATACATTGACGTACTTGAGGCGGACTGCCATAAAAAAAATATTACCACCACAAATGTATTAACGATTTTAATTGTATTTTTTACGATTTAACATTGCAAAAAAAAACATTTGATTGTAGCGTGCAGTACATTGATTCGCTCAGCCCCTGCTTGCGCCGCTCGCGTTTTCTCTCCCTCACTACAATGGACCCATCTGAATAGCCCCCTCTCTCCATGCACGCTTTGAATCAATGCGCAGGACGAACGTCTTTTTCCAAAAATAGGCAGGAGAATCAATCTGGAGTTGACGAACGGTTAGTATCATTATTCTGTGCACAAATGTGTCCAAAACTGATACATTCAAGTTAAATATAATAACATTCATAGTTAAATACATGACACAAATATAACAATATGAGTCCAATATAACGTTTATGTTACGTAAAGCTCCAAAAAAGATTTAGCGCTCCAATTAATGCAAAAACATTGCATTACTTGTTGAAGTCCCTATCTACACACATCTAACCGATACCAGGATACATTTTTACAACGTCTGGCTCCGCGCCCCTGTATACCATACCAATATAATCACATTCTGCGGGAAACACTGCAGAATGTCTTCCTAATAGATCGGGTCAGCCCCCCCTTGTCAGAAAGCCTTAAGGCCGAATTATACTTCTCCGACTCCGTTACGGACAGACGGACGGAGGCGGACGAATTGGTTGAATTTATAGTACTCCGAAGGCTGTGGGTGCTGAAAACAATTCACCGCCAGAAGAGTAGGTGGCGCAAAGTTTTTTTGTAAGTCGTCGTCGAGTGTTTATTTACCTAGGTTATCGAGAAGTCGGAGCAAATGTACAAATTAGCCGTTTCATCAATAAAATACGAACATGTTGGATACATTTTCATTGTACAGAAAAGTCCAAGATGGCGGCCGTTATGGCTCCCAATTGCTGTTTTGCAAGGCAGGTATACCAATTTTCTGGTATTTTAGACTTTGGGCGTGGCCTGAAGCACCACCTATGGACTAGTGTGGGTCCCTTGCAGTGTGGGAGTAGGCGTGGCCTGTAGTATCAATGTGCACATTTTGAAAACGTTTTACCGTTGGGATCTTGAGTTATTGGGCACTTTAGGGAGAGATAAGCATAATAAGAATACTAACGATTACAATAGTCTTTCTCCTGACGGAAGAATCCCAATAATAAGACCTCCTACCAGAGGAATCCTAATAAAAACTAACATATACAATAAGTTTCCTTTTGACGGTAGAATCCTAATAAGTACATTAGCTAACGTTAGGCTCCATGGAAATAACATCACATCCAAATATCAATGCTAGGGTCAAGTCAGAACAACTCTAGCTACAAGTAGTGCCCGACCGATAAAGGATTTTTAAGGCCGATATCGATTCAAATATATATATTTTTTTTATCCAGAAACGCCTAACAAAACATAAACAGATTTCGACCAATTTGATTAAGTTTAGTCAACCCTCAACATCCATATCTTGCAAGTAATTAGGAACAAACCTTTAAGAGTGTGAATGACTTGGTGCACGTGAGCAGCTGGAAATCCATCTTCTGTTCATTGCTTCCAGGGTTGCACTGGTAGAAGTCTGGCTCCCTGTGAGTCAGTGAGTATAGGACGACCAGGAAACACCCATTCTCTGACATCACTCTGCAAGAGAAGATATAAAATAAAGTTGAAATGTTTTCAGAAATGTTCACACAATAGTATCATGTTCACCTAAAGCATTTTACAGTATTATAGAAAATAAGAAAATTATATTATAGAGGAAAGGTGGGGTCCATCATTGTGCAATGGAAGATTTTCAAACCATGAAGACTGTACACACAGCTAGCTGTCAGGCCTGCCTAAGTATGGCCTGATGGGTCATGGACAAGAAATTCACCAAAAACCTAATGTCCACTTTAACAAAGCGTCAGAACTGCAAAGATTAAAAGAGCCTGCCAAAAGGTAAACCATCTCTGCTGCACTCCATCATTCATAATCAGGTGTCAAGTAACGAAGTACAAATACTTTGTTACCTTACTTACGACGTGGCTACACCAAGCGCAATATGGCCTTGCGGACGCGGTGTTGACTCAGCAGAGTTCTAATCCGTTGTAAGCAATGAGAGTGGCTACACCAGACGCGGAAACTGAATTTACGTGCCGACAATTTCCGCGCGGAAAATTGAGAAATGGAAGCAATAAATCCGATTATTTCCCAAACCGACGGTGATAGTAAGTAGATCGATTCAAGTGTTAAATAGGAAGTAAGATAGTTGACAGTGTTTGTAAAATAAATAAACAAAGACAGCAAAACTGATTCATCTTCAACACTTCCAGTGTAGCCGGCTAAATAAAAGATCCGCTCCGTGAACGTTCTATTTCCGCACAGCAAAATGTCCACGCTTGGTGTAGCCGTAGCGTTAAGTAGAAATTTTGGGTATCTATACTTTACGTAAGTAATTATTTTTCAGCCGACTTTCTACTCCATACATTTTCACGCAGTTATCTGTACTTTCTACTCCTTACATTTTAAAAATAGCCTCATTACTCCAATTTCAGTTCGGCTTGTTTTCATTCCGGCTTGTCATCGTTCAAAAAAACACATCCAGAAAAAACGCGCCATCCGGATAGAGTGAATTTGATTGTGGTTGGATGAGAAGTAAAAATCACGTCAAACTCCAGCAAGGAAATAGCAGACGTATGTAGCCTACGAAGATGTCCGTGGCAGAGATTTTTTCCTCTTACTACTTTTACACTTTAAGTAGTTTTGAAACCAGTACTTTTATACTTTTACTTGAGTAAAAAGCTTGAATTGATACTTCAACTTCTACAGAAGTATTTTTAAACCCTAGTATCTATACTTCTACTTGAGTAATGAATGTGAATACTTTTGACACCTCTGTTCATAATAGTAGAAGGGATGGGCACTAGTATTCGAGTACCTGAACGTGACAGCGACGATCGATCATAAAAACAATAATGGTGTGAGTTTCTTATTTCTTGTTTTATGAGGCAGGTTTGACGGGATTGTTTTCTCGCTTCCGGGTTTCCCTTGGTAACCCTTGTGTTTCACGTCACAACGCTGTGAATCGTGTGCAATTCCCCTAGATAAAGTCTGCAAAAATGTGGACTGATGAAAAGGGTGCATAACGGGCTCAAAATGTCTGCACAGAGATAGGGGGCTATTCACAGACAAGTCCGTTGTCGCGTGAGTGTGTGTCAGAGAGGGAGCGGTGCAAGGTGCTGGGCGAATCAATGTGCAGCTCTATAATGAAATCTTTTTTTTGCCATGTTAAATAGTAAAAACAAAAAATTAGCAATTTGTAGCGGTCCATTTTTTATGAATCAATGTATGGGAAACACTGGAAATAGTGATATGTAGGCTAAATTAGCGTAACAAAATGTAAAAAAAGGGGCACTCAGACTCAAGATAATATCTCAAAAGTCCCAACTGGAAAATGGTAGCCATCCATAGCTAATCGTGTAGACAAAACCTTTTGTGAACACTTACATATATGGCACGGGGTCCAGTCAGCACAGTATGCTCAACAACTTATTGTAACTTATTCGACGATGTTCATGCGTCACTGCACAGCACATTGGCCGCAACCTTCCACCCCGTTAATTTCAGTACTTGATATGTTTAGGAAAACTATTTTTCTTCAGCTAATATACTAAAACTAACATACTGGCATCAGGCCCACCCTAAAATGAAATGGTTTGCAGCGAAATGCATTATTACTCGTGCTAAGCTTTTGACATTTAAGTAGGATATCATGATTCTTGCTAATGTTAGCCTGAAGCCTGGTGTAGGTCATAAGGTTTGCTGAACTATATATATGGAACAGACTGTATTTTGTTTTGACTTCTACATAAATTAATTAAGTGCAAATCCATAAATACTTATGGTTCATGTATACTATACAAAACTAAATACTGTCAATTCTATATGGCTAAAGTAAGATGAAAATGTTATATTATTTAACAGTGTACTTTCTTCAGGACCACCTGAAAACAGGATGTCCTGCACGCCACAAAAACTGAGAATTAAGCTGTTCTAAACAGTATCTTGTTTTAATTGTAAAACCAGCATACCAGTACCAAAACTACTTTTATGATGATTTCAGACTGTGCCTCCTTTTCTGTAATTATATGTTGATGTTCTCAACCGAAGGGGTCATTTAGCACAATGAATCAATGCTAAACATTAAATAATCTGAGATTTCATAAATAACACCACCACCTTAACCAGATAGAAGGGTTGCATGTTCACTCAGTGGGTGTTGCATGTTCACTCAGTGGGTGTATGTTTTGGGTTATGATTAAAAATAAATATAAATTGTTATTGTTAACCCTATCCAGCCAGACCATTTAAATATGGGAAACCAGTTTCCCATGGTCCCACCCTAATATCTTTGCCGTCCAGTCACCGATTTTATTTCTGAAAACTTCCAGATAGTCATGACAACATAACCAATTATATGTGCTTTTAGCTTAAGGGGTGAATTAGACGTGAATAATAAATGTATCGTCTGCAACGTCGCCCATTTTTTGCCTAAGCGGAGCCAGAGAGCAGTGGTTTTCAAAGTGGGGGTCGCGAGAGAAGGAGGGGGGGTCGCAAGATGATTTCCAGAAATCAAGGAACGTTGTAAAACAATTAGAAATAGCATATTTTTGGCAACATTTTTACAAGTTAAAAATAGTAGTTAAATTAATGCATGCAAATAAAAAAGCCATCAGCCTTTTGATTTTCCATTCACTGTAAGTAAGGCAAACCATCTGACATCCAACCAGGAGGACGCATTAGTTGAACTGTCAAGCGGCCGAAAGTTAAAGACAGCGTTCTCAGCCAAGACACTGGCTGAGTTTAGTATTTCAGTGGAGAGGGAATACCCATGGCCGCGGGAACTAGGAGTGATGAGGGTGCTGCAGCACCCCTTGATAGCACTAGAATTTAAAATAATATTGAAAATCCACCACCGCGGCACAGCCCCGCAGTAGCGGACTGGCCATCGGGAGCACCGGGAGAAGAATAACGACGGAAAACCAGGCTAAGAAATGTAAGGGTGGGGCTGAAAAATTAAGAGACAAAAATACATCACCTTCACTAGACAAGGTTTTACCAATTGAAAAACAGCAGTTTATTTTACACTAAAGCTCAAAAAATGTTTTGCGCTCAAATAAAGGCCACAAGATTTGGCCTATGCGCGCTCGCATTTACTATCGAACTCCCGAACAAGCATCACATCAAACTCAGAATGTGCATGCATTAACAGGTTAGCTGTGGTGGCGTATACGGGGGCTGGTTCTGGTGGGCCAGTCTGGATCAGATCCAGGGCCTATTTTTACTCCCACGTATACTTAAACCACCTCCGTGGATGCGGGGGTCGCGAGTCACTGGCACCATTATTTTAGGGGTTGTGGGCTGAAAAGTTTGAGAACCCCTGCCAGAGAGGATACCATGGGAGATTGCCTACAGTATTAGATTTATATGGAAGCAAATTGTTACCAAAATTCAAATGCAAATGCATTTCCAGAAATGCATTTGCATTTTAAGAATTTGGCTGCATTATTTGACTCAAATGAAATTAGTAATCAATCATCCTATTTGCATTTTTATTTTCTTCTTCAAGAGTGCTCAATCTTTCACTTAATTAAAATGAAAAAGAAATAGACATTTGAGATTTAATTTTCAAAACATGCCCCAGCAAATAGATACCAAAATTCAATTTGAAATGTACAATTTGAAAATTCAAATGCATTTCCAGAAATGCATTTTCATTTTACGAACGTGGCTGCAAAATCGTGACCACAATTCAAATTCAAATGCATTTCCAGAAATGCATTTTTATTTTCAAGAACGTGGCTGCAAAATCGTGACCACGATTCAAATTCATTTCCAGAAATGCATTTTCATTTTAAGAACGTGGCTGCAAAATCGTGACCACAATTCAAATTCAAATGCATTTCCAGAAATGCATTTTCATTTTAAGAACGTGGCTGTAAAATCGTGACCACAATTCAAATTCAAATGCATTTGCAGAAATGCTAAATGAACGAAAAAGCATTCTGAGCGGCACAGCAGAGTGACGTCAGTAGCCGCTCTTCTTCAGCTCCCTGCTGACCGAGCTATCCATCTTGTTCGGTAGGGGGCGGTGTGCACATCTGCATTGCATTACATTGCAAATGTGCCGGGAAATTGATTGAATTGCCGGGTCTTTAGAGGACGCATCACAGACTGAGCAACTTGATGTCAAACAATGAATAAAACAGTGGCAGAGCTACTATTAATGTGTAAATCTGTGACGGCAGAGTATGCAGCCAAGCTCTCTATGACTTGTTCTACTCGGTCACGGGCATCAGAGTCAGATATATTATTAGATTCTACCTGTTCAGCTAATTCTAACAGTGTTTGCACAATTTGAGGGAGCGCCATGGTCTGTGATGCGTCCTCTAAAGCAGCGGTCCCCAACCTTTTTTGCGCCACGGACCGCTTTCATGTAAGACATATTTTCACGGACCGGCAGAACGGACTGGGAGGAAAGATAGGCCCTGGACAGCTGCGCTGCTAATGCATGTACATTCTGGGTTTGAAGCGATCCTAGTTAGTTCCACACCTAATGCGAGCGCGCGGAGAAAAATAGTTAAGCTGATTTGAGTGAAAAAAAAATAAAAAAGCGAAATGTTTTGGGAGTTTTATGTAAAATAAAGCCGTTTTTTCAATTGACCCATCTTTAAGTTTCTTAGCCTGGTTTTCCATCGTTATATTGTTACTAGCTCACTTTCGATGTGTCAGTCCCACTGTTGTGTGTGACTATAAGCTACGACAGTGACACCCGAAGTGCATTCCTTATATCCAGTTCAGGCCTATTCCATAATTTTGTTTGATTGCTGTCACGGCAGAAAATCCCGCTTGATGTTGGAAATGGAAGCAGGGTTTTCAGTGCTTTAGTGGCGATCTCAGGATAGCCTTCATCCAAAACACCGATAGAGTTGTTGTCTCAAACAGGCTTCATTGAGTGGTAACTATCACTTGTCATGTGTTAAGAGGAAGAGACTCGCATGATACCGTTCAATAAAGCCCACAAACTTGCTAAAAAATGAGTAAACACACGTCTTTGCAGAGCTTTTTTGCTCAGGGGAAAAGGCACACAGAGAAGGAGAGAATCAGGTCATTTTTCAGAATAAAACGTCTTTCAGACTCTGATAATCAATTAAAAGGAAATAATGTTATTAATTCTTTTTTGTGCGGCCCGGTACGAAATGACCCACGGACCGGTTGGGGAACGCTGCTCTAAAGACCCAGCAATTCAATAAATTTCCCGGCACATTTGCAATGTAATGCAATGCAGATGTGCACACCGCCCCCTACCGAACAAGATGGATAGCTCGGTCAGCAGGGAGCTGAAGAAGAGCGGCTATTGACGTCACTCTGCTGCGCCGCTCAGAATGCTTTTTCGTTCATTTTGCATTTCTGCTGTAGCAGAGCCAACAGACAAACCACGTACCATCACACCCTTCCCCTACCCCCGACAAGGAGAAAGGGTGTTTTTCCCCCTTTGTCCTTATCTCCAGAGCAGGAGCTTCAAAGCTTCTGGCCCAGCATGGGGTCAGAAGGTAGACCAAAATGGCCTTACAGTATGGAGACAAAGGATTTTAAGGAAGAACTAACTTTTCTGGATTTACAAACATATTCTCAAGGACTACATGGCTCAGGGACACTATTTCAATGACAGTAGTTGATGTGTTATAATGTATGCTTTCCCTTTAATGCTGTGTTGATATAATTTGATGTTTTAATGTAACTTTCTTTCCTGTTATGATAAATCAGTCAATCTTGATATCATAATTATTCGAATCTACAAACTAAACCATTTATGAATGTTGTATTGTTATATTTTCAAGTATAAGCAATACATGGACATTTGAAATAGCTGAACTCTGAAAAGTTATCAACCACTTCACACCCATACGTCAATCTCAGGATGGACGCCCAGGTGGGAGTAACTGACCAATCAAAGAGTTCACCTCCAAAAGGATACCCCCTTTCGCAAGGATTATAAAACCTTGACGCACAAGCAATCCTGGCTTTTTCACAAGGATTCACCGGAAGTGTTCGCGACACATCTGACCTATCCTTCTCAATCAGCAACTCACTGGACCACTAGGAACTTGAACGAAAGATTCCTTTGCTCTAACCGTTTGACAACGACGAACGGAACCTTGACTCTTCTTCTTCAAACTGACAACAGTAACTGCGATATTGCTACATTTCTTACTTGTGAACATTGGCATATTGTGATTTAATTTGTTACGTTTGATTTTAGTTTGCAAATGATTTAACCTAACTTTCGTTAGGATTAGTTAACATAATCTCCCATTGTTCTCCAGAAGCCTATCTCTCTCTCTCTCTCCCTCCCCCCTCCCCACGCGCTCTCAACCTACCACCTTGTACCAACCCTCATCATAGTTTAGGACCTACTGTATACAGTTCAACTCAACTCACTTTCAACTAACCTATAACTTCTCTGGTATTTGTTCATTATAATTACATTTCCTTAAATAAATCATTGTTTATAATACTCGCGTTATCCCTCACGTTATCTGATCTGCTCTACTTTCATAGAATTCACTACTTAAGATTAGACTGATTATTACGAAGGCTATTATTTCAATATTATTCAATAAGGTTTCCTCTATCCCTTTAACAATAAGAGGTGGTGCCCCCAAGAACTACATACTTTATCATAAATTAAGTATTGCTAATCTTAAACGAGCGAACCCCGCTACACTGCAAATGCATTTGAATTGTGGTCACGATTTTACAGCCACGTTCTTAAAATGAAAATGCATTTCTGGAAATGCATTTGAATTTGAATTGTGGTCACGATTTTGCAGCCACGTTCTTAAAATGAATTTTCAAATTGTACATTTCAAATTGAATTTTGGTATCTATTTGCTGGGGCATGTTTTGAAAATTAAATCTCAAATGTCTATTTCTTTTTCATTTTAATTAAGTGAAAGATTGAGCACTCTTGAAGAAGAAAATAAAAATGCAAATAGGATGATTGATTACTAATTTCATTTATGAGTCAAATAATGCAGCCACATTCTTAAAATGCAAATGCATTTCTGGAAATGCATTTGCATTTTGGTAACGATTTGCTTCCATAGATTTACAGCTTCAAATTGAAATCAGAGACGATATTTTGAGTAAAGACAAGTTTCTTAATGTGTTGTCAATATTGTCAATCAAAAGTCAAAACTTTTTAGTTACAAAGCATTTGTTTGTAGGAGTAACGCAAGTTATTTCAGGAAAAAAATCACGTGACCCGGTTTCACCGTTTGTGACAGGCTGCCATGACAGTAGTAGCACTGTTTAGCCTCGATTTCTGTGAAACAAAAAATATATATATATTATGCACACTAAGAAAAAATTATATACCTTGTTTGGCCAATTTGGTCGCTAGCTAGTTTTTTTGGGGGGGGAATTCTGTTTTTTCCCCATTTTTCCACTATTCACTAGAATGGCTATAACTTTTAAACAAAAGATGGTATTTGCAATCGGTCTGCTGTTCTACATTGCCCACAGATGTATGTATATTTCATGTCATTTCTAAGTTTTTCCTCTATCTTGTAATTAACGTGGTGGAAAATGAAGTTGTCTGATGAAGTATGGCGGACGGAGAAGATTTTTGTAAAAAATGGCTGCGTGAAATGTCCTTGATAAAGGATGATTTGCCTTAAGTAATCATACATTTATTTATATCATGAGAAAGCCCTAGTCCTCTTCAATATGGTATAAACAGTTCAGGTGTATGATTTAATATGAAAAATCATGTAAATATGATTTTCAGATCATCGTGCAAATTGCATTTTCAGAAATTTGGCTCAGGCTGGAAAAGGTTAAATGGCATTTTAACAAAGTTAATACCAGATTCATGTTTCACTCACCTATCCTTGAAGGAGAAGCTGAACAGGTACTTTAGACACCACGCCCACACTTGGGGGTTGGAGACGTGAGTGACTCCACTTAGCCATCTGTTAAGGTGTTTACAACAATCTTTAAACAATCACTGCGGTCGTCTCAGAACCTTTAGTTACACCCATGTTTTACTTGATAGACTTGTATGCAATTTAATCAACTATAACTAACAAATATCCCCAGTGCATTTAGATAAAATATTATACAATACTCACACTCCTACTAATGGGAGAGTGTAGGCCTTAGGGTCAGACTCAAACATGAGGAGCAGTTTGCGGGTTTGATCCATTGTCAAAAAACTGAGCATTGAAGATATAATTGTATGGTTATTCACTTTAAAGTGCTACACATATTTAAGATAACCATTGATACAGCAAGTCACAACATTGAAACTGAAGAGACGCAACAGCTCAGCTGGTGATCAAAAGCATGTCTGACTATTTTAAAACATCATAGTTGTCAGCACTTCATTAGAATGTCTTCATACCCTCGCCTGTGGTTCACACTGTTCAACGGCTGAGCCAAGATAGACAGCGCCGTCAAGTTCCTGGCCAGGGCCGTGGGGATAATGGGGATGGGTTTGATCGGCAAAGTGTTGATTGTGTTGGCGACAGTGATTGCAGCCCAGCGCATAACAAAGTCCAGGGTGTCAGTGTGCTGGGTGCCACAAAGGTGAGCTCTGAGAATGAGCATTTTGGCTAGATCCAATGGCTCACGACTGCAGCAATAGTGGCGTAACATCTATGGTAGGGTAAAGAGTACCAATCCATTGCCAATCCTGATTACAAAAGACAAGTCATTACGAACCTAACTGCCAACCCCCCCCCCCCCCCCCCCCCATTTCAAAATTGTATAATTAATATCTTTACATACAATCAATTTGACACAGATTTACACAGATTTACACACAATATATATGTTGCAGTGCATATGTCAAGAAGCCCCAGAAGACACTGCAACTCTGGCCAGTGTGTTCCTTCCACAGGTTTGTCCCACCACACTCCATCCCGTCTCAGAACTCTACAAACAATTCCTTCAACCTAGGTTTTTGCTCTGAAATGCACTGTTAATGTGGAAGCATGGACACATTTCTGCCTTTCCAAATCAACTGAATGTATGATAGATTATAAAATTGCAGACAGGGATTGTCAATGGGAACAGAATGCACCAGAGCTCGATATTGTGTCATCGCAAAGGGTGTGAATACTTCAGTGTCCTTCTGTAAGGTTGCAGATTTGAAGACCTTTCCATAATTGTCTGTCGGTATTGTTAAAGAGCAATCATTCACTTACTAATTTTTTTAATTGTACATTTAGATTAGTTCATTTTGGATGACAAAATCTCCAATGCAGGGTTTCCCGCAGAAAATGTGTTAGGTAAGGTGGTAGGGTGGGGTTTGCCGTCAAACCGGGGAGGGGGGGGGGTCTACTTTGTGCGATAGACTAATGCGTTCTGCAGAGAAGGGAAACTGGCGTTTTGGAATGGAAGGGAGAAAACAGGATGGAGTAACACGGCGGATATCGCTATAAAAAAAAATACTGTGTTGCTTAGGCGGCCGCCTTAACTGAAAAGGGCTGCGGGAAACCCTGCAATGTGTATTTTTTCCTAAATAAAAACTTTCGTTTAACAAGAAGTGGACATGTGACACCATGTAGCCTAGGTCAAGGCTCTACGCAAACTTCTCAAGGAGTACATGCGTACACACAAATACATTTAGGAGCACAGTGAAAAATGTAACTTATTATACTCTGTGTGTATACTACGAGTGTGTGTGTGTAGTAAAGGATACATCTGTGGAATTTGGAAAGCCATATGTGCCAAAACCTGTAATTTAGCCTTTGCGTTAAGACACATTTGACCGTCTTAAGACAGAATTTCCGCCATAACATGGTCTTAAGACTTTTGGACCATCTATGCTATGCATCATGCTATGTGTGCTTGGTTGGCGTCAATATACCCACCCCCTTGTTGATGTAGTGCCTGCATTGGGCTGTACGTAGGCATTTCATTGACGCAAAATTACAGGTTTCCATAGTAGAACAGCACATGGAAATTTTGGGGGCATAACTATGAGCGCAATACAGTTTGAGCCTTATGTAAGATAAACATTACATTGGACTCATTATTAGTCTTTGCAGTCAGACATTAATTTGTAAGTTTGTTACGTCTGGTTTGTTTACTATGCAATTCAGTGAGGGAGTGAGCTCAAACCTAGCCAACTTTGCAATGGCTAGCAAGCTAGCTCTGACTAAAGCACCAGCTACAGTTTGGCTTTTAACGCTAGCCAGTTTCATAAGTTGTGAATAATATTTAAAAACAAAAAGTTATTTAAACCTAACAGATTCTGGGCTTTTGAGAAAACATTCAGGGCTCAAGTCCCAGAAGCCACCCCCCACGGCCTATACCAATACCTTTTTCCAGCGTTGTTCACCTCTCTCTGACTGGACTGCATTATCAAAGAAAACTTTACTTTGTTGGCATGTTGTTTACTTTTTGGAATGTGGAACTTGTCGTTTTTAAACAATTGCAGCAGGGGGTAAATAGATTACGTTATAAATATTTTTAGGGGCAAATGCAAGTTAAATACTCGCATTGTAGAGCCCTGGCCTAGAAAAGCAAATGTCAGAAAAAGAGAACAACGCTCACCACAATAGTGACACGGTCCAGTCAGAAGGGGCTCTTGTCGGCATTCCGTATTGACCGCTAGAAGCCACAAATGCTTTTTACAGTTTTCATTTTCTTGCATATTACAAAAGTTAGTGTTAAAGAAACCACTCAATATAATAAACACGTTTAGGATCACTAAATACTCAATTTCTTCTTGTTTACCCAAGCTTCCAGTTGAGTTGTGGATGCGTCATGCGATTTGATTTGCCTCCCAGTGCCGCCGGTTTTTCCCTAGGCTACTTATGCTAGTGTGGTGGTACTAGCTGTAATGTTTTGTATGTAGGCTGTGTGTCTGTACAAAGTACAATCCCATCCCCCCCCCTCATAATCAAGTAGTTAATTAGCAGATTTGGTCTTGAGTCAAGTACCCTTAAATATATTGTTTCACAAGTAGTTGTGTCAACTTTCAAGCATGCGTTCTGTGTGTTTGGTGTACACTTTTGTCATACGTTCGTTTTAGCCTACATCCACGGACTAAATAGAATTAATAGGCTAATCTCGGGCATTGCATTGTGCACATGATGAATCTCTGTTTGACCTGGTAAACTGTGATTACATCTTTCAGGCTGTTTTTGGAGAACCCACAGAATATTAAGGAGCACCACAACTACAATTTTTATGTTGTAGATGTATTTTGCGAGCTAGTCATCTCCTTGCCCCCCCCCCCCTCCCACGACCTTCCAGCCCCCCTTAAAGTATTATGTTAGGCTACACTACCGTTCAAAAGTTTGGGGTCACTTAGAATTTTTTTTTATTTTTCAAAGAAATTCACTTTTTTTCAATGAAGATAACATTAAATTAATCAGAAAAACACTATACATTGTTAATGTGGTAAATGACTATTCTAGGTGGAAACGTCTGTTTTTTAATGAAATATCTACATAGGTGTATAGAGGCCCATTTCAAGCAACTCTCACTACAGTGTTCAAATGGTACATTGTGTTTGCTAATTACCTTGGAAGACTAATGGATGATTAGAAGAATTAGAATTAGAATGCCAAAGGTCTCCAATGCTGTAATTGCTGCAAATGGAGCATTCTTTGACGAAAGCAACGTTTGAAGAACAAAATTAATATTTCAAATAAAAATATTTATTTCTAACCTTGTAAATGTCTTGACTATATTTTCTATTCATTTTGCAACTTATTTGATCATAAAAGTGTGAGTTTTCATGGAAAACTGTCTGAATTGTCTGGGTGACCCCAAACTTTTGAACGGTAGTGTATATTTTCCAAAAAAGACACAAGAAAGCTGTATTTACAGAGAGGCAATTCTCCTCTTGCTCATCACCTCAAAAGTTACATTAATTTCCGACTAAAGTTTGCGCAACGTTGCCCTTGTTATTTATGCCTGATCGCCTGTCAATGAATACACTAGATACTGGCAGCGACTAAATTCCCAAGAATTGGCCTATACACTCCTTGCGAGCGGCTCCATGTGGTGCTGGGAAAAGCATTCACACCATAACGATTATTTGCATTTGCAAAAATTCTCCCAAATATAGGAGGTTGCATAGACAGAATTTTGGGAGCATATGCAACCAAAATGGTCGCAATTTCAAGCCATGCTAGGATAAGTTAAGAAAGCAGGATCCTGGAATTTTATCATTAAAAAGTAGGACGTTGTTTGTTTTAACCCGCTGAGTTTGCTACAAGAAAAGCTTGCTTTGCTATCTGGCTACTTGACTATTCATTCATGCAATAACAATCAATATTTAATGAAGTGTTCTTAATTAGGAGCACATGCACTCCTTGGGGATTTTTTTTTGGTGTAAAGTCCTGTAACCAAATAATAGATGTGTTTCTAGTTTGTGTGCATTAGCCATTTCTATTATTCTATTTTACTATACTCGCTATGTATAAGGAGTGATTTCTCATGTGGTAAATAACTTATCAATTTCTTAGTTCAACATTACATTCCAGTGTTTCCACTATATGCACGTAACAGCAGCGCTATGGCGCACGATTGTAATAAAGGATGGGGTTTGCGAGCGCAGCTCCATAGCACAGTTACCACCTAAGCTTAATTTTGAGCCTGTAACAACTCTGTACATTACAGTACATTTCATTTAATAATGTTAATATTATTGGCAATATTTAAACTACAATGTTATTATTGTTTATGATGTCATCGGGTCACACCATCCCTCTACACCTCCATGCCAACCTACAACTACCTCCTGCTACCCCATTGCCACCCCAGGAGAAAATGTATAGATCTGCCCCTGGTCAGGACTGTACTTAAATGTACAATGTCTGCCACATCAATTCAACAATTTCATGAGGTCCTCAAATTCAATTCAAAACCTTAAACATGGTCAACATCAGTTTGTTAGAATTCACTAAGAGCTCATTTATCAGTTGTGTAGAGCATGACATTACAACATGGCTGTATTAATGCATGCATTGAGAAGCAGTCCAACATCAACAGTTAAGGTCAGAAACCTTTAGTTTAGCTGTTTCTTTAACCATCACTTAGATAGATATTACCTTGAAAGACATTTGGTCTTCAGCAGCATGGAACACATTGTCAGCAGAAAACAGCTCTTGGGTTCCAAAAATACAGGGGACCAGAATGTCACCAGGTAACAGAGCAGTGGGGATCTTGACAGAAGTATCAAGCTCTTCCCGACCCAGGTCGAAACGGTTTAGAGCCACAGTTACACCCTCCTCATCTTTGACAAGACAAGTGAGCAGATTAAAAGTTTAAAAGTTAATGACTTGATGTTTTACGCAAACATTAAATATTAAGAATAATCAACCCTTCACGTCTTAACTTATAATGATCTTGGTGAATAAATGTCTTGTAACTAAATCTAGTGATGAAAAATGAATAATTCTCAGTCTACAATCTCAGGCATTGTTTAATACTCACCAGCATCTACAACTATATTACCCAGTAAGAAACAGGTAAACTGTGGCTTGTTACCCTGCTGGGCATGACGGTGAGCCAAGCGAAGCACTTTCTCAGATAAAAGTAGTTTGGGGTTTCTGTTGAATACCAAACATGTTTAACTTAATAAAAATGCTACCGTTCATTTGGTCAGTTCTCTTTAAGACATGGATGATCAAAAATACCTGGAATTGGAGAGGTGGAGGTTAAAAGCATCCCCATTAGGTGTAGGGTCCCAAAGAGATATTTTGGATTTGGAGTAGGTGAGGCGAATTACATCATTTTCCGCATATCTGTGGAAAATCAGAAACTGTCATAACCTGGCAAACTTGATTTCAAATCCATACATATAGCTTACTTGCAAAAAAATATCAAAACACACCTTGCCATTTTCAGACCATTCGATTCATAAACATTCTCCAATCCGTTTTATGGTAGCCTAATCCACAGAGATTTATTGGAACACGTATGTTGGAAGATGCGTCAGCAGGAAGAAAGCTTCTGTCAAACAAAAAAAGTTTCAATAAAATATGCTTGCTACTTTCAGTTAGCTAGACCTGCTTGAACAGGTACGACTAGACAGCATGCTAGCAACAATTAAACATCACCGCACGTTGGTCTGCTATTCTGAATGATTACGCAGACGTTGGCCATGGCCTATGCTGCACGGCCTTCCGACTTGCACACGCTGGTATTAAGCAAACTAGCGCTACCTGCACGGCGTTCTTACCGAAGATACACACCTATTTCAAAATGTTCCAGTTTAAGAATCCAATAAGAATATCTGTAAGTGTTATTTTTCTCATTTTGACAATTAACGCTAGCCATGGGGAATCTCTTTTCGTCCATCGACCACTTACTGCACGTCAAAAAAGTTTGACGATGCACCAGACAAACTATACATACGGTTTGACGGTCTGTATATTTATATATCAAAGTAGGAGGCTACAAGGAGTCATTTTCTTTCGTTGCAGCAGTAAATTGTTTACAAATACAGAAATTGTAGTCTGGAAGTCCTTACAGGGGAGTCTGGAAGGTTGGAGAATTTGAATGATCAATAATGGATCTTTCCATTAACTAACTTCCTACGAGCTGTTCTAGCTAACTACTTGAGAGCCACTGTCTGATATTATAAGCGTGTACGTAGCTCTCGACTTGGCAGTAACGTTGCCCACGCTAGACCCTTTGCTCTGGGTAACTAATAACTTAAGCAAATGCTGTTATTGTCTGCTGTATTGATTGTAGTGAAATATCTATAATCCATCTGCCATACCTCCCATTGCCGTACCTAGTACACCAACGTTGTATCCATCTGCTTAAAATATACCAGACGAACTTTCCCTTGCATCAGTCAAATGTTATGGCGCGGTTTGCAAGTAGCAACGGCGGGATCCAATCAACGACTGCATCTTCTTTTTCTTCTTCTTCTCTGATGTTTTACGGCAGTTGGCATCCACGTAGTTGCATTACTGCCACCCACAGGTTTTATTCTCCCTCGGTCCATTCATTTAAAATCTTATGTCCAGTCCAAGCCCCCACTACATCAGAATCAGAATTATTTTTTGTTGCCATGTAAGTTAACACAAACACAGAATGTACTGTGGCAGGAAGGTGCATACAATAAACATCTACGGATATTAATTAAAAACCCAAAGTAGAAAAAGCAGAATGTATCCACCTTATTCTCAGGGGGTCTACTGCATAGATATATATAAAGACTAGATGTCTTACGGCGGAGTCTAGACCGTCCGCACATGGCGGCCATCTTGCTACAGTCAACTCGCTCACCCATAACATTGTGTTGATGCTACATGTACTTTTTAAATGACCATAACTTGCTCAATTTTCAACCGATTTTTAAACGGTTTGGTTTGTTATCTACGTCAGAGATGTCGGTATGCCACTGCATACTTATATTCTTTTTTTAAATAACATAAATATTCATAAGTATGCAGTGGCATCTATGGTCTACTGTAGAAATGATTATGGGTGCAACTTCCGCTATCTCACCGGAAGCTGCACCCATAATCATTTATCACGTATAGTTTGCTATACGTTAGCCAGCTGTCAACAGTAATTGTTTCTAAAGTAATTTCAACTATAATTTCACTAAAACTGGTTTGTTTTTAAATGTTGTCATTTATATTGTTATTATTATTGTTATAAAATGTCATTGCGGGGCTCTGGCAGGCTACCTGTTGCGCTGTTCGCGGCTGTACTAACAACTAGACTTAGCTAAATCTGGCTTCAACTACAGTGTGTTGAACACAACAAAAAGGGATTGTTCTTGTGACAAACGGCACAGTTTCCATCGCCTGCAAACAGTTGAGGAATACAAAATAATGTAGCTGGAAAAACCTAGCCTTGAAGAGACCATCCAAAACACTGTATCGTATGTGTAGATTACTCATTTCATTTTGTGGACAAAAAGCCGACGGAGGAAATCCGCATCCTACTTTGTGTTTGGGCTACGAAAGACCTCTACAAATTTAGCTAGTTGCAGTGCTGCCAGTAAAGGTGGGATGCAAGTGTTCATATAGGAATTTTTGTGGGTTAGTAGTGCCCTGGTCCACCAACACATGAGCACCCAGCCGTTTGAATTTCACTCTGACAATGAAACTAATATGGAAGCAAATCGTGACCAAAATTCAAATGCATTTGCAGAAATGCTTTTTCATTTAAAGAATGTGTATGCATTATTTGACTCATAAATGAAACTAGAGAGGGTACAATTTCTGGGTAAATTGTAGGGTGTGCTTGCTTGCGTCGGTTGCAGGTGGGTCTGTCCTCTAACTATTTCCCTTCTAGTGATATTTACAAGCATTTAGCCTACTCATATTGCATATTTCATTAAGAACACCCTTTGAAACAGCTGCGAACCCCCTTTGAAACAAGCTACTGCACAACGTTGTCACTGGCAGTATATTTCAGATGGAATCGCGATTCAAACAGTACCGTCTGCTAACTGAAAATATGCCCCCCCAAAACGTAAATAAGTTTTACATCAATGTAGGGGGAAATGGCTAATTCAAAATAAGTTTGCTAGAGGCAAGCTAACGGCTGTTGCTCCACATTTCACTGATTGTTTGAAAGCGCCGGAAATGAGAACGTTTCTTTTGATATAAAGTTTAGCTGTGGCATTGAAGACAGTAGTACTGTCACAGTACTACACTGCCAGTGGGCGAGCCGAGTTTGACTGAGGCTAACGTCAAAACAAGCCGCGGTGTCACTCAAATTCCAAGTTTGACACAAATCACAAAAATATGCTGACCCGCTGGCTGTCTTCGCAATCGAAATATCATTAAAACACTGCCCTCCTCAGTAGCGGTTAGAACCGAAACTGTACTGTACTGTAGCGAGTGGTACGTGACAGTGGAGCGAGTGGTACGTGACAGTAGCTAGTGGTACATGCCAGTGCCTCCACTGGCACGTGACATAGTGATGGGTCGTTCGCGAACGATCCGGCTCTAAGAGCCGGCTCTTGAAGGTGAACGTCGGGAGCTGGCTCGCATATCTGAAGAGCCGACTCTATTTTTAATAGATTAATACAGCCTATAAAAACTAAATGATTATGAAATAATGAATTTTAATTGTATTTAAAATAATTGACTAATTCAAAGAACAACAAAAAAATACTTGTAGGCTTAAAGGCGCACACGATCATCCTCACATTCTGTTCCTGTCAATCCTGCATGAGGGAGGGCCGAGCCAACTCACACACAGTCAGAGAGTAGTCAAAACTCGGAGGAGAGCCATGACAAATCAATGCATTTTTAAAGATATGTGGTTACGGTTGAGTATGATTTCATTTCATCATTTAATTCAAATTGTTTTCACACCCATCATAGTCAAATTCATAGTTAAAACATGTATTTTTTAAAGAGCCGTTCGGGAGCCAAAAGAGCCGGCTCTTTTTGGTGAGCTGAGCCATACGAGCCGGCTCACGAAAAAGAGCCGGAATGCCCATCACTAACGTGACAGTGGCTAGTGGTACGTGCCAGTGCCTCCACTGGTACGTGACAGTAGCTAGTGGTACATGCCAGTGCATCCGCTGGTACATGACAGTAGCTAGTGGTACGTGACAGAACCTCCACTGGTACATGACAGTTACTGTTCTGTTGATAGTGGTATGCAAGTGTGTCGTGGCAGTTGCATTGGGTGTCTTGCAGATTTTGTTTACTGTCGTGTAACTGCCCCGCAGCCATTTTAGAATAGGAGAACAGGCTATAAACTTTTATTTAAAAAAATAAGTTAAACTGTTCGTGCTAACAGACTCCAAACCATACTTTTGATGTCTCACTACAAGCTCACCATACAAAGTAGTCGATTTAAACATTATATTGCATATAGTGTAATTGTGTGACTGTAATGTAAAGCAGACTTGAATGAATTAGTAACAAATTATTTTACTCAGAGTAACTGAGTTTAAGCGTGCACATGAGCCACCGTTGTAGACTCTCGTCTCTAATGCACATCGTTGTGTTGTTATCAGCGCCTCCTAGTGGCGTACATCATTAATTGTAATAACTGAAGTCAATATAGGTAGCCTACATTTGCATTTCGATACTCTGAGTGAATATAGTTGTTAATAATAGTTCATTATTTTCATATGAAGAACCGTGTCAATTAATGACACCCTATGATTGCAAATGTACTTTCTGGGTATTATACATATTGGAAACTACAAACTCTCCTGGATACAAATCTGTTTAAATCACTCAGATATCTTTATCACAACTGAAGTTACATCAGTCGACCTGTGTCAAAAAGTGATATGGGAGAAAATCCTTTTGTTCGTAATGACGTTGTGAATGTAAATGTCAATTTAAGTATAGGCTACATTAATAACTTCTCAGCAAGTTATTTCATTGATCGGTTGTTATGGGCTGCTGCAGCACTCAAAAGAGCAGGCAAATTAAGCATTTGATTTGACATGGCTTGAAAATCTTGCTAGCTGACATGTCCAAAAACCGTTGAAATTAATAGTTTTTCATAAGTAGTCATATACTTTTTGTACATTACAATGAAGTTTAGGGTGTTAACGATACAAAACATCAAAAATCTCAATTTTGACAGAAAACGATTTTCAATCTTTTATGGCTTATAGCCAACAATGAGCGGCCGCGACATCCACGGGTTTCCGCAGGCCGCCACACATATTTAAACAATTCTATTCTAAAATGGCCGCGGGGCAGTGACACGACAGTAAACAAAAGCTGCAAGACACCCAATGCAACTGCCACGAGACACTTCATGCATCAAAGTCATGTACCAGTGGAGGCGCTGTCACATACCACTAGCTAGTACTGTCATGTACCAGCAGAGGCACTGGCATGTACCACTAGCTACTGTCACGTACCAGTAGCTCCACTGGCACGTACCACTAGGTGCCAGTAGAGGCACTGGCATGTACCACTAGCTACTGTCACGTACCAGTGGAGGCACTGGCACGTACCACTAGCCACTGTCACGTGCCAGTGGAGGCACTGGCATGTACCACTAGCTACTGTCACGTACCACTCGCTCCACTGGCACGTACCACTAGCCACTGTCACGTACCACTCGCTCCACTGGCACGTACCACTAGCTACAGTACAGTACAGTTTCGGTTCTAACTGCCTCTCAGGAAAAACCCACTGTTTTAAAGGAATATAATCTCAAGCGTCATTACTTGACTAAACACGGAGAGCAGTATGAGAATTAGGGAGACGAGAGGAGATACGAGTAACGCAGATACAGAAAGGACTCACGTCTCAGCAAGTCAGCAAGTCTTTTCTATTTTTGAGGCCTCCATTTTGGAGTTATGTGGCAGAGGGACAATCCCACAGATTTTGGGCGTGGCCTGTAGTGCCACCTATGGTCTTATGTGGGCCATTGGGGGTTGTGGTGGTTACTTCTAGCCAGCAGTATGTGCCTTATTTGAAAAGGTTTCATGCATGAGATCTTGAGTTATTGGGCACTTTAGAGCTACTAGAATAATAATAATAAAACTAACAATAATAATAGGTTTCCTCCTGATGAAGGAACTCTAATAATAACAGTAATAATAACAATAGGTTTCCAATAGAATCATAATAATTACAATATGGTTCCTCCTAACGGAGGAATCCTAAAAAAGCATTTGTAATGCACTAACAGAGCAGCAATGTCGGATGAGCATGCAATTTCTTGGTCTTAAATTCAGTGCTTTATTAATGTTAGTGAAGTTGATTGGATGTGCAAATAGAGCTCAGAAAAGAGAGTACTTTTTATTTCCGATCATCCATTTATTCATTCATTATTATCATCCCATTTTTTTTATACTGAATGTTCAACGGAATTGTATTTGAACTATGTATGCTAATATTTACCAAATTAAGTATGAAGCTTTCAACTTTAAAGATTCTTCCAGAAAGGATAAACCTATTTATCCTCCACATTTGCATCATTTATTGTGCTTATTTATAGTTTAAATCAGGGGTCCCCCAACTTTTTTCTGCGAGGGCCAGATCATTTTCCTTTCTTTACAGTTTTTCCCCATTGCTTTGGCTCATTTCACGAAACAGAAATGACATTCTCAAAACAACACGTGCAAACCTCCAAACCACTGGGCACTTGTTCACAACCGATTGGAATTTTTCATTCTTTTAATCAAATTGCAATTGTATTAGCACGTCCTCGTAAATGACAAGTGCAATTGCCTACAGTTTGCACACATTTCTAATGATTTAGCACATCTTTGAAATGGTTAAGTACAATTGCCTTCAGTTAGGCCAATTACCAATTGAATATATCTTGCTGGTCTAAACTGACTGTTGCTTCTCAGTCAAGTGGTTATTCTCTGCAAAACATGTTGGCATAATTTCCTTGTGTACATCATCACCTGCACAATAGTTCACTCCACTGTCAAAATCTTTCAGGCACATAATACCATGAAAAACATCATGGTATATACTGTAATATGGATCTCTTGGATCATCTGCTTACAATCTTTGTCAGGTGCAACTAGAACTTTACTAAACAAGGGGACACATCCGATCACCAATCACACAGTAAGTTTAGTTAGCTGACAGGAGCTATCCAGGAGTATAAATGCAGCCATCAAATATATAGAGCTTGTCCCAGGCCAGCTCGGGGGCAACATCACCATGTGTGCTGCCATGCTTTCAGAGAATGGTGTAGTCACCCACATTCCCAGTCTTGGCCCATACAATACCCAGAAGCACCTGGTATTCTTGGACCGCCTGCACTCCGATCTTATCCCTCTAAATAAGAGGGGTTTGGTAGGGCCTCACTTGCTTACATTTGTCATCGTGTGGGACAATGTAAGCTTCCACCGTGGCCCACTCATCAGGGTTCACTGCCCATCCAAGAATGCTGATGGTGCTCTTATCACCTTACTCCCCATTCCTCAATCCTATCGAGAAGTTTTTTTCTGCATAGAGGTGGAGGGTCTATGAGCATCGGGCTCAAAACCAGAGGTCCCTGCTCCAGGCAATGGATGCTGCTTGTAATGATGTCACAGCAGATCAGTGTAGGGGATGGTTGCAGCATGCACAATGATTCTTCCCCTGTTGCATTAGCTGGAGTGAGGACGACAACTAGTGAAACTCCAGCTTTGCTTTACTTTCTTACTGTATGTGTTGTTAGTGTAGGTTATACATAATGTTAGTTTTGATGTGCTTATTGTATGACAGTATATTGTGCTGTACATGTTTCCTGTTACAGTAACCATGATGTATGGCAATTACAGTAATAATTTCCATAGCAGTGTGAGTGCAATATGTGATGTGAAACCTTGTAGGCTACTCTTGAATTATTGTAATCTTTTTTCTGATTGATACACATTTACATTTAATATTTATTCATTTAGCAGACACTTTTATCCAAAGTGACTTCCAAGAGAGAGCTTTACAAAAGTGCATAGGTCAATGATCATAAACAACGAGGTAGCCCCAAAAACATTGTGGGTAGCCAAAACATGATGCATTCATTGTGAAAAGCAAATAAGTGCCAATGGGAAGAAACATAAGAGCATGTAGTTACTAAACAAGTTACAATTACATGTAAGCAACATGAACCTCACAAGTGCAAGACTGTACCTGTAGGAAAGCAAGCAACAATACGTAATATAATTCACAGCGAGTACAACTGTGATTTACTGTAACAAAGTTACAGTAAATCAGTTAGAACTAACCAACAAGAGCAACAAGTCCCTCAATAAGTGTCATTGTGTTCCTGGAGGAAACTAACATCAGGTCCAGCAAATCAATCCTAAGTACCGTTGTACTCCCAGAACAAGTGCGTCTTTAGCCTTTTCTTGAAGGTGGAGGTGGGGAGGTGATTCCACCATTGGGTGGCCAGACAGGAGAAGAGCTTGGGTTGGGAGCGGGCGCTCTTGAGAGGTGGGACCACCAGACGGTTGTCAGAAGAAAACCGTAGGTGGTGGGTGGGGTGTAAGGCTAGAGGAGGGACTTGATGTAGTCGGGTACAGTCCCGTTCACCGCTCGGAAGGTCAGTACCAGGGTCTTGAATCTGATACGGGCCGTGATGGGAAGCCAGTGGAGAGAGATGAGGAGCGGGGTAACATGGGAGCGTCTGGGTAGATTGAAGACACATAGTATTCTGGAAAGAAAACATCTACCACAGTAACTGTAGCACAGTGCACGAGGGACATTTCTAAGGTCCACTGCCATACTGTCAAAACATCTAAACATTTTGACCTGCAGTGTTTACACAATGCCAAAGGGACTTTTCATTTTGGGGGCACTGACTATTTATATGAGAAAATGATTTGGTTTTGAAGCATGAGTTAACTGTTTTGGATGAGATATGACCATTTGAAGGTGATCTATGTAGTTGTGCTGAACCATATAGGCTATATTGCCCAATGCACTTAGAGCTGTGAGAATGTAATTTCTGTTTCAAGAATTGAGCCAAAGCAATGGAGAAAAACTGTAATGTGGGGCCGGGTCGGTTGGCCGGAGTAACTACCAGTATTATTGTGGAGATGTTATTATGATTTTAAATGTATTTATTATGCTAGATTAGTTTATTATTTTGTTATGCACCATACATCCGTACATATCAAGGGGTATATAGCCTATTAAAAGAGCATTAGTACTTTCGTAATGACCTTTTTTTATATTCATTGCAATTGAAATCAAAACATTTACTTACGTATGCGTATTATTCAGTGTGAACAATGCCAGAGACATTTTTTATTTTATGTCTCTGGCATTGTTCAGAGGGACGGTCCAAATTTCAGTAGATGAAATTCCATTTCACTCCAATGCAGTAGATGGCAGTAAAGTGTCTTTACCTTGGTTTCCAACTGCTCTGGAATGTAAAAAAAGAAGAAAAGCCGTTTCTTGCAGTTACCCTGTAATGATCCTTTAACTTTCTCAAAGCAATGTTTTACAATAATATGACTTATTTAGTAGATGTTTATTAGTAGATGTATTATTGTTTAGTCCTAGTTTAGTTTGCTATAAAATGGCATATGTGGCTGCAGAAAATGAAGGATCTCTTCAGTCTCAAGTAAGTAAGCTTTGAAAGAAAAAGTCATACTGTAGCTCAAGGGTCAGCAACCTTTTTGATATTAGTGCTAGTTTAAACATTTTTAGTTAGTGTCAAATCAGCATTAAGTTTAGCAGTGTTTTATTGTCTGTTTAATTATGAAACCACAAAAAAAAAAACATTTCCAACAGACCTGTAATTGTACTACTTCCAAATAGGCTACATGCATAGCAACAACCTAGAAACAATGCTGGCTAGAAATAGCCTGATAATGCAAAGTAGATACTTAGATATATATAATCTATCTTGCACAAGAGCTGCAAGAGCCCAGTCATCTAGCTATCACAATTTGGCCATTGTCAAAGTCGCTCGAATCCTAACAGTGCGTTCACACTGCAGCGACGCGATGCGAGCGACAACATGTTTTCCATTCATTTTCTATGGAGCCAGGCGAATCGCTTGCGTGGTGCATTGTGGGTAGCAATGCGACCGAGTTGAAATTTTCTCAACTTTATGCAAATGAGGAGCGATTTTCGCTAGCGATGGCCAATCGTAGTGTTTTCTTGTTTCTCGTAACCCAGTCCTGTACGATACATAGCTGTATTCGTACAGAGATGTTAATTTAAAAAAAATTATGCATGGCGCAAGGTTGCCGAAGTTGTTGGTGCTTGTACTTTCAAATTCAGTCTAGTCACATTACGTAACTTCGTTCTGTGGTAACTAGCTAGCTAGCCCGGCTGGGACTCCCTAGTATCGACAGATTAGCAGAGACTTTGAGTAATATAATAAAAAGTTTTTACACATGTCAACGTGTATGGAAGAAGTTGTTCGACATCTACCTGCTGGCTATTGGGGGAGATGCTTTTTCTGCTGAGAGGAAAAGAGCCCTGCTATTCACTGCTTAGGAACAGAAGGAAACCAAATCTACAACAATTTGCAGGCCTGGAGTGGTAATCTGGCATACCGGGAAAATGCACTTGGGGCCAATATGATATTTTATATATATATAAATCTCTCTCTATTTTTTTTTTATAAACTTAAAATTGGCCAACGACCAACCCATAAAGCAGGACAGCAGCCCATTGGTTCACTGGGCTGGCCCAATCACATCTCTTAACTATTTTGGTGTACTGGTGGGTGGTGTCCGACCGGTGGCCCGGTCTGAGCAAAAATGCCAGGCCCATTTTTTTGTCCCAGTCCAGCCCTGACACCTTGCCACTCACTGCTGATACCTATGAGGGAACTGTGCTTGCGTTAAAGTTTTTCACTCCCAAATTGAACGTTGTCGCCGAAAGATGACGTTTCAGACAACAAGCTCAAGCTGTTGGTGAGTCGACCGATCACTATGTTGCAGCGCTGCACGAACTGGTGAAAGACTGCAAGTTCGGCAAGATGGAGACTGAAATGCTGTGCGATCAGATTGTAGAGAAAACAAATCTACCTCGTATTCGTGAAAGGCTGCTAATGCAGGATACATTGACGTTGGACAGGACATTGGAAATAGCTACGCAAACAGAAGCTGCTATAGCTGATGCTAAAAGAATTACAGATGGCGACGCTAAGCATGTAGCTGTCGTTCATGTAAAAAAAAGAGCGGGACAGCCAAAATATACAAAGAAACCAAATGAGAAGCAAGGAAATGCTACTCACATGTGCTATCGTTGCGGTTCAATCAACCACCTAGCTACATTTACATTTAGTCATTTAGCAGACGCTCTTATCCAGAGCGACTTACAGTAAGTACAGGGACATTCCCCCCGAGGCAAGTAGGGTGAAGTGCCTTGCCCAAGGACACAACGTCATTTTGCACGGCCGGGAATCGAACTGGCAACCTTCTGATTACTAGCCCGCTTCCCTAACCGCTCAACCACCTGACTAGCTAATGATAACTAATGTCCTGACTCATGTCGGGAGCTTACTTGAAACCGAGGGGTATGTTAATCAGAGTTGGGTAACGTAACTTTTTAAAGTAACTAATTACAGTTACTAGTTTACATTCCTTGTAAAGTAACTAGTTACGTTACTTAGTTACTTGCTGTAGAGAGTAAGGCGTTAAGTTACTTTTGCGTTACATTAAGAAAAGTTTTTTTTATTTCTAAGACAATTCACCTTGGTCACTCTTATGCCCAGAAGGCACATTTAATGGGTTGACCTCAGCAATAGCACATATTGAACTGAATATTCAGTGTCACTTGCATATAACATGATCAATCCTCATTATACAGCAAGACGGATCAAGGTAATAATCCCATAATGAAAAGCAATATTTGTATGAAGTTCTTGAATCAGGAAACTCTTTAACCCGTGGCGACTATTTTGACTGACCTAATTGCTGTTTCTGGAAAAGACTTCCAGTCTGCGTGCCGTGCCTGCCCTGTGTTCACAAAGCTCCGTGTACAGATACGGAAAGGCTGGCCCTCACAAAAGAAAGCACTTGACCCTGACTTACAACCGTTTTACCTGATTCGCTATGAGCTGGCAGTCATGGATGACTGTATTGTCAGAGGTACTCATCGGTTGCCCGTGCCTGAGTCATTGCAAAGAGACTCATTGATATTGCTCATGAAACACACCAAGGTGTTGTTCGCACAAAACAACGCCTCAGAGAACTCTACTGGTGGCCCAAAATAGACAGTCAGACAGAGATACTAATAAAAAACTGTACAACTTGCAGACAAAACGATAAGACGACCATTACACATGATGCTCCGCTTCAACCTGTCTACCAGCTGCTGCCTGAGAGAAGGTTTCAGTGGACATTGTAGGCCCATTTGACATAGCACCTGCTGACTGTAGATTTGCGATAACATTGGTGGACTACAGTAAATGGCCTGAAGTAGCCTTTACTCCCTGTGTTGACACTGTCTACTGTCATACAGTTCCTGACCACTGTTTTCTCTCGGGAAGGGAACACAAAGGAACTGGTCAGTGATAATGGACCTTAGTTTGTATCTGTTGACTTTGCTGAATTTCTCAAAAAGGGGGAAATCATACACCACAAGTCTTCAATCTAAAGCATTGGGTCAACTGAGGGTCAGAAAGATAAGTGATCACGTGGTTCATGTGTCTGTTCATGTTTCAGAAAAAAGCCGAGCGGGAGATTTAAATGAATGGAAAGACACACCGAAGCGATTACGGAGCTCTACAAAAATAGTTTTCTGGTAACTAACGAACAAAATAATATGTGTATTGTTAGCTGAAGATATGGGCCGACTTGTGGGATCTCTGTAATATTCATGGTTTAAGGTAAACTAAAGAACAACTAAATACATAGTAACATTCAAAATTGTCTCTCCATAAATATAAATAATGCACTCAATTACACTAGCCTACATAATTAGCTCACAACTGACTTTGTAGTACATTGTTTAATTTAGTTCAGCTAGACTACAGTAACCCCTTAACTATTGTTTTTGGTAGCAGTACGTTAGCATTATTAGCTAGCATGACATCTCAGTACTTTAAACTAACAACGTTAAATGTACTAGATGGCAGAAAATGAGATTACATGCTACAACTATTTAGCTACTGCCATTTGACTGTGATAAGATAGAAAAAAGATTAAACATGGTGCAAATTTTACTTCTTACCTTTGAACAGTGCCGTCATACAGCAGTTTCTCAGCGAAGCGGCTACTTTGGAACTTTTCTGTTCTCCATGAATGGCCATATTGGAAAAGAAAACAGTCTCATTGAAGGCAATGGAGTTGACACAACTCTTTCTCTCTATGGCTCTGCTCATGGTTGATTCCGAGTAGACTGAACCCATTTTTAAAGCATAGTAATTTAGCTAGCTCACTTGATGCTGGCCAGTAGCAATCTAGCTTCGGCCTAACAAAAACATTTAAGCACAAACTTGGCAATGACGAATCCAACCATTTGCGATTGAGACTTACATTATGGTTTTAATTGGGTGTGCTTTGCCTTCGGCAAGGGCACAACCTTTGTGCTCTCACATATATATTTATTGGGTGTGCTTTGCCTTCGGCAAGGGCACAACCTTTGTTCTCTCACATATATATTTATTTATTATTTTTATTATTATTTATTTTCGCCCCCCTAAGGATCAGTCAATATTTGGACTACATACACAACGGCGGTGTCAAAAGGTTCGTCTTGTTAGCGATTGCGTTGGTTGTATTTTTATTTACGTTCCGTTGCATGTTTTAAGTAGAAATTGCGTTTTTGTGGTGAAAAGTGAAGCTAACGGTGGCTAATTTGCTAGCCACAGTCACTGACGTTACTAACGTCACTACGTCACTAACGTCACGAAAACACGCGTGACTACCTTTGGCAGAACATTCGTTTCGCATCTGTTAACTTGGGGGATAGCTAGGCTAACTATAGCTTTACTGCAAGGCAGCTGCAGAAACGCCACAAGCAAAGAGGCCAGGGTGATAACTATTTACTCATTTTACTTTGTGATGTGAAACACAATTATGAAATGTAATGTACAATATTAGCTGATATTATTAAGGAAGTAGGCCCACATCTACTTTCGGAAACGGTAGTCTACTATTTCACTGAAGCATTAGCATGACATTAGCCTCTTTTGCCCGGGCAACACATACCACAGTGGTCTATGATGCATCTGTTTTCAATCGTTAAAATAAACATTCCTCACAAATAAATTTTCTTTGTAGGATTTACTATGACATTACAAGTAAACGATTTGTTGGTGAAATTATCATTACCTGTGGTTTCAAACCAGTGTTGTTCATTGCAACACTGTAGCCTACGCGAGACACACGAGAAAAACATCTACACAGCTGTTTAGGAAGTCAAACGGCGACAGAACATGTTCGGCACTCCCCTTACTTAAATCAAAAGTCTTTCAATAGGTGAAACTATCTGACTACTAACCTGAACTTCATTGCCACAGCCTAAACTTTGTCAATCTGTTCATGAAAATAATTAATTTCAGCCTAAACCGTACAACGGAACGTTTAATCGAATTCAACCAACGCAATCGCTACCAAGACGAACACAGCAGTAGTCTTGTACTGTACCGTAGTAGTACAATTTACCGGGGCAGCTTCTCCACACAGGGCTATATCGCATTTTGAGTTGTTACTGACAATGATCGCTAGCAGTGAGCGTTTTATGAATGAGCGATTTTCCACTAAATAAATGTCAAGCTTATTTACGTTTTTGGGGGCATATTTTCAGTTAGCAGATGGTACTGTTTGAATCGCGATTCTATCTTCTGCCGGTAACGTCGTAGAATAATCTTCAAAGGGGGTTCTTTATTAATGAATGAATGCAATATGAGTAGGCTAAATGCCTGAAAATATCACGAGAAGGGAAAACTTAAAAGGACGTTTAAGTCATAGAGATTAGGTCAATTTTTACACCGGTCTGCCAAATTTATTCGTTGATTCAGCTATGAGGCTGCCTCTTGCAGGGGAAATGAGAAGACGTCATATTTCATTCTACACTTAACTCGTATTTTGAGTTGTAAATGAGCAGCAAAAAAAAGATGCTTTTAAATCTATGTAATCTTTATAAATAATAAGTAGGCCCTATGCATTTTTATATTAAATATACAGAAATATTAGTTGTAAAAATTTCAATAAAAAACGGACCCCTGTGCAACCCTCTCTAGTTGTGAGAATGCTGTTCAGCATTCTCACTATTGTTTTTCAACTTCTTAGTTCTTCCGCCGTTTTTTGGCCTTTAACTAGTCCTGCATACTTTCAGCGATTCCTACAATTTTTGTATCAAAACGTTCAGCTCCTTCAGGAGATGTTGGCTATGACTTTTGGTATTTCTCACTTTTATACTTTTTAAGACATTAAGGTTTTTGTGCAAATTATTCTCCCATTAAAAGTAATGGTAAATCCTTTCAAATCATTAAAAAGCTTCCTCCTCTTTCAAACGTAACTACTTCAGCATACTTTCAGCTAGAGACACCATTCAACTTTTAAAATGTTCACAAGACATTCAGCTATTCCCAAATGATTCAGCTTTTTCAAATATTCAGCCAATTTTGAATTATGACAGTTTGAAATACATTAAAATGTTTGCTCCTTCTTGATTTTTATGAAATGAATGAGCAGCCAGCAGAGTGGCACACTCTGTTGGCTGCTCTTTTTCTGATAATCAACTAAATTGTCAAACAAATTCCTCTAACGTTCATATAGTTTAACTTACAGAAACAAGTTATACCTTAAAATGTAGGAAAAAATGTCCTCTTTCAGCCAATGTAACTACTAAAGAGCTCACATTTACAGATTTTCAGCTATGAGCCTTGAAGCGAGAGCAGCCTTTACAATTCTCTCAATAACTTCAATGGGGAGGTGGGTAAAATCCGTCAGAGAAAGCAGGAAGGAAGACGATTTCGAAACTGCCGGTAGAGACATATTTCTGACCGCACATACATATAAAGGACATCTCTACTTTCGGCAGAGTCTTGGGTCTCGGAAAATATCCTCATTTTATTGATTGGACGTGTAGTTTTGCGTCTAGGTCAACTTGTTTGAGGTGTGGATGCTAGGTAAATGTTCGTTTTTCTCTCTGCCTAGCTCGTTAGCGATCACAGCTGCTCCATCGCCGTGGCAACCAAACAAACACGCACCAGGAAAGCAAAAGGAACACGTTTTTGAAACTGCAGGTAGAGTCGTATTTCTGACTGCACAGACATATAAAGAATATCTCTGGTTTCGGCAGAGTCTTGGGTCTCGGAAAATATCCTTATATTTTGGATTGGACGTACAGTTTTGCGTCTAGGTTATCTTGTTTGAGGTGTGGATTCTATCTACATTTCTCTTATTCTCTGCCCTCAGAGCGTTAGCAATCATAGCTGCACCATCACCGTAACGACAGACACGCACCACTCAGTCTCTCACACAGGTGATTGGTACGTTTACTTGACCATGAGAAACCCGATTACTAGCAATTGTCGGTTTATACCAATAATACGATTACTCCGTTTACATGTGTAATTAGTTATGCGATTACTCAATAAACGCGTCTACATGATTCTTTTTTATTAATCGTTGTATGCTCCACGGCCAAAACTTGCACCATCATCCTTCTGCAACAAAGTGTCGTCGTGTCTTCCTGTATCGGCTCTACTGCTGTATGTTTCATTCCATCAACACATTGAATCCTACTAAGAAAGCCGAGTAAACACACTCAATGGTAGGCTACATCTGCTACTGCTATTACTATCCCAACTATAATTTCAGCTGTTAAAACGATAATATTCTTGTTAAGACTAGCTAGCCTACTTCTTCTGTTTAACAGTTCAGCTTTCAGCTTCTCCCGCATTGTAGGCTATTTTAGCTGTTAGCGTTGTTAGATGATGCAGTTCAGATTCCACACTGCCTCTTTTGTGTGACTCACACATTTTTGAAATTAATTTCAGCTTTCAGCTTGCAGGTATTTTCTCATTTATCACTTTTATACTTTTTTAAATATTAAGGTTTTTGTGCAAATTATTCTCCCTTTAAAAGTAATGGTAAATCCTTTCAAATCATTGTTGGAATGCTGCACCAGCCCCTTTCAAAAATACCTTTCGGTTGCTTTGAAGCTTCATCTTATAACTTTCTACTAAAGTTTCACAATTTTCCGCTTTTTTAGCATGGTCAGCTATCCCCATTCAGGTTTTCAGCATTCTCACTGCTGTTTCGCAGGAACAGCCGTTTCTAGTTATTGTTGTTTTCCTGTTTCTCTTTATTGTGAGAATGCTGTTCAACATTCTCATCTATTGTTTTTCAACTTCTTAGTTCTTCCGCCGTTTTTTGGCCTTTAACTAGTCCTGCATAGTTTCACCGATTCCTACAATATTTGTATCAAAACGTTCAGCTCCTTCAGGAGATGTTGGCTATGACTTTTGGTATTTCTCACTTTTATACCTTTTAAGACATTAAGGTTTTTGTGCAAATTATTCTCCCATTAAAAGTAATGGTAAATCCTTTCAAATCATTAAAAAGCTTCCTCCTCTTTCAAACGTAACTACTTCAGCCTACTTTCAGCTAGAGACACCATTCAACCTTTAAAATGTTCACAAGACATTCAGCTATTCCCTAATGATTCAGCTTTTTCAAATATTCAGCCAATTTTGAATTATGACAGTTTGAAATACATTAAAATGTTTGCTCCTTCTTGATTTTTATGAATGAGCAGCAAGCTGCCTGCTCTTTTTCTGATATTCAACTAAATTGTCAAACAAATTCCTCTAACTTTCATATAGTTTTACTTACAGAAACAAGTTATACCTTAAAATGTAGGAGACATTGTCCTCTTTCAGCCAATGTGACTACTAAAGAGCTCACATTTACAGATTTTTAGCTAGGAGCCTTGAAGCGAGAGCAGCCTTTCAAATTCTCTCACTAACTTCAATGGAGAGGTGGGTAAAATCCGTCAGAGAAAGCAAGAAGGAAGACGATTTCGAAACTGCCTGTAGAGACATATTTCTGACCGCACAGACATATAAAGGACATCTCTGGTTTCGGCAAATATATATATATATATGGGTCTCGGAAAATATCCTTATTTTTTGGATTGGACGTGTAGTTTTGCGTCTAAGTCAACTTGTTTGAGGTGTGGATGCTAGGTACATGTTCGTTTTTCTCTCTGCCTAGCTCGTTAGCTATCACAGCTGCGCCATCACCGTGGCAACCAAACAGACACGCACCATGAACGTTTTTGAAACTGCCAAAGGAGTTGTATTTCTGACCCCACACAGACACATAAAGGATATCTATGGTTTCGGCAGAGTCTTGGAATGAAATATACGTAATTATGTGGGCAATGTAGAACAGCGGACAGATTCGATATTTGATCTTTTGTTAGTTATGGACATTCTAGTGACGCTACTGTCATCATGGCTGCTAATAGAACGGCAAAACCAGGTCACATACGGTCTAATAACTATCATTCATTACCTAGCTACAAACAAATGCTTCGTAACTGAAGAGTATTTAATTTGTATTGACAACAGAGGTTAAGGAACTTGTCTTTAATCAAAAGATGGTCTCCGTTTTAAATTTGAAGCAGTAGATCTAGCTTATGTAGGAAATTTTCCATTGCATCCTCTCTCTAGCTTCACGCCTTCGGTTATTGATCAAGCCTATGGTGTTAATACAGTCTGTAAAAATACCACTTTGACACACTTGCAAGAAATGATCCGCTGGTTAGATGTAGCATGATCTTATTATTTAAGTATAAAAAACTCACTAGGGACAACGACAACATTGGCAACCCTGCACTATGAATTATTATTTTGATGTCATCTTAAATTAAGTGTCTGAACAGGACTGGGTGTGCAGGCACACATGATTTTTCTCCTCAGTCTTGAACCTGAAACCTAGATTCTAGGTTAGAAATGTTGCCAGTCTGTTGCCAATGACCGACGGTCGCTACGTTTTTCCAGCAAGTTCAAGTCATTCCAGTGTTGTCCTTTTACCTTCAAATTCGTTCAACCCAGACTTCAGCAACTGGTTTTCTGCTACATTTTCCAATTTTCCTGCAGCTCATATTTCTGAATTTTTGCCCTTATTGTTTTGCATTTTTCTTCTTCTTTTCTTCTATTTTCTTCTGTTTTCTGCCTTCATCTTGCTCCAGGTCCTTTAAAAAATACCTTTCACAGCAGTACCTTCCAACTTCCAGTACTTTTGCATTTTTCTTCTATTTCTGTACTTTTCTGCCTTCATCTTGCTGCAGGTCATCTGTGCTTTTCTGTGGTTTTATACATCCGTCCAGCTCCAGCCCCTTTCAAAATTACCTTTCAGGCGCTTCAGCTTATAACTTTCTACAAAATTTTCACAATTTTCCGCTTTTTTAGCATGGTCAGCTATCCCCATTCCCCAGCATTCTCACTGCTGTTTCGCAGGAACAGCCGTTTCTAGTTATTATTTATGTTTGCCCCCCTAAGTCTCAGTCAATATTTGGACTACGTAGACAATCTAGGTTTGAAAAGTTTCGTATTGGTAGCGGTTGAGTTGCTTGTATTTGTATTTCCCCTCCGTTGCACGGTTTAGGCTCAAGTTAAGTTTTTGTGGCGAAAAGTGAAGCTAACGGTGGCTAATTTGCTAGCCACAGTCACTGACGTTACTAACGTCACTACGTCACTAACGTGACGAAAACACGCGTGACTACCTGTAGCAGAACATTCGTTTCGCATCTGTTAACTTGGGGGATAGCTAGGCTAACTATAGCTTTACTGCAAGGCAGCTGCAGAAACGCCACAAGCAAAGAGGCCAGGGTGATAACTATTTACTCATTTTACTTTGTGATGTGAAACACAATTGTGAAATGTAATGTACAATATTAGCTGATATTATTAAGAAAGTAGGCCCACATTTACTTTCGGAAACGGTAGTCTACTATTTCACTGAATCATTAGCATCATGACATTAGCCTCTGTTGCCCAGGCGACACATACTACAGTGGTCTATGATGCATCTGTTTTCAATCGTTAAAATGAACATTCCTCAAATAAATTTTCGTTGTAGGATTTATGACATTACATTACAAGTAAACGATTTGTTGGTGAAATTATCATTACCTGTGGTTTCAAACCAGTGTTGCTCACTGCAACGCTGTAGCCTACGCGAGACACACTACAAAAACATCTAACTACACAGCTGTTTAGGAAGTCAAACGGCGACAACATGTTCGGCACTCCCCTTACTTAAACCAAAAGTCTTTCAATAGGTGAAACTATCTGACTACTAACCGGAACTTCATTGCCACAGCCTAAACTTTGTCAATCTGTTCATGAAAATAATTAATTTCAGCCTAAACCGTACAACGGAACGTTAAATCAAATTCAACCAACGCAATCGCTACCAAGACGAACACAGCAGTAGTCTAGTACTATACTGTAGTAGTACAATTTACCGGGGCAGCTTCTCCACACAGGGCTATATCGCATTTTGCGTTGTTACTGACAATGATCGCTACCAGTGAGCTTTTTATGAATGAGCGATTTTCCACTAAATAAATGTCAAGCTTATTTACGTTTTTGGGGGCATATTTTCAGTTAGCAGATGGTACTGTTTGAATCGCGATTCCATCTTCTACTGCCGGTAACGTCGTAGAATAATCTTCAAAGGGGGTTCTTTATTAATGAATGAATGCAATATGAGTAGGCTAAATGCCTGAAAATATCACGAGAAGGGAAAAACTTAAAAGGACGTTTAAGCCATAGAGATTAGGTCAATTTTTACACCGGTCTGCCAAATTTATTCGTTTTGATTCAGCTATAAGGCTGCCTCTTGCAGGGGAAATGAGAAGACATATATTTCATTCTACACTTCACTCGTATTTTGAGTTGTAAATGAGCAGCAAAAAAAAGATGCTTTTAAATCTATGTAATCTTTATAAATAATAAGTATGCATTTTTATATAAAATATACAGAAATATCAATTGTAAAAATGGCATTAAAAAACGGACCCCTGTGCAACCGACGCAAGCAAGCACACCCTACAATTTCCCCAGAAATTGTACCCTCTCTAGTTTGGAATGTTTTACACTCTTTAAACTATGGAAAAACATTTGCAATTTGTTTTATTAAGTATTTTTCTTTTCATGCAATTCATACTATCCCAAAAAGGAAATAACATCGCAAACAGGCTCTGTGAATTTTATTTAAACGTTTACATTTGAGCATTTTTATGCAGTCCTGTACTGGATAGTTAGCCTGGTCCTAACCAGACTCTCATACATTTCATTTGTACAGAGAGTCTGGCCTCGCTCCATTGACAAGCGTTGACTTCCTTGTAGGCGGGTACTCTGTTGAAGTTTAAAACTATTGGATCTTCCCAGAGCCACTCTGATATGCCATAACCAATCGCTAGCGTTCGCCTTAGCCAATTCCTTCACCACTATTGTAACAGAGCTAGCTACTGTAGCTGGAAAATTAAACTGTTCCCGAACCCCGTGGGGAGGAGGGCCACAACATCATGGCCACCAACAAAACTTGTTCTTGCTCTGGCTTTAGTTTGTAGATATTCGGCAGTGTTGCCACAACGGACCGAATGGCTACGCTCGCATCTTTCTCCGCCACCTTTACAGAATTACAACACAAACTAGCGCACGACATCAACGTCATCGTTCTCAGCCACTCCCTCTGTTCGCTGATTTGCCGGTAGAAATTCTACCGGAGACATCTGACTTACATACCTCATGGCCAGACCTAGTACAGAAGCAAAATCAAAATTGAGCGGAAGTACGTAGGAGGGCAGAACCAGGCTACTGGATAGTATCGTCTTGAAAGAAATTCTGTTTCATATACAAAATATGCATACATGTTTGGCAAAATTACAGGAAATATTATCCTGTTCCAGCAATTTAGATAAGACTGATAAAAAGACATACAAGATTGAAAAAGTGGTCTTTCTGTCACTCAATTGAACAAAACAAATATATGCATCGTTGTGGGCCTACGTATATCCTTGTTATGGTCATTATAATATCTTGGTTACCATTACCTTTTTTCTCATTAGAAAGAAGAGGTGGAGGCACTTTCCTCTATATATGGTGATGAATGGTGTGTTATTGACGAATCATCAAGAACATTTTGTATCAAAATATCGGATGATCTTCCACACCCCAAATACTCAGCACGTTTACAGGTAAGACATAAGTTACATTAAATTTAATAAATTAAATGTGAATATCTTTGATCACTAACTTTTATTTCCATTACTAGATAATGCTGCCACACGATTATCCTAGTTCAGCACCACCTATCTATCAGATAAAGTAAGTCTACTACTACTAAGTCTACTATGATATTCTATTCAGGGTTTTTCCTGGCTCAAAAATAGGCTTAGGTGGTGGGTCGTGTAACCCAAATTGGGTTCTTGAATTATGCTAATTACAACTAGGTATACAGTAAACCTAAATCTTCTGGATGGTTTTTGAAAAAACTCTCCAGGACGAGGATTCAGGGCTCTCTAGTCTCAAACATTTCAACAATTTCTTACCCTCTCACACAACACCTTGTATTTCTCACGCTAAGAACTAAGGGATAACTTGTCCCGCTATATACATTTAATAGATGAGGCGCAGGCATACGGAGGTAAGTTATGAGCCGAGTTGAGAGTTGTCTTGAGTTATACTGAGTTAAATGCCACCCAAAAGCCAATCAGAAACACCAGCAGCGTCCAGGATACCTGACTACTAGGGCTGAAACTATTTGTCGAGGTTATCAACCATAACGACCAAAATGTTTTTTAGACAAATATTTCTGTTGTTGACAAGTCGTTTGATCTAATATGACCAGTGATGGGCAGTAATGCGTTAGAAGTAACGCGTTACTGTAATCCGATTACTTTTTTCAAGTAACAAGTAAAGTAAGGGATTACAATTGCAAAAACAGTAATTAAATTATTGTTACTTTCCCGCAAACAGGCTGTGTTACTAAACCGTGATTTTGTTTGTGAGAGTGTTTCATGACAATCACGTATGAGCTGATGCTGCACATTATTGGAGACAGTGGATGATTTTTTTTACTATTCACAGGGCCTTTGTCATTATATCCATTACTTCAAAAAGTAACGTTAAAGTGGAAGGGTTTTCCCTCTCGAGCTTCACTCGCAGTGCACCGGTGTGAGAATACAAACAATCTCATGTGACTGGGGGCAGAGGGCAACGCTGACATTATGGTGGCAAAATAAATTAACACAGAACTTGATGATATCGCAATTTAATTGTATTTAACTTTACTAATGATGGGCTTATCGTATTGATGCAGCCACAATAAAAAAAGTCATTGACCGCTTTGCTGCATTGAAAGAGAGAAGAGCACAGTTTCAGTACAAGTAATGTAGCCTCTCTCTCTTCTTTCGTCAAACTTAGCAGCACATCATCATTCAGGTTTGGTCTGCAATGTGTAAAGCCAAGATGCACAGACCACACTAGGTCAAGCCTCACTTGTTCATTCACTTATTTGGGACAACCAGTGTTGCCACAGTTACTTTGAAAAAGTAATATGATTACTGATTACTCCTTTAAAAAGTAACTTAGTTACTTTACAGATTACTTGATTTTAAAAGTAACGCGTTAGATTACTCGTTACTGAAAAAAGTGGTCAGACCGGCATCACTGTGTATTTCCAACTCGAAAATGCCCATCTCTCTCTCTCCTCCTCCATTGTTGTTTGTGTTGCTGCGCGGTACTTCAATGGTCTCCAAACATCTCCACTGTAACTTAGCCGATGAGAGGCAAGACACAAGTGTAATGTTGATTTATAGACAAGAGTTTCTTTTGAAATGTTGACCTAAGAACGCACTTGGAAAAATGACTCAAGTCGTAGGCCTACTTGGGGAAAAAAACAAACCATAAAAAACACCCCGAGGAGGCTACAGTAAATCTGAGATATTTTGCGAACCATTACTTTTAGAAAAAACATGGATTTAGTTGTGGTTCGTTGCATTTGTTCATGTAATAGTTTATTAATCTTATTTGTCTTTCTTATTTGTCACATATAATCAAATTGAGATGGCACCGGAGCAAAGGGGCTTGAGGAAAGTGGCGACTCAGTCACTGGGAGGGAGTGGTATGTCTATGTACAGTTAGGTCCATAAGTATTTGGACATTGACACAATTTTCATCATTTTGGCTGTGTATACCACCACAATGGATTTGAAATGAAACAATCAAGATGTGCTTGAAGTGCAGACTTTCAGCTTTAATTTCAGGGTATTTACATCCAAATCAGGTGAACGGTGTAGGAATTACAATACATTTTATATGTGCCCCCCCCCCCTTTTTAAGGGACCAAAAGTAATTGGACAATTGCTGCTCAGCTGTTCCATGGCCAGGTGTATGTTATTCCCTCATAAAGGGAGTTCGTTATTTCATTGACAAGGAGCAGATAAAAGGTCTAGAGTTCATTTCAAGTATGGTATTTGTGTTTGGAATCTGTTGCTGTCAACTCTCAATATGAAGTCCAAAGAGCTGTCACCATCAGTGAAGCAAGCCATCGTTAGGCTGAAAAATCAAAACAAACCTATCAGAGAGATAGCAAAAACATTAGGTGTGGCCAAATCAACTGTTTGGTACATTCTTAAAAAGAAAGAACGCACTGGTGAGCTCAGCAACACCAAAAGACCCGGAAGACCACGGAAAACAACTGTGGTGGATGACAGAAGAATTCTTTCCCTGGTGAAGAAAAACCCCTTCCCAACAGTTGGCCAGATCAAGAACACTCTCCAGGAGGTAGGCGTATCTGTGTCAAAGTCAACAATTAAGAGAAGACTTCACCAGAGTAAATACAGAGGGTTCACCACAAGATGTAAACCATTGGTGAGTCTCAAAAACAGGAAGACCAGATTAGAGTTTGCCAAAAAAACATGTAAAAGAGCCTGTACAGTTCTGGAACAACATCCTATGGACAGATGAGACCAAGATCCTCAAATCCTTCTCTTCTCACATAACTGGTGCTAAAACCCTCTACTTTCTGAACAAAATCAACTCAAAATCAACCGCTTCAAACCCCCACAAACTTTTTTCTACCTTCTCCACCCTTCTTAACCCTATCCAGCCGGACCATTCAAATATGGGTCGAAAAAGACCCATAAGACCCGCCTTAATATCTTTGCCGTCCAATCACTGATTTTATTTCTGAAAACTGCCAGATACTCATGACAAGTTAAGCTCAAAGTACATATCATTGGTTAAGGGGTTACTGGGAGGGGAAAATAAATGTATCGTCTGCAACGGCAGCCATTGTTTTTCGAGGCGGAGCCAGAGCGGAGACCATGGGAGATTGCCTACAGTGTTAGATTTACAGCTTCGAATTGAAATCTGAGACGATATTCTGAGTAAAGACAGGTTTATTAATATGTGTTGTCAATATTGTCAATTAAAAGACTAAACTTTTTACTTACGAAAAATTTGTTTGTGGGAGTGATGCAAGTTTTTTCCAGAAAAAACTCGCGTTCTGCCGTGTCCGGCAGGACAGGCAGTAATGACGTTAGTAGCACTGTTTAGCCTCGATTTGAGCAGATTTCTAAAAAACTTTGAAAAACAACATTAACTAGCTAGATTATATACACTGTAAGCTAAATGTACATGCCTTGTTTGGCCAATTCGGTCGATTGTGGAAGAAACTCCAACGTTTTTTAGTTATCGAGAGGAGTATCCAGCCATAGCGCTAGCTACTTTTGGGGCAGAGAAATGTAGGTTTCCCCCATGTTTCCACGTGTTTCCATGTAGTCACTAGAATGGTCATAACTTTTAATCAAAATATGATATTTCTAATCTGTCTTCTGTTCCACATTGCCCACAGATGTGTGGATATTCCACCTGCTCAAAGTTTTCCTCCATCTTGTAAATAAAGTGGTTAAAAATGAAGTTGTCTGATGAGGTATGGTGGATGGAGAAGTTTTTGTAAAAAATTGCTGCCTGAAATCACCTTGATAAAATATGATTTGCCTTAAGTAATCATATATTTATTCACATCATAAAAATCCCCTAGTTCTGTTCTTCAATATGGTGTCAACAGTTAAGGTGTATGATTTAATATGAAAATTCATAAAATTTGCATATTAATATGAATATCATATTTCAACAGCATATGGAATGTTTGGAATGTTGGCTTAGGCAGCAAAAGGGGCCCACCTCCCCCACCCCCTCCCTCCACCCTGACAGCAGACGACTTCTCCTCCTTCTTTGAGGAAAAAGTCGCCGTCATTAGCAGTCGGTTCTCTAAACCCACCTTTCCTACCCTCTCACCCTCCATGACTGACCTAACTAAATGTCTAAACTCTTTTTCTCCCCTGTCTGAGGCAGAGATCTCTGACCTCATTCTCTCTCATCGCCCCACCTCCTGTCCCCTTGATCCTATCCCCTCCCCTCTCTTTCAAACCATCTCCCCCTCCATCATAACTTTTCTTCTCCATGTCCTAAACTCCTCTCTTACCTCTGGCACCTTCCCCTCTGCCTTCAAACAGGCTAGAGTTACCCCTCTACTCAAAAAACCCTCCCTTAACCCTGCCGTCCTCCAGAACTACAGACTGGTATCACTGTTACCCTTCCTTTCAAAAACAATTGAACGTGCTGTATCTAACCAACTGTCTAACTTTCTCTCTCAGGACAACCTGCTTGACCCCAACCAATCGGGCTTCAAGACTGGCCACTCCACAGAGACTTCCCTCCTTTCAGTCACCACTGCCCTCCAGTCTGCCAGAGCGGCTTCCAGGTCATCCGTCATCATTCTGCTGGACTTTTCTGCAGCGCTTGATACGGTTAACCACCAGATCCTGCTCGCCAGACTTTCTGAGATGGGCATCACTGGCACTGCACTCCAGTGGATCTCATCCTACCTGTCGGGAAGATCCTACCAGGTTTCCTGGGGAGGCAAACTGTCAGGACCTCGCCAGCTCTCCACTGGCGTCCCACAGGGCTCCGTCCTTGGACCCCTCCTCTTCTCTCTGTACACCACCTCACTTGGACCAATAATCACCTCCCATGGCTTCTCCTACCACTGCTACGCTGACGACACGCAGCTGTACCTGTCGTTCCCCCCGACCGATCCGGGGATCTCAGCTAGGATTGAGGCCTGCCTCACAGACATCTCCGCCTGGATGACCGAGCACCACCTCCAGCTGAACCTCGCCAAAACAGAACTTCTCATCATCCTGGCTAAACCCTCCATCTCCCACGATCTCTCAATCACCCTGGGATCTGCGACGGTGACCCCTTCATCCTCTGCCAGGAACCTTGGGGTTACCATGGACGACGAGCTCTCCCTCACGGCCCACATTGCTGCGGTCTCCCGGTCGTGTAGATTCACCCTCTACAACATCCGGAAGATCAGGAGATACCTGTCTGAGCACTCCACCCAGCTGCTAGTCCAAGCACTTGTCCTCTCCAAGTTGGACTATTGCAACTCGCTGCTCGCTGGTCTCCCAGCATGTGCAACCCGCCCTCTTCAGAGGATTCAGAACGCAGCGGCCCGCCTGGTCTACAATCTACCCAGACGCTCCCATGTTACCCCGCTCCTCGTCTCTCTCCACTGGCTACCTATCATGGCCCGTATCAGATTCAAGACCCTGGTATTGACCTTCCGAGCAGTGAACGGGACTGCACCCGTCTACATCAAGTCTCTCCTGCAGCCTTACACCCCCACCTGTCACCTACGGTCTTCTTCAGACAACCGCCTGGTGGTCCCACCGCTCAAGACCGCCCGGTCCCAACACAAGCTCTTCTCCTGTCTGGCCCCCCAGTGGTGGAATCAACTCCCCACCTCCATCAGAGATACTGACTGTCTCTCCACCTTCAAGAAAAGGCTCAAGACGCACTTGTTCCGGGAGTACAACGGTACTTAGGAATGGTTCGCTTGACCCGATGTTAGTTTCCTCAAGGATCACAATGACTCTTGCTTAGAGACTTGTTGCTCTTGTGGTTAGTGGTAACTGTTTTAAAATTTTTGTTCTCGCTGTGATATATTGTTTTTATTACTGTTGCTTGCTTTTTTTCCACAGGTACACTTGCACTTATAGCGGTTCATGTTGTTTAATTGTAACTTGTTTAACTACATGCTCTTATGGTTCTTCCCTTTGGCACTTACTTTGGTTGTTCACAATGTGTGCTTCATGTTTTGGCTACTCGCGATGTTTTTTGGCTATCTTGTTGTTATGATCAGTGACCTATGCACTTTGTAAAGCTCTCTCTTGGAAGTCGCTTTGGATAAAAGCGTCTGCTAAATGAATAAATGTAAATGTAAGATCAACTTGTACCAGAATGATGGGAAGAGAAGAGTATGGAGAAGGGAAGGAACTGCTCATGATCCAAAGCGTACCACCTCATCAGTGAAGCATGGTGGAGGTAGTGTTATGGCGTGGGCATGTATGGCTGCCAATGGAACTGGTTCCCTCGTATTTATCGATGATGTGACTGCTGACAAAAGCAGTAGGTTGAATTCTGAAGTGTTTCGGGCAATATTATCTGCTCAGATTCAGCCAAATGCTTCAGAACTCATAGGACGGCGCTTCACAGTGCAGATGGACAATGACCCGAAGCATACTGCGAAAGCAACCAAAGAGTTTTTTAAGGCAAAGAAGTGGAATGTTCTGCAATGGCCAAGTCAATCACCTGACCTAAATCCAATTGAGCATGCATTTCACTTGCTAAAGACAAAACTGAAGGGAAAATGCCCCAAGAACAAGCAGGAACTGAAGACAGTTGCAGTAGAGGCCTGGCAGAGCATCACCAGGGACGAAACCCAGCGTCTGGTGATGTCTATGGGTTCCAGACTTCAGGCTGTCATTGACTGCAAAGGATTTGCAACCAAGTATTAAAAGTGACAATTAGATTTATGATTATGTTAGTTTGTCCAATTATTTTTGGTCCCTTAACCCTTGTGTTATCTTCGGGTCATTCTGACCCATCAGTCATTGTGACCCACCGTCGTATTGCGACAAATTTACCTCATACAAAAACAAAGTGAAGCATTTTCTTTTAACTGTCGGGCTGTCTCAGACCCCCCACATTGTAATGGTTAAAATAAAATTATTTTTATTTGTTTTTGTATTGGGTAAAATTGGGTAAACACAACGATGGTTCGTTATGAACCTTTGGGTCATGTGACCCGAAGGCAGCACGAGGGTTAAAAAGGGGGGGGGGGGCACATATAAAATGTGTTGTAATTCCTACACCGTTCACCTGATTTGGATGTAAATACCCTGAAATTAAAGCTGAAAGTCTGCACTTAAAGCACATCTTGATTGTTTCATTTCAAATCCATTGTGGTGGCATACAGAGCCAAAATGATGAAAATTGTGTCAATGTCCAAATACTTATGGACCTAACTGTATATCACATACACACTTATGGTGGATTAGTCAAGTTAAAGGCATACAGATTACTTCTGCCATATTACTCTCTCCATATGTGAAAGATTCACCTTTTTATGTCACCACAAAGCTATACTTTAACCCTTGTGTTATCTTCGGGTCATTCTGACCCATCAGCCGTGTGACCCACCGTCGTATTGCGACAAATTTACCTCATACAAAAACAAAGTGAAGCATTTTCTTTTAACCGTTGGGCTGTCTCAGACCCCCCACATTGCAAAGGTTAAAAGAAAATTATTTTTATTTGTTTTTGTATTGGGTAAAACTGGGTAAACACAACGATGGTTCGTTATGAACCTTTGGGTCATGTGACCCGAAGGCAGCACAAGGGTTAATAGTATCTTGCCTCTAATCAAAAGTCTAGTCATTAAAGGCAGTTTGCAGAGAGAGATCTTTCTTCTGAATTAGGAATAGCAAAAATGCATCATAGTCAAATTTGGTAAGATCAAATGTGCCAGATAAGTACCAATTACAAGTAGCATATTTTCTTAATTTCTCCAGTACCGAGAGGAGAACCAGTAAGATTGGAACTTACTAATGCTGTCTTTAATAATTTAGTCCCGATGCTTGTTTAACACTGGTGCGCTCTGTGATCGATCTACCGGAGGACACGTATCGCTAGTGTCGTTCAGTCGAGTGATAACGACTCGAATACACATCCAGTCTTATATAGACTCACAACATCTGGTCATTCTAAACAATTGTTAATCAATACAAACAATGAACTCATTCTTTTTGTATGTAACAAAAGGTCTCAACAGCAAGAGGTCTCAACAGCAAAAGGTCAAACAGCTGCTTCATTAGCACCTTACTGTAAGTCTCCAACTGACCCTTTCACAAACTTCCCCCTTGGTCGTAAATATAGATTGGAATGATGTGGGAAGTGCCCACCCACCCCAAAGGATTTACTGTCCTACAGGGTGGTCAGAAGCCTCGAGACAAACAAGCATTCCCTTTCATCCTGCACCTGTTGCCCCAACTCGTTTCCTAACACAGCATGTGTTCGTAACAATAGACATAAAAACATTGTAAGTCAAATTTACATTTAGTCATTTAGCAGACGCTCTTATCCAGAGCGACTTACAGTACAGTAAGTACAGGGACATTCCCCCGAAGCAAATAGGGTGAAGTGCCTTGCCCAAGGACACAACGTCATTTAGTTTGAACAGCCAGGAATCAAACCAGCAACCTTCTGATTATTAGCCCGATTCCCTAACCGCTCAGCCATCTGACTCCTTTTACTCTCGAACCCACATAAATTCTATCACAGTACCCATCCCAAATATTTCCTTGTGATATTGCAGTGATACAGGAAGACTTAAAATCACTATTTGTATTTATATTGTTTTATTTTTGGTTGTATTTTCACCAAGGGCACTTCAAAATAGGCTATGAAATGTCATCAAATCATGAAGTACCTACATTTACATTTATGCATTTAGCAGACGCTTTTATCCAAAGCGACTTCCAAGAGAGAGCTTTACAAAATTGCATAGGTCACTGATCATAACAACGAGATAGCCCCAAACATTGCGAGCAGCCAAAACATGAAGGATACATTGTTGAAAACCAAATAAGTGCCATAGGGAAGAACCATAAGAGCATGCAGTTAAACAAGTTACAATTGAACAACATGAAACTCACCGCAAGAGTGTACCTGTAGAAAAACAATCAACAGTAAAATATTTCACAGTGAGTACAAGAAGTTAAATTCGTTACAACTAACCAACAAGAGCAACAAGTCTCTCAATAGGAGTCATTGTGATCCTGGAGGAAACTAACATCAGGTCCAGCCAAGCATTCCTACGTGCCGTTGTACTCCCGGAACAAGTCCGTCTTGAGCTTTTTCTTGAAGGTGGGGAGACAGTCAGTGTCCCTGATGGAGACAGCGGCGAAAATCTGCTATCAACTTTGGGGGGGACAATTATATGACATTTTCTCAAGAGCAATTTCTGAGGGGGACACCAAAATGACTGCTGTAACACAGCCTACATTGTAATATGTTAAATGTATATTGAGGAACCATAATTAATACTCCTGGATCATTTATAGTTAGTAACTGAAGGGTTGTCTCAACTTGTTCAAATGTAGTTATAGTAGTGTTTCTTATCAGTCAAGTATGAATGCAGGTGTACAGTATTTACAACCAGCAATACCAAGAAAGGCCAGTATGTACTGTACACTGTATGGGTGCAGTTTATGTAATTACAATGGGCATGGTACAGTCTCATCTAAAATAATCTCAATTGAACCATCATAAAGTCGGGGGAAATCGCAAAACCATTTCTCTTGAAATGTCAACACTTTGTTGGCAAGAGTCTGCGGTTCTATAAATTGTGGGTGTGGCTGATATGGTTCTGTGCCACCACTGAGGTGACTAGACAGTGCTGTGCCACTGTCTCCTATACTGGTGCTGCTGGCAAAAAGGTTGACCCCCGGTCCTGCCATGGCTATGACACTATCATCTGAAGTCTCTCCCTGGATCTTTCCCTTTCACCACCTTCACTGACTCACAGTCTGTCTCCTAGAAAATAAATAAGATGTTTGCCATCCTCCTAACTACCAGTACCCAATACTACACAATTAATCACAACAACAATACCATTGCCTCAAATGAATCTTGGTTCAGTCACCAGTTTAAGTAGAGAATGGGGGTATCCATGGCATTGTGCAATTATGTCCCTATTTTATAAGTCTAAAGAAGAGGAACCCGTCATGTTGCCAAACAAGAGACTCAACAAACTTATTTTAGCACATTTCACATAATTTTTATGAACATTTTATCAACTAGTCTTTGAAATTAGGCCACTAGGGTTCTTTCTTCGCGTTTTGGTGTCCTGAAATGCTCTGATGTCAGTCTTTCTTTTTTCTGCAATTTTTCTACCATGCTGGCCGCACACACAATGTACAGGTTATTTACAGTAGGAGATGGGCTTTTATCATTTATTACCATTCTTCTAGAATAGGCTTCGATCTACCAGGTAGCTAGACAGTCAGTTAGGAAAGGTGAAACGGATTGCATTGACAGCTGGATTGACAGCTGTATGAGTTCACCCTTTACACAACGCAAACTGCAACCTTTTGTCATTTTAATATAATTCATGTTTTGGTTTTATATTTGGCTGGCTTCCCAGAATAGCTGAATATGCAGCTAGCGAGCCCCAATTCCGTTTGTATGGTATTTGCCATCATCTTTGTTATAGCCAGTTTACTCCAGATCGGCACACAGGTGCTTCAAAGTCCCTAGAGACGATTTAGCTTTTGCAACGAGACCATTTAAGATAATTATGACAACGGTAGAATATAGTATAGTTCTGTTCAGTATCGCTAAGCATGGCAAATGGATTTAGAAGAACTACAATATCCATGCTGATCTTGGATTAAATTGACGATAGCAAAGTTTCCATCTTTGGACGACGCCAAATGGAATAGTGCTAGCTAATGTTTTCTCTATCGGTTTGTTTGCTAGCTATGCAAATGCAGCTAGCTTAGTGTGTGTGAACCCTGCCAACATAGTGAAATCGCTATGGTGCGATTAACTGGATTAATTTCACGTTAGCCACGTGCATTTCAAATGGTAGACACTCAAGTCACCTTGTCAGATATTACAACTACTTACTGGACATCAGCCACCAACAACACAAACAGATACTGTCCGATTTTCACACACGCACCTGCATCACTGCTGAGGGCTGGGGCTGTGGATCAAACCATTGTGGGACCAAGGGCGGGGTTCGAAATCTTTTTAAACTTCAAAAAGCGCCATTGTGTCCATAATCAGCAAAGCGCTTTCATTGCATATTATTAATGTTGTTGAAATTACATAGTTATGTTTACAGTGATTTATTGGGGGGGACAAATCATATTTTTCCCCCCTGTCCCATCCGGGATTTCCGCCCATGGATGGAGATGGGGAGTTGATTCCTCCATTGGGGGGCCAGACAGGATAGCACATGATCTTGTGATATGGGGAGTGTATCAGACCATGAAGACCATATCGAATTATTATTTTATTTTTTGGATCCTGTATCGTCTCACCCATTGTAGCACCCTGGACGGAGTCTCTACTTGATGGCTCTCACACCTCATTGCGTAACTTACTGTAGCATTGCTAGTCATATGTTGATAAGTAAGGGTCAAGATATGGTGTGATTGGTTGTTCTTTGGTATAAAGGAAATTGTGAAGCATTGTTCTGTGGATTCTTCATCTCCTGAGGGCTTCTCCTCAGCTCTGGCTTGTCCTACTCCTACTCCTTCTCCTTCCTAACCTCTTTCTTTCTCTCTCCGGTTTACAATAATCATGGTAGAGTAGGTAAGATTTAAAGCCTTCACTTTGTAACATGTTTGCCTTGTAATTGATTTCATTCATTTGCAATGTTATTAAATATATATTTAATTTAACTCACTTTGACTATTCTTGCTCTGATTTAACCCATGGTCCAATAACTGCAATTCCAGCATATTGGGTAAATGTTAATACACTGTTCAGTTCTTCCTCTTCCTTTAAACGTATGGGAATAGTTTTGGTTGTTTGGCCAACACAAAACCCCCTACACTTGCAACGTAGTCTACTCAAGTCAAGTTACCCAACATCCCAACATTCAATTCGAATGCTTACACAGCTCTTTCACCTGCTCCAAAATGTTCTTTAGCTTTACGTTCATGGACTCTTTGTACAGATTATTGGCATTCTTTGCAGCCAGATCCAGATATGATAATACTCCTTTACTCATTTCTACCTCTCGATGTTTCCCGAAAATGATATTGTAAGCTATTTTTAGTGGCCTGTTATGTAGTGTACAGAAAAGGGGGACTTTGATGATGAAGAAGGAAGTCGTGTGTGAAGAGTATATGGAGACAGTAAAGTGTGACCGCCTCGCAGAGTCACGGAGACCCTTATTCTGTCCGTGTCTCAAATGACTATAAATGATAGGCCTTAAAGACGCTCGGTTACACTATTAGCAATCCAGTGAGCCCTCATCCATGCCTTCATCTTATTTTGTAGCGGAGTTTGCTCGTTTAAGAATAGAAATACTTAATTTATAATCAAGTATTTAGTCAAAGGGGCACCACCTTGATATTGGGTTTGCGGACATCAAGGAAACCTAGGTTTAATATAACCAGTCTTCTGAAGGAATGAATTTGTGTAGAGCGGATCAAATAATGTAAGGGAAAAGAATACGCAAGTTAAAATTATACAAAATGATTTATTGAAGTAAATGGAAATATAATTAACAGTAAGATATATTTGTTATTAGCTTTAGTTAGAGTTTGAAGGGCTAACACATGAAACAAAACAAACAATGGGTTAGATCAGGGGTGGGGAACCTTTTTTTCTGCCAAGGGCCATTTGGATATTTATAAAATCATTCGGGGGCCGTACAGAATTATCAACTTAAAAATGTGCCTGCTATATTTGGTCAAACATTTAATTAACTCACCCCTAATGTGATGGCTGGAACTGCTTCTCTTTGGTGAGGTTTGTGATGTTAGCTGGCACGGATGCAGCCTGCTTTGACTAGAGGTGCATCGAACATTTCTTGGGGGGTATCATGATTACGGAAAGGGATCGTATTATTTTTTATATTGCTACCATTTTTGAGACTGCTTATCGATCTGAGTGTTAATCAGGCGCGGAGCCATACATTGTAAACATTCTGGGCTTAGCCCAAACCAACAACGTATTCTGGGTTTGTATAGATAGTCCACATATTTAAATTTTAGGTATATGTTTATTGTATGCACCTTCCTGCCAAGCAAATTCCTTGTCTGTGCAAACTTTCATGGCGAATAAATCCCATTCTGATTCTGATTGATTTGCTAGAAAGGAATTCCACACTTAATGCAGAGCGCGCAAGCGACATGTTTTGGTACATTGGTAGTACGCAACGCGCGCGCCTCCACGGTCCTCTTCCGCATATTAAAATAGTGCTGCTGCCAACGAATAGTGCACCTAATAATATGGTTCCTGCAGTGCCATGGCGGGCCGGACCAAATGATTTCGCGGGCCGCATACGGTTTTACGTGTCGTCTAATCAAACACGCACAATATAAATGTACTTAATGCCAATGTCACAAATAAGAAATATATAGCTAGTTGCATTTACATGTGCTGGTGTGTTAAAGTTGTGGGTCGAAATGGGTCCGTAGTTAAATGTGTCTGTGTAATGAAATCAAAAGGTTAATTTGTGTAAGTACTTTTAATCTTCAGTGAGACTGAGTTTGGGTGATTTCAGTCTGTTGCAATTAGAATTGCGTTTGGTTACTTGCAGAATGGATCAGGTAGCAGTGCAATCACTAATCTTGTTGAATGGAGAAGTTTGGCGAGATCCTTTTTGAATGCCTATCCGGTGTGACTGGACTCGCAGTATCAATGGACTCAACAAGTGATTATTCGTTGTTAGTATTTATACTCGGAATGAAGGTGAATTGTCTTGATGCAGGTGAGACATTTGATTGGTCAGTTCCTTGACCTGGGTGTTGTCCGAGGTGGTTCACAGATACGTGTGAAATGGAATGTAACTTTAGGATTGTGACCTTAAAAGGTTTATACCTTCCATATACTTCATAATAAATATACACAACATTGATAAATGGTTTTGTTAGTAGATTAAAATAAATTAGACACCAAGGTTGACTTATCATACCATGATATTATTTTATTTAAAATCTTATTTTATATTTTCCATTGTATAGTATTGTTTAGAATTATTTAGACTATTTTTCTACTTTTATATTTAAGATTCGTATATGTTTATCGTATGCACCTTCCTGCCACAGAAAATTCCTTGTTTGTGTGAACTTACATGGTGAATAAAGTCCATTCTGATTCTGATGAAAGGAATTTACATTAAAACAGCAAATAAATCAACACAGAAAAGAAAAAAGAAGCATTGATTTTCACACATCCCTTCTTATCATCCCTGAAGTGTTCATGAATTATGATTTTGCACATAATTTAATCTATATAAATGATACACATTTTGATATACATATTAATATTATTTAGGCTATATAACCTTTGTCTCTTGCAACATCTCCTGATAGAAAAGTGAATCTCAGCCTTAAAAGGCAGGGGAAAAATGGCTGAATGTGCAGTTGGTAGCAATTTAACAAAAACAGGAGCAAAATAACATAACTAGCTTTTCCCAGTGTGATTTAGAAAATATCAAACTACTGGGTGGTAAAACACACTGGAAAAGTCAAGAAAGCAGAGTCTTGGATTTTGATCGAGTGCAAATATACTTTTTTCATATTTTTTTCCTTGGGTCAAATGATCCCCGCTCGGTGTTTCGAGTACAGGATCTGCTGCTAACATTTTGGTGCCAGATACCACAGCACACCTGCAGAGGTCTAGTGGAGTCCATGCCTTGACGGGTCAGGGGTATTTTGGCAGTAAAAGGGGGACCTACACAATATTATCCAGGTGGTCATAATGTTATGGCTGATTAGTGTAAATTATATGTTTAAGTTGGTTAGACTTGCAGATTTTGTTTTTGTACCAGAATCTAGACACTAAGTATACTAACTACTGGTGTTTCCTAGAGAGGGGGATGTTAATGTACAAATATGGGCCTTCCGATGTTTGTGCCAACATCACAAGGTCTTAGTGTCTAGATTCTGGTACAAAAACAAAATCTGCAAGAGTCTAACCAACTTGTATAATTTGTATACATTCTTAATAGTGTATTCCTGCATTCTCCCCTCTCCAGTGCTGCATGGCTACGAGGTCTTGAGAGGATTAAACTGTCTAACAGTCTGGAGGAGCTGTATTTGTAAGTACAGTTAATCAAAACATGTCATGTAAATATAAGTATTCATATACTGTTTTTGAAATACTATTTTTATGTACTAGTACAGTGCCCATGTCCATGTTTTGTTTCAATACAGCTAAGCTAATATATTAATAATTTCTTCCTTTCAGTCTGCTAGCTAGCAAGTTAGTTAAGTGTTCCACTTGACCATGCTCTCATTTGCCTTTTTTGTCTGCTCCACTTAATAAATCCTCTTTCTTACTTTGACTTTCAATTCAAACTTTGAGAATGTTACAGGTTTCATGCAAGTTCATCAAATTTAGCTAGCTAATAAGGCAGTTTGTCAGCCCTTGGAGACCCCCTATCGGGCCTGCCTTGCCTGTTAAACAAGCTGAGGCTTTTATATTACCTCAAATATACTTTTTGGCACGTCCAAACACATGCTTCACTTCACTGCAAGCATTTGAATGATTTTGTAGCATGGTGTGGTCATTAAGAAATAGTGGATACTTAAAGTGTAATAAAGTATTGAGTAGGGGCATCACCTTAATATTACCTAATGGCAAATCAAGGAAAACATGTATTTGATCTGTAAGAATCAATATTCTGACGGAATGAATTCATTTAAAGAGTAGTGCAGATCATAACATGAGGCAACACATTCTAGTTATGCAAGTAAAATTATACTGTTGTGTCTTCTAGGGAAAATCTTGGGGAAAGCATCATTTTTCTTTGGGTGGAGAAGATTAGGGAGTTCCTCTTGGGGAAATCTCAAAGTCTAAAAACAGGTGAAATGTGATTTTCAAGATGTTTTTTTCAAGATTACTTTGATACAGCACATACACAAAGTATGTCTAATTTTGTGTAACTATTGGTCAGTAGTACTTCTACAATTTACAAATTGTAAGACAACACAGCCCAATACATATCCCCGTTTTACAGATTAGAGAAAAGAGAAAGTGAAAATAAACCCATGTCCTCCTTCTAAAGCGTTCATGCTTGAAGAGAATGCTTTCTGTGATTGAATGGATTACCAACGTAGAATGTGTGGATAAAAAACAATTTCTGCAGTATTACGTATGATTTATTTCTTTTTTCTTTTTAATGGTAGTAGATTGCAGGGAAAAAATAAAACATTTGATGGCATCTACAGCAGCAGGGGGTACTGAGACAGAAAAGACAGCACACATATATACACTTAAAGCATACAAATGTTCTTTCTTTTGAGGATTTTCACAAACCACAACTATTCACATTTTTATTTTAATATAAATAAATGTTGGTTTCAATTTAAGGATGTAACAAGATAATGTAACTGTTGTATAAGAGATTTACATTTAGCAGACGCTCTTACCCAGAGCGACTTACAATACGTACAAGGACATTCTCCCAGAGGCAAGTAGGGTGAAGTGCCTTGCCCAAGGACACAACGTAATTTTGCACGGCCAGGAACCGTACCGGCAACCTTCTGATTAATAGCCCGACTCCCTAACCGCTCAGCCATCTGACCCCCTTAGATTTGCTTCACTTCTGCTATTTATGTAACTACAAATTCTATGTTTAACATTGACACTACTACAATCACACCTCATTATCCTTGTCATCCTACAATACTAATAGTCTATTAGTATTTTTTGCACTTTGAGTCATAGCTGTGTTATGGTCTCTGTATGTCCACAGTGGAACACAATGCTGTAAGGAAGAATACAGAGGAGGAAGAGGAGGATAATAATGAAGTAATAACAGATTTTGGAGCTCTAAAGATAAAAGCAGACCATGCACATAAATCTTTGGATCATGCAAGTGGTAAAGTATGATCTATATAGAATCAATATAGAATATCTAGAATTAAATTATTAGTGCTATACCGGAAAGATAGATTTAGTAATATGAATGTGTCCTTGTATTCTTGTAGATGATGAGATACCTATAATAAAACATGGTGAGACAATAACAGACAGACGCAGCACATTTCAGCCACATCTGAGCAGAGTGGTAACACCCAGACAGGTAGGTACTCATTTGTTCCTCTCCAACTACTGAAATCGCCTGGATTAACCCACAAGCATCAGACTCATTGCCCCTTAATATGTCTATTTATGATTTAAAAAAATATGATGGTGACACACCTGACAGTGGGACCCTTGCATGTTAACAACACGCAAATAACTGATTCTACGTTACTGGTACTAACTTTGTAACTTTTAAATCAGTTGTACGATATTAGTTCATTAGCATGGTGATTGTGCAATAATCAATGCATTACAAGACAGGAGAAGCATTATTCTCGGGGGCATATGGCTGCATGTGCCCAAGACTGATTATGCCTCTTTGTGCTTTTCTGTTAAAATTTTATTTGAAATGACATGGGCTGACATCAGTTTTGTCGGGAAAGATTAACATTATAAATCCTGTGCGGTAAACCTGACCATGCACGGTTGTCATTGGAATAATTGGTAATATTTTCTACGTCTTGTGTAATTTATATTAAAGACATTGTAAATGAAAATACAGACAATTTTTTGAAAAGTCAGGAATCAGCAGGATTGTATTAGTCTTGGTCTTGTCTCTGTCTCCATACAATCTGTTCATGGTCTCGACTTGGTCCCCATTATGTATTACATTGTTGTAAGTGATTAGGTGGAGTAGGTTGATACATTATATTGTGTGTCATACCTTTGTTGCAGGTTACAATGGTGCTGAACAAACTGTACGAAAACAAAAAGATTGCAAGTGCCACTCACAATATATATGCATACAGGTTAGTCAACACATTATTATTAACATTATAATAAATGATTATTTCTGTAAGCAAGACTCGTTTTGTAAATGTCCATGTGTTTTTTTAAATTTATTTAGTATTATTTATTTTTTTATAGCATACCCAAGTAATACATTTGCTTTCTGCCTCATGTCTTCTAAATCATAGCCAAGGTTCTCAACCCTGGTCATCAGGGACCCCCTGTCCTGCATGTTTTAGATGTTTCCCTGCTCAAACTGATTCATATAAATGGTTGTTACCAGGCTTATGCTGAACTAGATAACGACCCATTCATTTGAATCAAGTGTGTTGGAGCAAGGAACCATCTAAAATATGCAGAGCAGAGGTTCCCTGATGACCAGGGTTGAGAACCACTGTCCTCCAGTGTCTTTTAATGTTTTTGAGCTAGGACCTCTCTAGTGTTTCTTCATACCATGTAAGTTAACAAACACCTCTTTTGGTTGTCAGTACCGTTTACCTTTGCTAAAGGAACACATTGTATATTGTCATCCTATCACATATTTCTACACTCTTATATTTCCCACTCTTTATCCCATTTTCACTCAGTTGCCAATTTTTTTTGTATTAACCTATTCATTTATAGCCCATCCTACTGTGCCATTTCAGTTTAAACTAACCTTTTTATACTATAAACTAAATGTTTTAACTGCTTTAAGCAAGCACACAAATTAATTGTCAGGAACCTTTCAGGATTCTTTCTGGTTACAATATTGATTACATATTTGGTAATAGGACAAAAATACAGACCAGTTGTGGAATTTTTATGTTGAAGACGAGGGAGAAAATAACTGCTTCAAAGAAGTTAGTGAGAGTATATTATAAAGAAAGCCATGACCCTTGCATGAGTGTGTGAAATTGGCAATTGTTGTAATTTAAAGAAAAACCCAGAAGCAATCTGGTTGATCTTCAGCCAAAGGAAAGAAATTCTGACCTTCTGACAAATTGAAAAATATATTCTCTACATTTCAGAATATACTGTGAGGACAAGCAGACCTACTTACAGGACTGTGATGACGATGGAGAGACAGCAGCAGGAGGGAGGTTGCTTCATTTACTTCAGGTTATTGTGGGGGAATTGGCTACTCTTCTTCACTGACTCTTGTTGAGTCTTATTTCCAGAGTAAAAACACTCTGGTCTAAAGGCACAATTTAATTTGTAGAACCAGCAGCCTGGTTTCGCAGCATATTTATTTGTCAGAAACAAAACACAGACAATTAATTTAAGAATAAGGCCACACCGTCATTCAAATGAACAAAATTCAGTTGCTGAAATGTAAGCTGTATAACAACTGATTAACATCACATTGTAAATAACACGCTACTGACAATATTGATCTATTTCTTTTTACAAATGAAAATATTTACAATTTGGTAATGTTTTGCACATGACTAAAGAAAATGTATTACCTAAGATTGCTATGGATACACACAAAGGGGAGGGGACAAATGTGACCATGTCCCCAAGTGTACAAATTCTATGAAAGCCCATGTAATTACCTTAACTGTATCATCCTTTGTGTAAACCCAATATTCTATTCTGAGTAGAATACATATTTTCAACCTTCTGGGGCCAAATGTACGAAGGCACGTACGCATGAAAATGTACACAGAAACATGTGTAATGACAGGTGTACGCTCTGAGACCCACCCCGTTTGCTTTAGTATTTAATTTAAACTGGTACTGCACTAGCAGTGCACAATAATGTGGCATATTGTGCTCCCCCAGAAAAGAAAAGCGACACTACTCTGTAGTTACCACAAGCACTTCCGGGGAAAAAAACAATTTGCGCCGTAGATGACGATGTTTTCCCTGCATACACCTACACTTATTACTTATGTAATAATTACAACTTTTGTCGTATCAAAGTAAAGCCGAATTGTTAGCCTAACAATGCTTGTTGAGTAGCCAATCAGAACGCTGGCCACCGATAATCCAATAGGCCTTTAACACACTTCCATGTTTGCAAAGCAGAAGCTGCAAATATTAGCGTAAAAATCTTCCACTCTCGTCTGTATCAATGGCGGTCCCTAAATGCTCCCTAACTCTGTGTCCATTCTTTCCAACTGTGAAGAAACAAAGAAAAGGTGGATTCATGTTTTTTGGCAGGATAAAGGATTTTTTTTTGTATGTACGTGTGCGGCCAGCATTTCACAAAGTCTGACTACTCGCCAACAACCGGTCGAAAACGCCTGAAGCGTGGAATTATATCATTAAGATTTGAATGTAACAACTGGGGAAGTGTTCACCAAAAACGATCAAAAGTACCGGAAAAGAAACATTGTCAAAATTGCAGTGGATCTGAGAACAGCAATGAACAGCTAGCAGTCAGTTACGGACCCGCTCCACATGTAGAACATGACTACCCGACAGCCCCTATTACAGATCTTTTGGATGGTTCAGCTGAGAGAATAAGAGAGTAGGATTGATTGGAGTTGCTCCGTGTGTGGTCATAACCTTTGTTTCCCAGCTCTTCACAGGAACCATCTCTGACAGAGAGATAAAGCAGTCGGGACTTTTGGACCTGCTGGAGCCTGATGTATGGCAGATAAATGAATGAAAACCTTTATTGCCACAAGGGGAATTTGTTCTGCACCAAGAGCTTAGAAACAGAGATACTATCAACACTGCAGACAGGACATTACAGTGGACATAACACAATTATTAAAAAGCATAGCAAAGGTTTTTCCATAGAGAGACTACTTGAGGATGTGGGAGCCAAACTTTTCATTCCTCCATTCAAAAGAGCAGCAAAACTCACAAGGAGATTAAATTCACACAAGCAATAGCCCATCTACTAATTGTGGTGGAGAGACTCATTCAACAAATTAAATAAAATCACATCTGGGACTCTACCATTCCTCTCACCCTCACAGGCACATTGAACCAGATACCCACAGTTACCCACAATCACATGTAATTTAGATACCAATTTTTTTTTTCAAGAATGAACTGCGTTTATAGTTTAAATTGTACCAAAAAAAAAACACAAACCTAAAAAAACGTGCATTTGATGTTGGAAAATGAAATGTATTTGTATTGAATGACAAGTTTCAAACTGAACAGAATACATCGTTTTAGGGCGATTCTTCAACTACAGGCACTTTTGGCCTTGTGAACTTGAGGGGGGGAAAAAGTGTTCAAATCAAAATTGTCACAGTCTAACCGGTTAATATAACTTGTCTAGTTTGATGATCCATAAGAGAACGCACTAACAAAACAACCCAAATTGATGTTTTTTGACATATTTTCCAACCCGCATTGAACAAATGTCCTTTCCATCACGTAAATATTTGATTATTATAAAAAAAATAGTATGATATACATAATTTCTTAACAGTGTAAGACCACTTTCACACATAGTTTGACCAGTTTATACCTATATTGCAATTACCATACATTTGTGGATTAAGTAAATTAATTGTCATGAGGACTAAACACAAAGCGTACATCCACCACTACCTGAAATATAATATTGGATTGGTTAGATACATTTCAGCAAATAACTACTTGTGGTATTACATTAAGTGGAACATTATCCCATAAACTAAGTTTTTAATGAGTGTTTGGAATTTTGTAAATATAAAAACAAATCAATTTAGTCTGTTTGGTCTCATAACCAGATGAACAGTTACAGTCTTACTGTAAACAACTTTAACCACAAATAGTCACCCGAAAAATGTAAACGCATAAATTGTGATAAAATAAAAAAATATTTTTTTTTACATTCTAATTGGTTAGATGAACAGTGTTTTTAATTTTGGAATACTTTAAAAAACACCTAAACCGTCATGTCAAGGCATTGTAACATGAACTATAAAGCATCTTGAGCGCCTGTAAAGCATCTTAAGCATTTAGGGTGACCAGACAGTATGTGTGTGAGAGATAATTTAGAGTATGTGTGCATGAAAGTGAGGTAGTGTGTGTGTGAGAGAGAGAAACCGTGGCAATGTGATTCAAGGCAAAATCTTGCAGATTTCTTTCCAAACTGCCGTCTTAATCTCCTTGTGCCGTTTTGTCACTGGTACGGGCTCATGGATGAGGCCTATTATATCCATGGATGGGTACCAGATAACATCTCTCAGTGGCCAATAAAAGCGATTGATCCCGATACCAGTCATTGTTTTCACTTGAGCACCACTGTATAACTCAACATCCTGAATAATACCTGGGTACACATCTCCATCATACATCACTGCACACCACTGACCGATAAGACCCTCATGTAAGCTGTTTCTTCTGTGGTAAGCGTTGTTAGATTCGGCCAAAGTTTAAAAAACTCTAATTCAATCATATTTTGACATACCAAGGTGAAATTGTTTATGGTACTTCAGAGTGATGTAATCCTGAACCCTATTAGGTTTGAAAAACCATCAGTCAAAATGTTATTTGATTTATTAACACAAAGATATTGGGGCAATGTGTACATTTTAGTGCTGTCAGTTAAACGCGTTATTAACGGCGTTTCCGCAAACCCATTTGAACGGCGTACATTTTCTATCGCGAGATTAACGTTCTTTTTGGCATAGCAAAACTTTGTAGTTTTTTTCACATGCTGTTGCAACAACTACTGATGTTAGAAAAACTACAACACCACACCGGATCTAGCTAGACCGGAAACAAAACAACAGGCACGCCGCATTAGTGATGGGAAGTTCGGATCATTTTACTGATTCGGTTCTTTGAATCTCGTTCAGTAAAATGAACGAATCTTTTTTCGAGTCAGTCGTTCATTTCAACGGGGGGTGGGGGGGTATCCGTCCACTGCAAACACGTATCATATTCTCATGTAGGTTAGTGCATGACTTGTGCACCAGCAGATACTATTTTAAAAGACATTTTTGCATTAAAATAATGTATCATGACAGTTTGTATGATTTGGTCATTTATTATCACACTAGCATTTAATTATCACGGCAAACATTTACACTGCACTAAACTTGTGTAAATGTAAAGTCAAAATAACAAAACCAGTCAGTATGATGACTTGAGCGAATATCATTCACGTCTTACTAAAACAGCGGCCACGCGAAAGGGAATGGGGAAACTGTTTCCTCTACTAAAAAATACAATGCGGGTCACGTGAAAAAAGGATCCAAAGACTCGTAGAAAGACCGAGTCGGGAAATGAACGAATCGTTCGTTTCCTCTAACTACCACTACAGAGCCTATGCAGGTCACGTGAAAAATGATCCAAAGACTCGTAGAAAGACCGAGTCGGGAAATGAACGAATCGTTCCCTCTAGCGTTTCCTCTAGCTACCACTACAGAGCCTATGCAGGTCACGTGAAAAATGATCCAAAGACTCGTACCCGAAGACCGAGTCGGGAAATGAACGAATCATATCTGTTTACTTGGACGAGCCTATGCAACAGTCCCGATGCGCGGCCACGAGAAAATGAACGAATAACTCTTTGAGAGGACTCGTTACTCCCGAGTCCTTGTAAGGATCGTTCACGAACGACACATCACTACGCCGCATACACTGCGCTTGCGAGCCGGCTTAAGAGTAGTAGGCTAACGTTACGTTTTGAGTGGATGGCGAGTGCGAGACGCCGAAATGGATGCCAATAAGATTGTGAATGGAAAGTTTACTTTTAAAATGTTGCCAAATGGTTCCATTGACAAGACCAATGTGATCTGTGTGTTTTGTCGTTGTGAACTGAGCTATCATCGCAGCACGTCCAGTCTGAAATACCACTTGATGGCCAAGCACACAGCTGATGCTAATTCTCTGCCCCCTCGTCAAAGCCGTGTTGCAGTGTTGTTTTCAATAAAAACTAAGTTGCACTAAGCAATCCGATCCACTTTTCCATGTTGATAAGAGCATTAAAATGAGAAAAATAATAATGGGACAAAAATAAATCAAGTGACATTTAGAATATATATTTTTTTTATCTATGACATTAATGCGATTAATCGCGATTAAATAGTTTAATCCTTTGACAGCACTAGTACATTTACATAAATACACCTCTTTCAGCCATTTTGCATTGCATTCCTTTTGTTTTTCCAAACTATAGAAAGACATATATTCTACACATGCATACCAAGTTTGAAAACTATTGGACTTACGGGTCAAGAGAGGAAGAGTTTAAGGTTGTCCCAAATTTAGACAGTTCAAGAAAATTAATAAGTCTGACTATATGGGTCCTTGAGAATCCGTGTATCATTCGTTCTTTCATTTTTCAATTGATAAACCAAAAACTATTCATTTTTCCGTTATTTAATTGAGAAACCAAAAACGATAAACCAAAAATGATTTTTTTTCTTGTTATTCAATTGAGAAACCAAAATTGAAAAACCAAATCGAAAAACAGGCCAATGGCCGAAAATAATTTTGAAATGTGGTTTTTGGTGACCCGGAAGTTGTGACCCAAATGACTTCTTCTAACCCTAATGACAACACATACAAGTACACATACACTACTACAAAACAAATGCATAAACAAATCATATTCCAAGGAGTCTGCAAAGTCCAGTAAGGCTAATTAGCAACCAGTCCAATTCATAGCATCACTTAGAAGAATTCCAATTTCATTCAGTCATGTGAAGTCACAAGTGTTGAATATATCTGCAGTCTTCAGGAGCCTGGGACCCAAGTACACAAATCTTTTTCTTCTACGGAGACACAAAACTTTTTTTTACAAGTACACAAATCTTTTTCTTCTATGGAGACACAACTTTTTTTTTACAAGTACACAAATCTTTTTCTTCTACGGAGACACAAAACCTTTTTTTACAAGTACACAAATCTTTTTCTTCTACGGAGACACAAAACTTTTTTTTACAAGTACACAAATATTTTTCTTCTACGGAGACACAAAACTTTTTTTTACAAGTACACAAATCTTTTTCTTCTATGGAGACACAACTTTTTTTTTACAAGTACACAAATCTTTTTCTTCTACGGAGACACAAAACCTTTTTTTACAAGTACACAAATCTTTTTCTTCTACGGAGACACAAAACTTTTTTTTACAAGTACACAAATCTTTTTCTTCTACGGAGACACAAAACTTTTTTTTACAAGTACACAAATCTTTTTTGCAAGTTACAAATCTTTTATGCAAGTACACAAATCTTTCCTTCTTCTACGGAGACACAAAACTTTTTTTTGCAAGTACACGAATCATTTTCTACAGAGACACAAATCTTTTTTGCAAGTTACAAATCATTTTTACAGAGCTCGCTCTCCTGGCACTAATTTCAAACAGCCACAGTCTGCCACTGTCCAAGCCCCCTCTGGATCTGTTGAGGCAGACTATGTTAATTGGAAATCTGGGGCAGCTGTCCATACACTGTCAGCCTGAATAGTAATAATTGGATTTGGATTAAATATGCACGCGTAGTATAATAATTATATATTCTTAGTCATGCTGAGCAATTTTAAATGACTTTTCTGCCAAGCAAAGTGTGCTACAGTTTGGATCACCTTCTGATATGAAAGTTTGTTCTGGATCTGTGCAATAATACTTATTTCAGTGAATCCCCATTTTAGTCATGGTTATCTTTCCCTTTTATCTTAAAGGCCATATGGCAGGTTAAACACTACTGTTGATTAATGGGTACATGAAGCACTCAAGATATGTATATCATTAAAAAAATCTCCAAATGGTGTCTCCAAATGGTGTTAAAGACCAGCTTTTGTCGTTTTTGGTGTTAGCATTAGCATATTAGCGCAAATTGGCGATGACGTCACGTTGGGGAGTCATGGAGGAGAGAAGCCTCAGCCTAGTACTAGAACTATGGCGACTGACTGGGATGAAGAAGAGGTGGCAAAAACCACTAATGTGTATGATGGCCCGCAGCCGTATAATTTCGAACCAAGTAGACGAGAGGGCAAATGAGGTATTGCCGAGACCTGATGACCGTCAAAGCCAATTAAATGGATGGTCCGAGGAGAATGAGTGGAGAGTTGGTGAAGTGTCCTGGTGAGTTACTATCATTTAGCAACGCAGGAACGATCTCTGGAGCTAGTCTACGAACAGCAGTGCACATATAATTTTTTTTTTTACTGTCAGTGAATAGCACCGACTGAAAGTCAACGACAATCATGTCGTTAGCTGTAGTTCAGATAAGTAGACTAGTACTACCGGTAAACTTATCTAAATCTAGAAAGAAGACATCATGCTAGCTATGGGCTAGCTATGGGCTAACTTGCCAGTGCCACCTAGAAATCCCCCCATGATCATCCCTAATTAAATATTTTCCCCGACGTTGTAAACACATTTCCGATTAGATGTCCCATGTTTTGATGGTACTAGCAGAGACCATATTAGACATTCTCTGGTACTAGCCTAGTGTTTATTTCTAATCGATTTCAATGGTCTCTAAGCGGGCGTTGGTCGGTCGTCTCCCCAACGTGACGTCATGCAATGCATTGTGGGGGAAAGAAGAATCATTGCAAAAAGTAGCTACTTTTTCGTATTATATTCCGTTTTGTGACACCCAACAACATCAAATACAATGGATAACAGTTTAAGTGTTTATTACCAACAAGCAAATATCGCAAATTCGTTGGAAAAATTTACCTGCCATATGGCCTTTAAAGCTCAGCATTTAGCCTATCAGTTAATAAATGTGTGTGGCAAAGTTATTTTGAAGTAATTTATTAATTTTGTTCAAGATGTGAAGACAAAAACATTATTAGCCCACATCAAGTGCAATTAACCATGGCTTTCTTCAGTGTTTTGAATGTTATCCTACAATTTTCAATTGCTGCCACATTCTTTTGGGGGATATTATTCTTAATCTCCTATTGAGAATATTGGCCATAGGCTACTGTCAGAACGGTTTCAGACAGCTCATCAAATTACGCTAATTATCAGTATGCCTAACTGCATATAGTTATGTTCAGTAGATTTGGTATGCCTACAATTTACGCATTTTAACGGTCGTAATGGTTTGACAAATGTCTCCCTTGCCGTGTTAATTGCGGCAACAACTTTTTGGGGACAACTCCAAAAAAACTAAAAATATCCATTTACGCTGCTGAAAATAACACCCCTCTGCTGGTTTACGCTTTGCTTTTTGCGACATAACTCCTCTTTTCGACGATCGCCTGATCTGGGCTGCACAGTCTAAGATTATTGAGGTCTAGCTTGAATTAGCGTTGCTAATTGAAGGTGGGAAAATATTGCTTGTGATGTCGACTAAGTGATCTGGCCTGACCCAGCCCAAAGACAAGAAGAAGCACATTGATCACATGTTTACTTGTTTGATTTGTGTCCCTTTTAGTATTGTATACTGTAGTACAGTGCATTGTAGGCTGTATACTGTACAATGAACACATTGTATGGCCCTGAACATTGTGCTTTTCATTTGTTACAGTAACAGTACTGACTGCTCAATAGATTTTGACTGGTTGCAGGTTCATATCAACAAAGAACAAGAGTGAGTTGTGAGTAGTGAGATGCAGGGTACAGTACTGTATAGGGGTACAAGGAGGTGAAAGAACAAAAACAATTGCAAAGAGCAAAGCAGAGTAGTAATTTCTGATCAATTTTGAGCTACTATGATAGAACATGTTTTCGTTCATCAAAAGACAATGACGGATAAATATGAAATTTGTTTTGAGATTAAAAATGTACTTCTCCCTGAGAACTTGTTTTGAACAAGGTGTTTTAAATTTTTTGGTGTATTGTTTACTGACTGCTTGATAGTGTATATCATTTTGATCACTTTGTTTATGATTTGAGAGCAGTGTTTAATTTTGAGCACAGGTAAATCTGTTTTGAGGCGAAAGTTTGATTTTGAGCACAGGTAAAACTGTTTTGAGGCGAAAGTTTCATTTTGCAAGAGGATCCAGAGGTTTTGTAAATTTCGAAAAAAAATGGGTGAATGTTTAAAGAAATGTGTTTTAGCAATCGTGAGAAACTGTAACACCTTGAAATAACTGGATTTCATGTTGCTCAAAAAACAACAACAGTGATACTAGCAAACGATAGGAGTAGCACAGAACTTTGCTCATCCTTAACAGAAGGGAAACACGTCTTACACAAACAAAATTGAACGTAACCAAAATGATCATGTTATGACCTATGCGGGTAGTGTTATGGTTTGTTTTATTTTGGACGTATCATCCTAGAGTGCACCACGTTTACTTTGCCTAGGGTGAGGGGCAAGGTATTTGGTAAACTTCTATAAATCGTTTCTGCAGATTATTTTAAAATCTGTCAGATTAGACAGGAAGTGTGGCTGCATAGCTATATTCATGTACAGGGAAGTTCTCCAGACATGTTCTATGTAGAAAGTATGTTTTTTTTATCCATTTGAAATTCTGGTGTAAGGTTGCAAAAGGACAAATATTTGTAGGGTGTACAAGTACATTTACATTTAATCATTTAGCAGACGCTTTTATCCAAAGCGACTTCCAAGAGAGAGCTTTACAAAGTGCATAGGTCGCTGATCATAACAACGAGATAGCCACAAAACATTGCGAGTAGTTAAAACATGAAGCACACATTATGAACAAACAAAGTAAGTGCCAAAGGGAAGAACCATAAGAGCATGTAGTTAAACAAGTTACAATTAAACAACATGAACTGCTATAAGTGCAAGTGTACCTGTTAAAAAAAAAATAAAAAAATAAAAACATGACAAGCAACAATAATAAAAAACAATATATCACAGCGAGTACAAACAATTTTACATCAGTTACCACTAATCACAAGAGCAACAAGTCTCTGAGCAAGAGTCATTGTGATCCTTGAGGAAACTAACATTGGGTCAAGCGAACCATTCCTAAGTACCGTTGTACTCCCGGAACAAGTGCGTCTTGAGCCTTTTCTTGAAGGTGGAGAGACAGTCAGTGTCTCTGATGGAGGTGGGGAGTTGATTCCACCACTGGGGGGCCAGACAGGAGAAGAGCTTGTGTTGGGACCGGGCGGTCTTGAGCGGTGGGACCACCAGGCGGTTGTCTGAAGAAGACCGTAGGTGACGGGTGGGGGTGTAAGGCTGCAGGAGAGACTTGATGTAGACGGGTGCAGTCCCGTTCACTGCTCGGAAGGTCAATACCAGGGTCTTGAATCTGATTCGGGCCATGATAGGTAGCCAGTGGAGAGAGATGAGGAGCGGGGTAACATGGGAGCGTCTGGGTAGATTGCAGACCAGGCGGGCCGCTGCGTTCTGAATCCTCTGAAGAGGGCGGGTTGCACATGCTGGGAGACCAGCGAGCAGCGAGTTGCAATAGTCCAACTTGGAGAGGACAAGTGCTTGGACTAGCAGCTGGGTGGAGTGCTCAGGCAGGTATCTCCTGATCTTCCGGATGTTGTAGAGGGTGAATCTACACGACCGGGAGACCACTGTACAGGTTACCATCTGTTCAATGCTAACCTGCTTCTTGTCTCTCTGAGTTTTTTATATTTGGCAGGACTAAATGTGACAACTGACAGTAGAGACCGAGCTTATTCTCTGTGAAGCAACCTCTATGAACTAATGCCCTTTTCATTGTGGCTTCCAAACTAGAATTTGTCGTGAATTATTCCGCTATCTTGCAAATGTATTTATTATGCGATGTATCAGGAAATTACGATGGCCCTGAAGTGCACAACACAACGGCAAATAGGAAAACACAGTTTTATGATTGGACAGACAGTCCGTCTGTCCAAGTATTAACAGTTGATAAATCCATTTTGGGAAAATTAAGGCCCTTAAAAGGTATTAAAAAGTTGTAATCCCGATTTTCTGAGGTATGAAATTTTGTTCAAGCTTTGTCCAAAGAGTTTGACTCAAAAGTATGCATGAATATATTTATTTTCCTCCCCATGACTATTATAAACGACATGCTCGGTCAGCGAGTCACGTATTATGCGAAATGCACGGATAGGTGATGTGTCGCCCTCCACATGTCGCGAAACTGACTCAGAAATGGGGAAATGTAAATTTGCGGACTCGCAACTCACAATGGCTGAAGCATGTTGCTGAAAACAACCGTGAGGCTTACTGTACATATTGTAAAAAGAAGATTAGCGTGGCCTCGATGGGCATCAGCGCCGTCAAGGCCGCCCTTGGCCGCAGAGAGCAGCCGCAGCTGTCCATCGCCAGTTTCTGTGCTCCACCAGTGACACCACTACCCAACACGACAGCTGAACTTGTCAAAACAGCTACGACAGCGACCTCTGCCCCATCGTCTGCTGACATCAGGGTGGCTATGGGCGACACATCAACGATGCGCGCGGATAATAATCGGGTGTCGCAATACTGCGGTGAATCACCACTCACCGAACTAAAATATTTGAATAAACCTTGACCGTTGCTTTAATTTATTTTTTCGAGCTTTTTTTCTTCCGAGCTTATCTGAGTTCTGTTGTATGGCTGTGCTCTACAGATTTATTTGCAAACTACAACTGTTTATTAAGTTAAAGGTTTGTTGCAGATTAGAACTTGAAGTGGCGATGAGGTCTTAAAATATTTTGAGAAGGTCTTCAAAAAGTCTTAAAAAGGTATTGAAATTAACTTCAGGATTCCTGCATATACCCTGTTAATGTTGTTGTGTTTTCCTATTTGCCGTTGTGTTTTCCTGTTTTCCTATTTGCCGTTGTGTTTTCCTATTTGCCGTTGTGTTTCCTATTTGCCGTTGTGTTTTGCACTTCAGGGGCCACCGTAGGAAATGGACCAGTGACCTGCAAAACCTAATCATGAAACTGACATATACACAGGCATTAAAACACACTATCATCCTCAGATTATACATTTTTTCTGTTTCAGATTCTGGATGTGTGCAACGTGATGGTGGTTGTGTCTCGGTGGTATGGGGGTATTCTTCTTGGTTCGGATCGTTTCAAGCACATTAACAACTGTGCGAGAAACATCCTGGTCCAGGAAGCTTGCTTCTCCTCCCAGGTCAGATACTCATCCCCCTGGTATTGGTACCACAATATACTCATCAGGATTGCACCATCAGTTTTGACATCTCAGATTTTCCTTATGTTTTCCTCGCTATTATGTACTTCAGTGAGAATGGAGAAGTGGGCACTGCCTTGTGAACTATTGTTTGAACAGAGTGAACATTTTAATCTACGTATATTTACGTAAACATTTTACATTTAGTCATTTTAGCAGACGCTCTTATCCAGAGCGACTTACAGTAAGTACAGGGACATTCCCCCGAGGCAAGTAGGGTGAAGTGCCTTGCCCAAGGACACAACGTCATTTGGCACAGCCGGGAATCGAACCGGTAACCTTCAGATTACTAGTCCGACTCCCTTACCGCTCAGCCACCTGACTCCTGATACATTTATTTTGTATTAGTCATTGTGTGAGGCTTGTTTTTCAACAATGGACGCTATTTTAATAATTAAACATTTTTAATTTTGCCTGAATTTATCCTATTTACCTATTTATAACAGGATGTACTGTTTACCTTTTTATTTGGTCAATGACTGTCTTTTGCAAAATATTTACACAGAATTCCTCATTGTTTTTATATACTATAGAGTTTAGTTATTGTTTACTCATAAAGGTCAATAAGTGATTTTTAAATCAAGTGTATGTAGTGACAGAACCAGTGAGAACATCTGCATTTTAGGCAGCACTCTGAGTTTTTACTCATGAACTGATCAATGGGCCTCATTCACCAATATCTTCCTAAGTTATTTCTTAAATTTGTTCTTAAGAAAGTTCCTAAGAAAAATCTATGTGTGATTCATGACGTGTTCCTAAACAGCAGAATTGTTCGCAGGTGTGGTCTTAGAATGATGAATCCCAATATTTCGTATGTTGAAAGCTTGTGCCCCGTTGCTCCTATTTAGCATAGGTAAACTCCCCGTTAATTCCCATAAAAGGGCATGAGATGGCAGGGCCGTGTGCACACTCAGAGAAATGTCAAAAAGAAGTGGTAAAGATGGTGGAGGCCTCGACAAAAGACAGAAAAACTTTTGTAATTCTGAAGTGGAGGTACAGAAGGTACTGCAAGAAGTTAGCGACAAACGACACATCATATTTAATAGCGTCAGCGGTGGATACAAAGCAGTAAATAAAACCGATGCATGGAATGCAATTACTCATGTAGTGTAGTGAACGTTGTATCTGGAGAAGGGTGCAGAACTGATGAAGTGAAAAATAAATGGTTTAACTTTAATCTGAAATCTGAAGCAAAAAAACATATTTCAAAACATAGCCTAGAAGACAGTTGACCGTTACAAATATCCATGAGGACTGCTCTTGGTAGCCTAAAGCATCCCAACAGGTACTCGTCACTCTCTGCAAATAAATCGGTATGGTCACGGAAGATGCGTTCCCTCCTCAGGGCACGATCTGCCAAATTTTGCAGCAGCAATAAATACGCCATTGTGTGATGTTGTCCTAGTGTGCGGAATAAGCCTACTTTGGGCCTATAAATACTGTGATAAGTCACTTATTATTAGATGACAAGGTTCCCTGTTAACATAATTGATGTGAATTGAAGGCAAAGCAAGGCTAGTTTATTTATATAGGCCTAGCACCATTCATACACAATTGCAATTCAAAGTGCTTTACAAATGAGCCAAAGTGTAGTGTGTATTTATTAAAACAAACAAACATATAATTATGTGTAAAATAATGAAAATTATTAGTTGCAAAATTATAAAGCAGAGAAATATTCAATTTTTAATTAGAACAGACGAAAACGGTATAACTACTTATTTTTCGCAAATATGTCAGCTCTCAATTGTGTGTAAGAGTGCTCTCCCAAATAAGAAAACATTGATGAATGCCAGAATCTTCGTGAAAACTGCGTAAGTGGGATCTAAGAACAAATGAGTTCTTAAGAACATTTGGTGAATGAGGACCATTGATAATGCTAAAATAATAAGAGTATATTTAGCTGTTTAATATATTGCTCAATAATAATTACGAAGATTTATATAAAATAATAAAAAGACAATTTTGACCATGTGACACTGTTCTCTTAGAAGAGTCAATGTAACAAATATGCAATTAGAGTTATTGTTCATGTTTATACTCAACCCCTCCTTTCACATTGTTCTTGTTTTACAGGATGACTCACCCAAACGAGGAGCAAATAGCAAGAAGCAAAAAATCAAGAAGACAAATTAAACATCATCCATGCCTTCATCAACTCCCTTTTGGACTCCTGCTATGGAGTGCTGTCCAGGGTATCCAACGAAGCACTGAACAAGCTTCAGCATTTCTGGAAGAACCAGAGTTCTTACCCAGACCAAGCCGTGGCAGAAAATCATCCACACCCTCATCCACCTTCACTGGCTTCAGATCAAGTTATTCATTATGTAGGGAGTTAAATAATGGCCAAACAACCAAACCTTTTCCCCACGGTTTAAAGGAAGAGGGGGAAACTGAACAGAGTATTAACATTAACCAAATAATGCAAATACCAATGTAATTACCGTTATTTGAGTCTGTGGGTTAAATCAGAGCAAGAATGGTCAAAGTAAGGTTTTGTAAGGTGAAATAGATATTTAATAATATTGTAAATGAATTCAATCAATTACAAGGCAACATGTTACAAAGTGAAGGCTTTAAATCTTACATACTCTACGATGATTATTGTAAATCAGAGAGAGAGTTGAGCAAGGCGTAGGACAAGCCAGAGCTGATGAGAAGCTATAGAGAAGCTTCAGTTATATAATTCTATAACTTCAGTTATAGAATTCTATAACATACAGTACTGTGCAAAAGTCTTAGGCACAATAAAAATAAAAAAGGTTAAGGAAAAATGCTTATAATAAATAATGAAATTTAACAAAAAGTTTAGCAAAATTGCACTTTTATACTGCTGCACAAATTAAAAAAATTATATTACATATATTTATTTGATTAAACGTTGCATCCAAATCTCATACACTTAAACGCCGCCCTCGAAAAAAATGCAGCAATATTAAATGTAGATTTAATGTAATTCTTTTTTTATTTTTTTTACTTCAAATAGGTACGGTACAAAACTTTCTGCATCACTATTAGTATCCTCATCTGCCTCCTCACCGACGAGACACCAGAGATGTCGCCTACTAATTAATAAACTGCTTTGCGCAATTCCTGTGTTGTTCTTAATTACGAATTAAATAATAATAAAAGTTGCCCTTGTGTACACACCGCCCTCATCGAAACATGTAAATCAAGAAAAGCTGTGGCATTTAATTGAAGAAATACAGTATAAGACATTATTTGTGTAAAAAATCTTGGGTGCCCAAGACTTATGCACAGTACTGTATATATATAACACTTATAGTCACAGTTACATATAACATATATATATATATATATATATATATATATATATATATATATATATAACAGTTATATAACATTCTCTTGTTGCTGAAAAAGACATGAGTATATGTTTCAGTGTTGAAATAAAAGAGTGACGTCAACTGATTAATTGCTGTCTTTCTGCACTGTGAAAACAGAAAACCCAGATGTTCACAATGTTTGTGATGAATGACAGGTTGTTTGTTCATGCTAAATAGATTTGGGGTTTAAAATTCAATTAAGTTGCTTTATTTTAGGAATTTTTTGAAGGTGAATCATTAGGACAAGGGGAGTGTAGCACAGTCTAAACTTCAAAACAATGATAATCTGATCTTCTCAGTAAGACACGGTACTGCAGACCACATTTGCACAAGAACCCCTGACTTTTCATTCTTTGACGCCATTTATCAATATTGTGTAGATACATTATGAAGTATATTGAAGGTATGAACATTTTAAGGCCACAATCCTAAAGTAACATTCCATTTCACAATAATCTGTGAACCAGCTTGGACAACACCCAAGCCAAGGAACTGACCAATTAAGTGTCTTACCTGCATCAAGACACTCCCCCTTAATTCGGATTATAAAAACCAACAACTAACAACCATTCTTTGAGTTCATTAATACCGCAAGTCCAGGATAGGCAAGGTTACGGTTATTAGGCAATGTGGCATGATCCTTTCTAAATGGTAACTTGAGACTGTAATGTCCATCCACCATTTTGGCCGATTCATCTGCGATTTTCAGAAACTGTTCGTCTTCAATGGACATTTCCTTCACCTCTTCGCAAAGTTTCTCACTGAAGTCAGTATTGTAATGAGCAATCAGCATCTCCTGCAGGTTATTTACTGTAATTCGGTTGACTGTATGAGACAGAATTTCATTGTTAGATCCTGTCCCTACTGGGCCATTCACTACCCATCCAAGAAGTGTTTTCATTGCATATGGGCCATCTCCTTCGCTGTTTATGATTTGCCAGGGCTCTATTGCTTTGGGTGCATTTGTGCCTATCAGCAAGTCAATGCCTGCATCAATGGTGGAAATCTTGACATCTTTAACCCTTGTGTTATCTTCGGGTCATTCTGACCCATCAGTCATTGTGACCCACCATCGTTTTGCGACAACTTTACCGCATACAAAAACAAAGTGAAGCATTTTCTTTTAACCGTTGGGCTGTCTCAGACCCCCCACATTGCAAAGGTTAAAAGAAAATTATTTTCATTTGTTTTTGTATTGGGTAAAATTGGGTAAACACAACGATTCGTTATGAACCTTTGGGTCATGTGACCCGAAGGCAGCACAAGGGTTAAGATAAGGCCACTTTGGTAGCAACTTCTGGTTGGGTATGTTACTCTTTGTTACAGGAATCTTTGTTTGTGTGTATGTCTCTGGCAGTTATGAACCTGTTGTCTTGAAGTCCACTTACTTCCAGTCCAGTGATGATATTAGTAGACATAGTTTTCTCCTGGCCCATTGGGCGCAGCATGATGCTTGTTCTTTTCCCTTCTACATTTAGTTGGTGCATTAACCTATCTGTACAAAAGGTGGCAGAGCTGCCAGGGTCAAGAAACGCATAAGCTTGTATAACCGTGCTGCCCTTGTTGGATTTTACCTTTACAGGTACGATGGACATCAGACACTGTTCTTCTTCACCGGCCCCAGTTTGACTGCGTGTTTCGAGGGACACAAGTCCTGTGTTCTTCATCCTGTTGGGTTCCTTGGCCGCCTCCTTATACGTTTCCTGTTTTTCTGCTCCTTTGTTCTGCTCCACTTGTCCTATGTGCAGTACAGTAGGATGTGCCCTCTTGCAAATGGTGCACAACCAACGCTGGTCGCAGTCTTTGCTCATATGGCCTGTTAAGAGACATGCAAAACAGATACCTCTTTCTTTCAAGAATGTGATCTTGCCAGTGTGACGTTTCTTTCTAAACCAAGAACAGCTTGCCAGTAGATGTTCTCCTGAGCAAAACAGACAGAATGGCCTATGTTGGACTGGTGACGTGCTATTCCTCTGCTTGGGAGAAGTGGGGATAACATCAATGGTGGCTGCATTGGTTGTGAAGCCCTTGCCATTGAATTTGGATTTCCCATAACCTGAGTGTATGGGCCGTAGACCTTGCACTTTTGGTGAGGGATCTTGTATATCACATTTACATTTAGTCATTTAGCAGATGCTCTTATCTAGAGCGAAGAACACTTTGGAAACGAATATCAAGTCTCCAATGTATATCACCAAAGACAGGATCTGTCAAGATTTTGACTTGTCTTTAGATAAACTCAACCAAGGTTCTGAATGTGGCTCTGTGGTTTGTAGTTTCTTGAACATTGCATACTTCAACTCTCCATCCCCCTCTCAACTTGTAGGCCAATTGCTGACTAACAATTTCAAATTAGAAGCCAGATTTAATTCATCCATGTAGGCAATTTCGTTCATACCATTCAAGCAACCTTGGTACAGAGCATATGATTTCAGGGTTTGGGAATCCTCCGATCGAATGGAGGGCCATGTCAACGCCTTTTTAATGTACGCATTGGAGACTTGATATTCGTTTCCAAAGTGTTCTTGGAGCAATTCTTTGGCCCTTGCAAAGCCTATGTCTGCATCTAGGAAGAGACATGTCTTAACCAGCTATCTGGACTGACCAGATGTATATTGCTCGAGATAGTACAATTTCTCCTTTGCCTGTTCAGTTTTGCTCTCTATGATATGTTCAAATGAACTGATAAATGACCTGTAGTCAATTAGATCATTAGTAAAAACCTTCATCTCCTTTGGTGGCAAAGATGTTTTGTCCTGTTGCCTTATCAATGATGCTGTGATGTCGTTTTGCCTCTGCAGAATGTCTTAGAGATGAGCAGTGTCTTGTTCTTCAGGAGAAGCCCTAGGTGCACCACCTTGGGACCGTTGCCCTGAGTGGGGTTGTGATGGACCCTGGGGGTGTAGAGTGGTTTGAGAGGGCTGTGTTCGATGAGGCTCATAAATATGCCTACGGGGTTGTGGCTGGAACTTTTGTTGACTTGGCTGGGCAGGGAATCTGTACGGAGATGGATCTGGCCAGAGGGGGGGCCGCAGAGATGTAAGGAAATACGGCTCTTTTGTGGCATGAAGTTGCATTGGTTGAGGGGTGAGGGCATGTGATTTAAGTCTAACACTCACATCTTGCGTTCCTTTGCTATGCCCCTTTTGTGTGTTGGAGTGTTTTCTCTAAATGCTCATTCATTCCGTCTCTCTGTGAAACACCACTTTTTTGGTCACTCAATATATCGAGTTTGGCGTTAGCTGCATCGCTTTGGACAGCTAACATTTCCTTTTGTTTTCTCAATTCTTCTTGTCTTTGAGCCAATTCTATTTCCTCGCTCTCTATGGCGTGCCTTTCTCTAAGAGCCGCCAATCGAACTTCTAGCGCAGCCTTCTCCGCTGCTGCGCGACCCAACGCGGAGGAGGTTGAAGAGACGTTTGATCCCCCATCGTCTGATTTCCTTGCATGAGTTGCAGAAACACTGTCCTCTGGATTTATGTCCTCTTTATCGTCATCTAAATACTAGTGCTGTCAGTTAAACGCGTTATTAACGGCGTTAACGCAAACCCATTTTAACGGTGTTAATTTTTTTATCGCAAGATTAACGTTCTTTTTGGCCTCGCAAACTTTGTAGTTTTTTTCACATGCTGTTGCAACAACTACGACGTTAGAAAAACTACAACATCACACCGGATCTAGCTAGACCGGAAACAAAACAACAGGCACGCCGCACACACTTGTTTGGGCTTGCGAGCCGGCTAAAGAGTAGTAGGCTAACGTTACGTTTTGAGTGGATGGCGAGCGCAAGATGCCGAAATGGATGCCAATAAGATTCTGAATGGAAAGTTTACTTTAAAAAAGTTGCCAAATGGTTCCATTGACAATAACAAAGTGTGTTTTGTTGTTGTGAACTGAGCTATCATCGCAGCACGTCCAGTCTGAAATACCACTTGATGGCCAAGCACACAGCTGATGCTAATTCTTCGCCCCCTCGTCAAAGCCAGGCGATTGCAATGTTGTTAAAAAAATTAAAAAATAAAAAACATTTGCACTAAGACTAAGCAATCTGATCCACTTTTCCATGTTGGTAAAAAAATTATGGGACAAAAAGAAATCAAGGGACATTTAGAATAGATAAAAATGTGCGATTAATTGCGATTAATCGCGAGTTAACTATGACATTAATGCGATTAATCGCGATTAAATATTTTAATCGTTTGACAGCACTACTAAATACCCTTCGTGTTCCCCTAGCCATGCATTCACTTCCAACACGAACGATTCATTAGTCTTTTTCTTAGGTTTAGTTTCCTCCAAATCAGTTTGCACATTTTTGTATTCTGGCTTACTGGTTTCATCAGCCATTGTGTAACAAAAAGGGGAATAATCTTCGCAAAATCAAAGTATCCTTTCCAAAAAATATCACCGCTCCGTTGCAGTTAAATTAACAAGCAGCGCTTAAACTTTCGTCTAGTAACTTAAAGTCTGATCAAACTTGATTCAAAAGTAATCCATAATTCGAACAAAAATGTTATCTAACCAATTCGTACTAGCTTCGGCTCCTAGAGCTCTTTATCCAAGTATAACTTCAAACTTAAACAGAGGCCCATACAGTTTCGGCTTTTGTTTGCGCCGGCTTTCCTTTGTTCCTTTGCGGTCTGTACCTGGCGTGGCTTTGGGGCTCCAATCCTTGTAGTCCACAGGGTTGTCCGGATCCAAAAGTGAGCTTTTGACTATTGTGGTGACCATTTATCCTGCAGGAGTGTCCCTTTTGTTAGTCACATTGTTGGCGTTGACTGTTTTGTTTTTTACGCTTGCCATATGAAATAAAGGAGATCCAAAGAGGTCCAAGTACAGTTGTAAGTGGTTGGTTTATTTAAATGAATGTTTACACCTTGTGGTTTGAAAATAAATAAATAAATAATGCCTTAGAGCACAAAGACCAGCGAGGCCTATCCTCGACCAACAAACCAGCAGAATGCAAGGTCAAAAGCTGTGTGCTCCCAGTCAGCCGCACCTCCAACAGGTCACTATCCTATTTAATGGCCTTTTGACCTGTAGAGGGCACAAACTCTCAGAAAATAGAAACAAACGAAAGCGTTAAAGTAACATATAAAATAAAACACAGAAGTGGCTCCTACAATGCCTTTAACCTTGTTTAAATTTGGTATGTACCTAGATGTACATGTGCTGGGTGACAATCAGTGTTTCTCTTAAAATGGGTTCTGTAGCCCACAATTACAATGAGGCTGCTCACGTTGCTTACACAATGAGGCTTGTTGTAAATGGGAGACACGTAACACCTCCCTATTTGAGCCTAGAGGTGACCTTGTGCAGGCGACAACATAATATTCTGGGCGTAGAGCCAAAAAGTGAATCTTGACTTCTAGCTCAGGCCTGCGAAGGAAGATACCTGCCTCCAGGTGGCCTTCTCCCTCACTCCTCAGCCTTTGTCACCCTGATCTCAGACACAGGCCCAATATCTTCTATCATTTAGTGGTGATAATTCTCAGTCAACAGCTTAACATATTGTTTCCAGTAATATAGAATAATACTAAAAGTCAAGACTTTAATTTTCATTCAGATAAATCAATAATCATAACCCATCTTCATCATTTCAACAGTAGGGTGTCAATTTCCACGTCACTCATTTACACTTGAAAATACTAAGAGTGAAGTCAGGCCCGTAAAGAATACCCCCGCAGCTCCCGCACCGCGGGGGGGCCTCGCAGGGATGGGGGGACTCGCGTGGCAGGCCCCCCAATTTGAATTACATGGGATGTCTTATTGTCTTGTCTGTGTTTCCAGAGTTGATATAAAAATAAAGGAAAGTATATTTTATTGTGCTTTCTTTGTTAGCTAGGTAAGTGACATGACGAAGTAGGTCAGATGGTCACACAGACCGGCGAGCCCGCTGCAAATAGGTTGCTAACTGTAGCGTAGTAGGAAAAATGAAACGCACATTTAAAAGCGGTGCCCAAAAGCGGCATTCAAAACATAAAATTTCTGAATTAAATGCCAAACTTCCCAAAATTACAAATTTATTTTTCGACCAGCCGGTGAAGGATGCACTCATCTGCCAGAAGAGACAGGTATTGTACTGTTTGCTATAGCTAACATTACTGTACCACGTAGCTAACGTTAACCTATACTTTGACAGCTCTACTGCTGTCTGTGTTGTGCTTCCTAGCGTTAACAGAGCCTCCTTTCCAAGAGCCAGGAAAATTAGCCTGGCTCCTTTATTGACTTCCTATCAAGCTGACAACATTGAAATGGAGTGAAACTACAAAAAAAGAGAAAGTAGAAAAAGTGCATAATTATAAAATATATTACATAACTGACAATATTAGCAAACATGATAACGTATGCTTTTACTTTTTCTTACATACACTTGCACGTATAGCGGTTCATGTTGTTTAATTGTAACTTGTTTAACCACATGCTCTTATGGTTCTTCCCTTCTCCTGGCACTTACTTCGGTTGTTCACAATGTGTGCTTCATGTTTTGGCTACTTGCAATGTTTTGTGGCTATCTTGTTGTTATGATCAGTGACCTATGCACTTTGTAAAGCTCTCTCTTGGAAGTCGCTTTGGATAAAAGCGTCTGCTAAATGAATACATGTAAATGTAAATGTATGCGACAGTAGTATCGTGCAGTTGCAGCGATTGCGTTTGACTATTTAAACATACAAAAAACATAATTGATAAGATGTAAATTCTGGAGAAGGCAGGCCGGAAGGAGTCACGACAAAGGAAAGGAGTTGACTTTGGTTTATTAGTCGAGCAGCCTGGATCAAGCAATCAGTTCAAGACGAGCTGATGGCATGAGTGAGAACTCTGTCTCTCAGTTGTGCTTAAATACATGAGTTGGACATTACATATATAGAATGACACAGAATTGCTTCCTTAACGGGTCTTCAGTGGTCAATGTATTGCCACCCGAGAACGTTCAGCAGGTGAAGTGGTCGTTAATTACTTAAGCCTTATTTGTACATGATTTTCCTCACTGTCTCCCCTCAGTCTGGACTGCATGCTATATTCTGCTCAGAGGGGGCCTCGCTGTATGAACTCTTGACCTTACTGAGACACACGCTGTACGTGTATCCAGAAACTCTGCCTTACAATAATCAAAGTTACAATAAGTCATTATATTTCAGTTATATACATATTATGATTGTGTAAAACGTACAGTCAGATTCACACGACAAAAAAAAACGGCTCCATTTATGATTTAGCGAACACGCTAATAATAAAACACAACTCCATACTATCAAGTGTGCCTGATGTAGCCACGGCCATCAAATTATTTCTGACAATACCCGTGACTGTCGCAAGCGCTGAAAGGTCATTTTCCAAGCTGAAACTGATCAAAACATATCTCAGAAGCTCCATGTCACAAGAGAGGCTGTCAGGTCTGGCCATCCTTAGCATAGAAAATGAATGTGCGCGCAGTTTAGATGTAGAGTGTGGTAAAAGACTTTGCACACAGATTTGCTAAAAGATGCGCACCTGTGTAGGCTATTCACCTGCAAACCGTTTGAGCGTTTTTTTCTTATTGAATACATTTCCCTCACAAGACAAGCTTGAGTGTTGATATCTTGCATTTATTACACGGCTCTTCAGAATGTTCCAAAAAGTTCAGTTGATCGCGTCGGGGTCCTGTTCGTCCCGTCGGTATTTGTGGTGGGGGGGGGGGGGGGGGGTATTCTGCGGGGGGGCCTCATGTGTTTCCGTTACGGGCCTGAGTGAAGTGTAGAATGAAACAGGGTTCTCTTCTCATTTCCCTTAGTGCAAGAGGGAAAGGTGATAGGATTTCTGGTAGCCCTAAGTTACATTTACATTTATTCATTTAGCAGACGCTTTTATCCAAAGCGACTTCCAAGAGAGAGCTTTACAAAGTGCATAGGTCACTGATCATAACAACAAGATGGCCAAAAAACATCGCGAGTAGCCAAAACATGAAGCACACATTGTGAACAACCAAAGTAAGTACCAAAGGGAAGAACCATAAGAGCATGTAGTTAAACAAGTTACAATTAAACAACATGAACCGCTATAAGTGCAAGTGTACCTGTGGAAAAAAGCAAGCAACAGTAATGAAAACAATATATCACAGCGAGAACAAAAAATTTAAATCAGTTACCACTAACCACAAGAGCAACAAGTCTCTAAGCAAGAGTCATTGTGATCCTTGAGGAAACTAACATCGGGTCAAGCGAACCATTCCTAAGTACCGTTGTACTCCCGGAAACAAGTGCGTCTTGAGCCTTTTCTTGAAGGTGGAGAGACAGTCAGTGTCTCTGATGGAGGTGGGGAGTTGATTCCACCACTGGGGGGCCAGACAGGAGAAGAGCTTGTGTTGGGACCGGGCGGTCTTGAGCGGTGGGACCACCAGGTGGTTGTCTGAAGAAGACCGTAGGTGACGGGTGGGGGTGTAAGGCTGCAGGAGAGACTTGATGTAGATGGGTGCAGTCCCGTTCACTGCTCGGAAGGTCAATACCAGGGTCTTGAATCTGATACGGGCCATGATAGGTAGCCAGTGGAGAGAGATGAGGAGCGGGGTAACATGGGAGCGTCTGGGTAGATTGTAGACCAGGCGGGCCGCTGCGTTCTGAATCCTCTGAAGAGGGCGGGTTGCACATGCTGGGAGACCAGCGAGCAGCGAGTTGCAATAGTCCAACTTGGAGAGGACAAGTGTTTGGACTAGCAGCTGGGTAGAGTGCTCAGACAGGTATCTCCTGATCTTCCGGATGTTGTAGAGATGAATCTACACGACCGGGAGACCGCAGCAATGTGGGCCGTGAGGGAGAGCTCGTCGTTCATGGTAACCCCAAGGTTCCTGGCAGATGATGAAGGGGTCACCGTCGCAGATCCCAGGGTGATTGAGAGATCGTGGGAGATGGAGGGTTTAGCCGGGATGATGAGAAGTTCTGTTTTGGCGAGGTTCAGCTAGAGGTGGTGCTCGGTCATCCAGGCGGAGATGTCTGTGAGGCAGGCCTCAATCCTAGCTGAGATCCCCGGATCGGTCGGGGGGAACGACAGGTACAGCTGCGTGTCGTCAGCGTAGCAGTGGTAGGAGAAGCCATGGGAGGTGATGATTGGTCCAAGTGAGGTGGTGTACAGAGAGAAGAGGAGGGGTCCAAGGATGGAGCCCTGTGGGACACCAGTGGAGAGCTGGCGAGGTCCTGACAGTTTGCCTCCCCAGGAAACCTGGTAGGATCTTCCCGACAGGTAGGATGAGATCCACTGGAGTGCAGTGCCAGTGATGCCCATCTCAGAAAGTCTGGCGAGCAGGATCTGGTGGTTAACCGTATCAAACGCTGCAGAAAGGTCCAGCAGAATGAAGTTGCAGAAAAAGGAAGAAATTGGGCAATCCTATGTAAATATTTTCCTAACCAGGAATGTAGTGGAGGCTAAACGCACGTAAACGCCATTTACGCACCTCTCGAAATTCGGAAATAGCGTTTATCCACTGCTAAATTGCGGAAATTGCGTTTATCCACCTCTAAAGAGCGTTTATCCATTTATTACATGTCTCTTCTTAATGCTGTAGAATGCTCCATTCACTTGAACGTTGCTTCCCAACGTTCTGTGGTCAACGATTTTTCCATATTTGACCGTTGCTATGCATAATTGACCGCTGTCTAGGGAAGTGGCCTTTTTGCCTCGGATTCACGTCTTTCGTAGCACTCCACAAGTAGTCCAGTAACTTATCAACCCCAGCATATTCCGTTGCTTAGCGACGTCAGCTGATGATCTGAAGCCTACCGGAAAAAAACGTAGCCTACATACCAGGCAACTATGGATGAGTTTCCAATTGGCTTTAATATTTTTGGGAAATACGGCGATTTTGATACTTGGTTAAAGGCTGAGTTGTTGCCATCGCCAGTGAAGAAAAGACAAAGAGAGGACAGCAGCGTTTCTTAGCGACGTCAGCTGATCTGAAGCCAACGTCTTTGGCGAACTATTTCTCTACTGATCAACACTATGAATGGTAACAAATAAATTGTAAAAAGACACACTGTGTTAAGTAATTTTTTCGTTTTGGCAAGTAGCCGTGTAAACAAGGGATAATGTATAGAACGCCGGTCATTATCGGGAAAATAAGCCCCGACAGGGCGAACAGCACTGCTTCGCCCTGAAGGGGCATGAACTCATTCCCCTAAAGGTCGATATATGCTTCTCCGTTTTCCAAAAAATTGACACATGGGAACGCCTTCGTCTACGTGGAACGCCCTCTCCGAGCTCTCCGAGAGCCCCGGAGAGCTTGATGTGCACCTCCTGAATTTTCTAACTATCCGTCGTAATTTTGGATAGTTACGGATACCCCCTTGGCTGTGATTGGTCAGTATTAAGAACCGCTTGCGTCAGGGGCGGGGTTGCCGTGATCAACAGGACGAACAGAATCCTTTGACCGCCATTGCTGTAAGTTTTTACAATTCATATTTCAGCTAAACAGTACATGTAAATCAGCATCTGAATTAAAATGTGACGAGAAATTGGCAGTGTAGTTGCTGAAAATGTGAGTATTTTATTGATGAAAGGGCTACATTTGTAAATTTGCTCCGACTTCTCGATAACCTAGGTCAGGGGTACTCAATTAGAAACCCAAAAGGTCCACTAACCAAATTTGTATTCAGTCCAGTCTCTGGAACAATTATGGTTTATTTTTCTGGCCCTTACCTCAGAGTTCTGGGGGTAATTTTGTTCAAAGTGTCCATGCTTTGTGTCATAGTGACCATAGCCGCGGGAACATAGGCTATTTTATCAGGGGGGACATAGCCGTTTTTCAATTGGTAAAACCTTGTCTAGTGAAGGTGATGTCTTTTTGTCTCTTAATGTTTCAGCCCCACCCTTACGTTTCTTAGCCTGGTTTTCCATTGTTATTCTTCTCCCGGTGCTCCCGATGGCCAGTCCGCTAATGCGGGGCTGGGCCGCGGTGGTGAATTTTCAAATATCATTGGAATTTCTCGTGCTGTCAGGGGGTGCTACAGCACTCCTAGTTCCCACGGCTATGATAGTGACGTTTCACATTAGCTACCACTATTGACAAGGGCAACTGTCTCATTAAACACATTGGTTTTGTGCTCCCCACCGGCAGCACAAATGCATACTCGTCTGAAATTAGGTCTTTTTGGAATCAACGTTTCGCCGGGTTTAGAGCACGCCATGTTTTTCGCTAAGGAAGAAACAGGTGCTGTTAGCAAATCGATTAGCCTGCGTTGTTGCGAATGACACAAACAACCTGACCCACAGAGGTTGCGGCCAACTTTCAGTGAGTGAGTTGTCATGGTGATTACAGTTATTAAAGCTCCTGATTGGACCTTTGTATTGGACAAGTAAGATAGAAACCACATTTAGTTGGAACAAAAAGATGTTCCTTCAAAATTAACTAATTGGGTGTGCTCAAGCCTTCGGCGAGAGCACAACCTTTGTTCTCTCACATATATATTATTATTATTTTTATTTTTTTAATTTATTTTTGCCCCCCTAAAACTCAGTCAATATTTGGCCTACATAGACAACGTAGGTGTCAAAAGTTTCGTCTTGGTAGCGATTGAGTTGCTTCTATTGGAATTTACGTTCCGTTGCATGGTTTGGGCTTCAGTTAAGTTTTTGTGGCGAAAAGTGAAGCTAATGGTGGCTAATTTGCTAGCCACAGTCACTGACGTTACTAACGTCACTGCGTCACTAACGTCACGAAAACACGCGTGACTACCTTTGCCAGAACATTCGTTTAGCATCTGTTAACTTGGGGGATAGCTAGGCTAACTATAGCTTTACTGCAAGGCAGCTGCAGAAACGCCACAAGAAAAGAGGCCAGGGTGATAACTATTTACTAATTTTACTTTGTGATATGACACACAATTGTGATGTGTAATGTACAATATAAGCTGATATTATTAAGGAAGTACATCTACTTTCGGAAACAGTAGTCTACTATTTCACTGAAGTATTAGCATCATGACATTAGCCTGTGTTGCCCGGGCAACACATACTACAGTGGTCTATGATGTAGCGTTATCTGTTTTCAATCATTAAAATAAACATTCCTCACATATACATTTTCATTGTAGGATTTATTCTGACATTAGAAAACGATTTGTTGGTGAAATTACCATTACCTGTGGTTTCAAACCAGTGTAGCTCACTGCAACGCTGTAGCTTACGCGAGACACACTACTGTACAAAAACATCTACACTAAACAGCTGTTTAGGAAGTCAAACGGCGACAGAACATGTTCGGTACTCCCCTTACTTAAATCAAAAGTCTATCTAACTACTAACCTGAACTTCATTGCCACAGCCTAAACGTTGTCAATCTGTTCATGAAAATAATTAATTTCAGCTTAAACCGTACAACGGAACGTTAAATCCAATTCAACCAACGCAATCGCTACCAAGACGAACACAGCAGTAGTCTAGTACTGTACCGTAGTAGTACAATTTACCGGGGCAGCTTCTCCACACAGGGCTATATCGCATTTTGCGTTGTTACTGACAATGATCGCTACCAGTGAGCTTTTTATGAATGAGCGATTTTCCACTAAATAAATGTCAAGCTTATTTACGTTTTGGGGGGCATATTTTCAGTTAGCAGATGGTACTGTTTGAATCGCGATTCCATCTTCTACTGCCGGGTAACGTCGTAGAATAATCTTCAAAGGGGGTTCTTTATTCATGAATGAATGCAATGAGTAGGCTAAATGCATGAAAATATCACGAGAAGGGAAAAACTTAAAAGGACGTTTACGTCATAGAGATTAGGTCAATTTTTACACCGGTCTGCCAAATTTATTCGTTTTGTTTCAACGATGAGGCTGCCTCTTGCAGGGGAAATGAGAAGACATCTATTTCATTCTACACTTCACTCGTATTTTCAGTTGTAAATGAGCAGCAAAAAAAATGCTTTTAAATCTATGTCATCTTTATAAATAATAAGTATGCATTTTTATATAAAATATACAGAAATATCAGTTGTAAAAATGTCATTCAAAAACGGACCCCTGTGCAACCGACGCAAGCAAGCACACCCTACAATTTCCCCTGAAATTGTACCCTCTCTAGTTACTTTTTGTATTTTAAATATGTGATGGGCATTTCAATTTTTTGGTTCAGAATGCATCCTCATTCGAGATCCTGCAAGACCTAATTGTACGGAACAGCACCATGTTGCAGATTGGAAATTGAGAACCTGTCCGACCAGAGCTTAGTCCAGATGGAAGGAACAAGAGGGTCCAGGAGGAAAAAACAAGTTTCTGGGCGGAGTATCTTCTTGATTGCGAAGGTTGGTCAATCCTCCTTGTCCCATTTCATCCACTCAATTATTATGAAAAGCCCCAGTGTTGTTGTGGATACTGTTTGAAGTCAATTAATTCTACTTTCAGAAAATGACAGTGCAGTAACCCTGGAGGAGGTCATGATGTTTGCCACAGGTGTGCCATGCACACCTACTGCTGGAATGGAACCTCAGCCACACCTTCAATTCCTTAACAGTTCAAAACTCCCTATAGCAAATACATGTGCCAACACTTTGAAGCTGCCTCTCTTAGATTGCTATGACACCTTTAAGGCCAATATGAACTTTGGGATTAAGAATTCACCAGGTTTTGGATGCACCTAATCAGCCCTTAACTGTCAGTTGCTTGAGTCAAACTGTTAAAAAGATAACTCAAACTGTTTGGAAATCTCATTTATTTTGTTGAAAACACTGATGACTATACCATATTCTTTGGTTTAAGCGTTGTTTCTATTGGAAATAAAACAAAAAATACATTCCCAGACTGCAGACTTCTATTTAGATGTTATATTTATTTAAAGTCATGAAAAAGGTATTGTTTCATGCAGTTAGGAGTCTTAACTTACAATTAGGCTACATTAAACATCAGCCATGTTCTTCAGGGTGATTTAGATTTTTAAAGCAGACTGCCATTGTAGAGAAGGTGTCAAACCACTGTCTATGCAGTTCTTCATAGTGAATTTGCTGTTCATCTCTGCCAGCAGTTGCATGTTGCATGTTTTTATGGGAAAAAGGCAGAAGAGGACTTTGTACTGTGGATTCAAGCTTGCGGGTGTTCTTTTAGCACCACTCCCTACATACATGACTATCACTGTGACAATAAAACATGTTTCAATTTCTTGCAGTAACATGTTGAAATGAATGAATCCGCACGAATGGTTTCTGCAGATGTAGTTCAAATAAACATGATGCAATATTCACCTGTTAGGCACATGGTACATAGCCTCTGGTTTACCAGATGGGCATTGGGATTGGCAAACAGGACAAATAGTGTGTGTTCCACAGTTGCTTGTATTCGTCAAGTTCTTTTTGCAGGACACTCAAGAAGCAGAATCGCACCAAACTTGTGTGTTCATAGCTGCCATTGAAGAGATGCCTCTCCCTCTAGTCACTGAACATATCCATCCAAAATTGACTCCTATTTAGAGTACACACATTTTACTATAATGTACATTGGCCCTGAAAAAGACTTAACAATGGTTGGCATGACGTTTAAATGTGTAATGAAATTTTAATATGCTTTGAGAAGTGTTTATGTAGAAGCAACTTAATCTCACATAAATTGCTGCTCCTATGGGCCAGAACAAATTCCTTGTTTGTTGTAAACTTACTTGGCAATAAAGCTATTTCTGATTCTGAGTCAGAAATAGCTTTATGAATCTGACTCAGATTCTGATAGTCTCAAGCTGACACTAAATAAATACAACAGAAAAGGCACAGAGAAAAAAAAGTAGTAATGCCTACTCAGTATAATCACATACAGTGAATGTGGGGTCAAGTACATGAAGCATAAATCAATAAAGAACTATTAATACAAGCCACAAACTTTTGTTTCTGAAAGTAAGACCACCAGCTTTCAATGCGTTGGTTGGATGTTGAATACATGTTGCTTTTGGCTCCTGCAAATTCATCTGCATGGTCTGATCTCAAGCAACAGTGAATTGCTGCAATCAGTCCATTTTCAGTGCCGCAGTCTGTACATCTCCAAACTCAGCTACACGCTGCATGTAATTTTTAGCAATGAGCCCAGGATCACTGTTGGACTTTCCACATTTGAGCCACATAACTTTTCTGGAGAAGCCATCTATACAGCCACCATCTATACATCCAATTCCAAAAGGCTTTAATTTGTCATACCCATCAACACGCCAGACTTCGTTGGGTCCCATTGAGTGGTATTCTCTAAGGACAAATCTGCGTCTGGAGCGATTCTCTATTGCAGATGGATCCAGTTCTCCCATTATGCGCATCACATCATCTCTTCTGACTATAACCGAGTACTTCTGTTTTAGAGTATGTCACATCGCTCCGTAATGTAAGAGCTGGCCTGATCCCTTCGGTTCCTCAGAAAGAAAAAAAAAGAAAAAAAATCGCAGAGCGCCCTCTTATTACAAGCACAAAATGGAGCAAGCAGAAGGCAAGAATTATGCTAGGCAGAGTTCAGTACACGGTGAGGCAGGATGACAGGGCAAAGGTACCAGACGACAGGCTAGTATGGTAATCCAGGGCAAAAACGGTCCAGGGCAGGTCAAATACAAAGGGCAGAAGAATAAGGCACAAATGGTAGTCAGTAGTGATGTTACGCTTGATACCGTGCTCACGAAGCGGTATCGACCTTTCGAAACAATTGGTACCAATGCAAACGTGTCGAGCGTGGCTTCAAATGGGCAAAAACCACGTGATCACCTGTCGAAGTGTCGAAGTGACATCAGAAGCTTCGGACGTCACACGAGCAGCTGAGACAAACGGCATTTTATTCAAACGCTTAAAAAGACATCAGAAATCACTAATATTCGTAGGTTATAGAAAGGAGACATTGGCCTATTTACGGACGCTATAGAATACATTCATTGACAGAGCCAGAGATACAGATAGATTGCCAGAGCTAGATAGACAGAGATAGATATAGATGTGAGATAGTAGGTGTACACAAGCACTAGCCTACATCTTTCTCTAGTTATACCAGCCTTCAAATGTGGCCATCCCTGTCCTGGTTGCAAAAGCATGTTATAAAACCTTAACCGCTAGCCTACATTATCATATAATAATGTATTCATTTAGCATATACTTCCACTAAAACGGGGTGCACAGATGCGATCTCACTATGACTGAGTGAGGGGCAGCGCTCTTACCACGGGGCAGGGGCGACGCCAGAGAATTTTTAACCCTCGTGCTGCCTTCGGGTCACATGACCCAAAGGTTCATAACGAACCATCGTTGTGTTTACCCAATTTTACCCAATACAAAAACAAATAAAAATAATTTTCTTTTAACCATTCCAATGTGGGGGGTCTGAGACAGCCCGACAGTTAAAAGAAAATGCTTCACTTTGTTTTTGTATGAGGTAAATTTGTCGCAATACGACGGTGGGTCACAATGACTGATGGGTCAGAATGACCCGAAGATAACACAAGGGTTAATGCAGGTGCTAAGGGGGTGCTAGATCATTGACAGGGGGAGCTGCGCAATTATATATATTATATATAAATACTATCAGGGCCGCCTGGGCCGGAATGGGACCCATTTTCAGCCCAGCAGTGTAATGGCCAAAGCCAGCCCATCCCCCATCAGGGGCCGAGCCATTCGTTGAACAATCGGGGCTTAACCCGAACCTAGAACCTAGTCAAGGTTTTGATGCGAGGTGAAATCGGAACTTCACATGAATGCGAGCGCGCACCGTGCGCGATCGCAATTTTTGGCATTCATTTCTGTGCAAAATAGTTTTTTGAGCTTTCTGTAGGCTAATATAAATATTTTGTTGGACTCATATTGTAATATTTTCTGGAAATTACAACCCAAATTTGTACCTGAAAGATTCAGAGCTTTTGAGAAAACATTCCCACCCTTGCAGGAACCTAGATTTATGAAGTGACAGATCTTTCTTTTTTTACCTGGCTTTTTCAGTTCCTCCTGGCATCTTTCCCCCATCCATTTTATTCTTTTTGCATCAGCTTAATCTTGCTAACTCCACAACAATAAATGATTGTTTAGGCTTGTCTCCGTGGCAACAAACTTGGTACACGCACTTGTGTTTGAGAAAGAGAGCATGCGCGACAACTGAAAACAGCACTTTTTAATCCACGGTTTGATCATGCGTTTATTTAGATTAAAACCTAGTGTAGCCTATTAGCTTACTTATCAGTTACAGTAATTTAACGGTCCGTGTACCTTGTGGCCATTGGTTTTTCTAATTTGCAACCCGTGTTGACAAACGCAAAATAGGGCCGTAATATCGTTTTGTCACTTTAGTAAATCGAACACACATTGAAGTATAACGGCTTGTTTTTGGTTGTTTCGTTTTTTTTTTGGGAATAATGAAATAACCATATAACACAAATGGTATAACGAGCCATTAATCGTTGTTTTGATTATTCCATATCCTTTATGCTGATATCTGCAAAAGATGAAAAATAGGCTCGTAATATCGATTTGTCCATTTCGGAAGTCAGAACCAGATGATGGGGAAATGCGTGGTATCCGTTGTTTTGTTTTATTTTGGAATAACGGAATAACCATATAACACAAATGGTATTACGAGCCATTTACTCGTTTGTTTGATTATTCCATATCCTTTATGCTGGTATCTGCAAAAAATGAAAAATAGCCTCGTAATATCGTTTTGTCCATTTTGGATGTCAGAACCAGATTATGGGGAAAGGCTTGGTTTCCGTTGTTTTGTTTCATTTTGGAATTACGGAATATCCATAAAACACAAACGGTATAACGAGCCATTTACTCATTTGTTTGATCGGCCGTATTATGCATACTGGCACAAGTGAAAAAGAGAGAGAGGGGGAAAAATGTGAAACTATTGGGGGTGTTATAACTTGCGAACACCAGAGGGCAGCAACGACTAGCTTTTAAAGAAATGTTCCTGTGATCTTCAGGCCTACAATCTTGACGACACGGCAGCAGGTTCTTTAGTAGAAGACACACACACCAAACTTCCTGAAAGTTCTTCATTAAGCTGTTTTTGGATTTTTAAGAAGTTGAATTTGGACATAGAATATGATCAGAACAGAAAAGTATCCACAACAGTGTCAGTTGTGTGTCTATGTAAACTGCAAAGGTAGCCCACATGACCTCAACTTGCTCACTATGATTGCGTCAATGCACTTCATTAAGACGTACAACAGAACTGAAAGCGTCATTTAGGTGGGGGGAGGGAGGGTTGGGGCGTGGAGTGTTACTGGCACGGGTGTGATTGATACCGTCTGGCACTTTTGGCCTTGTTTGAACACACACTGGAGCCCCGTCTTGTAATGTTTCTAATATATATTAAAGAAACTTAATATATATTAAAGAAACGTGGGTTCATCAAAGATTTATTAACTAAGTAGCAACTAGCAAACGCGGTCAACATGTGCCTTCAGTTTGGTGTGTGTGTCTTCTACTAAAGAACCTGCTGCCATGTCGTCAAGATTGTAGGCCTGCAGATCACAGGAACATTTTCTTTAAAGCTAGTCGTTGCTGCCCTCTGGTGTTTGCAAGTAATAACACCCCCAATAGTTTCAAATTTTTCCCCCTCTCTCTCTTTTTCACTTGTGCCAGTATGCATAATACGGCCGATCAAACAAATGAGTAAATGGCTCGTTATACCGTTTGTGTTTTATGGATATTCCGTAATTCCAAAATGAAACAAAACAACGGAAACCAAGCCTTTCCCCATAATCTGGTTCTGACATCCAAAATGGACAAAACGATATTACGAGGTTATTTTTCATTTTTTGCAGATACCAGCATAAAAGATATGGAATAATCAAACAAACGAGTAAATGGCTCGTAATACCATTTGTGTTATATGGTTATTCCGTTATTCCAAAATAAAACAAAACAACGGATACCACGCATTTCCCCATCATCTGGTTCTGACTTCCGAAATGGACAAATCGATATTACGAGCCTATTTTTCATCTTTTGCAGATATCAGCATAAAGGATATGGAATAATCAAAACAACGATTAATGGCTCGTTATACCATTTGTGTTATATGGTTATTTCATTACTCCAAAAAAAACGAAACAACCAAAAACAAGCCGTTATACTTAAATGTGTGTTCGATTTACTAAAGTGACAAAACGATATTACGGCCCTATTTTGCCTTTGTCAACACGGGTTGCAAATTAGAAAAACCAATGGCCACAAGGTACACGGACCCTTAACACATATCGTTTTATTCGGTGTGTGAAAAAAACTACGAGAAAGCAGGCGATCTGCTGGGCCAATTTATGAGCGGGCAGAGCGGCCCACCGTGAATTCTCCCGATTCTCCCGATGGCCACTCCGGGCCTGAATACTATTAATAAATGAGCAATATTTTTGGGGGTGCTATCGGGGTGCTTTAGTCTTTCTTGGGGGTGCTGAAGCACCTGCTAGCCCCTCCCTAGCGCCGCCCATGCCACGGGGCCATACTCTGATGGGCTGTTTGTGTAATTAATATTATAAGAACCTAAACAAAAATGTTATGAACGTAAAGTAGCATAGACGTTATGTTGTTTATAATACAACAATATATATTATAACATATTTTTGACACTTGCAAATCGAAATATTTGTCACATAACCTTTATTTATCAAGATGTCAATGACGATTGTGAGATTGACGTCTCGAGGACTTGACATCACTAGATTCCTTCCATCGCTCGATACAGTCGACATACCATAAACTGACCAGCAGATGTCCCTATGGAGAAGATGTATCGAACGCTTCGAAAAAGCGATACTTTTTCGAGGAGAACTTTTCGAAAAAGCTAAACTTTTTCGACACAATTGTGTCAAATAGCTCGTTGCTTCGGAAAGCTTTGTTTCCCCCATCACTAGTAGTCAGATAAACGGTCCAGGAGTCATACACGTAATCAAAAGACAGGGAACAAGGGGAAAATATAAACGGCTTGGTAATGAATGCTACAAAAAACAATACCTCACAAAGCACCAAGGCCAAATGGGCGTACTAAATAGGGAGTGCTAATAGGCAACAGGTGCTAGTACTCAGGTGACTGTGATCTTAGAGTAGAGTTGTGTTCATGAGAGGCGGGTTGTGTGTGTGTTTGAAAAGGAACTGCAGGTAGAGGGCGTTAACGAGCTGGAGAATGATTGAGGGAAGACCTAACACACGCACAGTAGAAATTGGAGTATAGTTATTCCTCAGGGCAGGATCCTGTAGTCTTCTTTTCGAGACTCAGTGAAATGTTGTGTTTAGTTGCCAGAAAGTCCATTTTTATTTCATAACTGTAGCCCTCATTGAAATACCCAAGGATAAGTTCATCCACCATTGTAGCTTCAGGACCTAAAGGGTAGGAATACATTATGTTACGCCATCCCCTTTTGTATTCTCATACATTTGTGCTGGTGCATACACAGACCAATAGTATTTTGCACCATGCTCCTTATACATAGAATAAACCATTATGGTTTTTACACCTTAGCTTCTGGTGTCCCTCTTATTCATGCTAAACCCCCCCTGCTATAAGAAAGCTTATGCTTGCAACTGGTTTAAACTTCTTGACCATCTTTACCAGTTTTTTACCAGCCTGATGACCATCTTAATTAAAATATGTTTTCACATGACATTTGATGGTCAGCAAGACCTTGGCATAACCGACTAGGAGCATCTTGAACCAGTTACGATAATTTATACCAGTTGTTACATCAGTGCCCCAGATAGGGGCTCTTTATATTTTCATACTGTAATATAGCATAAAGGAAATGACCCAGCTATTACATTTGAAAACTTGGGAAATTAAATAAATGCCTAATGAAAATTAGACTTAATTCTGAACAGCCATCTTACTCATGCTTGAATGACAATTTAAGCAGGTTTGTTTCATATTGTTAGTGAGAAAGACAATTTCACCATAGTCCAACCGGATTCCCTCTCATTGCTGGGGCAATTTGACACTGGCTGAGTGGACTCAAACAAAACCAAAAGGAATAAAGGAGCCAAGGGACAAAAAAGTCCCCAGTGGATTTTGGCATTCCTCCCTGTGGCAGACTGAATAACCTCTCTAAAGAGAACAACATTGCATAAGCACCCTCCAGATCACCAACAAGAGTCATTAATTAGGCCCCAACTGATGGTTTTGAGGGAAGAGTGGATCATGAGGTCACATGTTCCAGTGATGAAGCCTGGCTGTTTACCTCATCAAAGACAAATCATAGAGACACACTACACAAGATGAAAACTGTGTGAACTGTCACCAGTGGAAGTAATATGCATTGTGTCAACATAAACACTGTTGCTATAGCAACAGTTTCTAAAGTCGCTTTCTGAGTAAATGTTATTGACATACAATTTTGCAAAGGTCTTGTGGTTAAACATCAACTGGAGGTATCTCTGAAGATCTTTACAGAAAAGCACCCTAAGATAATCCTGTAGAAAGCCTTTTTAGGCGTGAAAAGAATACACAACAATGCCTGTTTTATTCCTCTAGATACATCAACAGCTTTAGGCCAGGGTGCTAAGGGAAAGAGCTGTCTGTTTATTCCGTCTATTTATCTCCCAAAATTTTCCCACCGCTTGAGCAGAGTAGTTCTCAGTAACAACCAAATAGTTTTTAGATGCTAGGCAGGCAGAGTTTCCGTGGAAACGGCTGGGAGGCATAGAACAGCCTGGCGTGGCAGCAATGAAAAGGGCATAGGGAGAGATCCAGGCAGGCTGCAAATTCCATTGGTTCAGTGAACCCATTTAACTGGGCATAATGTGATTTGACGAGATCTTCTCTGCACCTCACAAATGGGGAAGAAGCACCACTGTCACATTTTCAAGAAAATTACGACTGGAAATGGGTATTAAAGATGTCAGTTTTGCTGCCTTGCTTAAATACAGTTTTACCTTGCATATCTTTTCAAGCAGATAGGGAATGAAATGTGTACAGCTTTGTTCGAAGAATTATGTCATTAAAAAAGTATTTAATGAGCGAATCAATTAGCAAAGTAGTGGACCATATCATTGATTAATTTCATCACATACATTTACATTTAGTCATTTAGCAGACACTCTTATCCAGAGCGACTTGCAGTAAGTACAGGGACATTCTCCCCGAGGCAAGTAGGGTGAAGTGCCTTGCCCAAGGACACAACGTCAAATTTGCACGGCCTGGAATTGATCCGGCAACCTTCTGATTAATAGCCCAATTCCCTAACCACTCAGCCACCTGACTCCCCACCTGACACTTGACTCCTGACACATACCTAAAGTGCTGGACCAGGATTGCAATAATTACTTGTTTCTTTTTCTTTCAGTTTTTTAAATGAATGGATAAGGTGGGGAATTGTATTTCAACAAGATGATTGGCTGTTAAAGGTAGATGATTCACACAATGCTATATCTTATAAGTACAACGGTACTTAGGAATGATTGGCTGGACCTGATTTTTCCTCCAGAATCCCAATGACTCTTATTGAGAGACTTGTTGCTCTTGTTGGTTAGTTGTAACTGACTTTAAACTTTTGTACTTGTGGTGTAATATATTTTTGTTGCTTGCTTTTTTCCACAGGTACACCCTTGCACTTGTTGAGGTTCATGTTGTTTAAAGGTCCTGTAAAGTAAATTCCATGTTTTGCTTCTAAGAACATTATATACGTGTGAAATGAGTTCCTGAAAGCATGTGCAAAGCGCTAAAACTTTGTCGCACTGAAATGTGGAGTTAAACCGAAGAACAGTTTCTCTTCCGTTTACAGATCAGGTTTTAATGGGTGGAGCCAAAAAATGCCCTATCTACATCATTTCGCCCCATCTACGTCAGATCACTGAATGGCTCCTCCTGCTGTACTGTTATTGTAGCTTACATCAGCTAGCTAGCTAGCTTCAGGATGTCTCCCACCACCCGCAACTGCATCTTCCCTGGATGCAAGAACTCCAGCTGCGCTGCAACGCCATTTAAGTTCCCTGGTGATAATGACAGGAAAAATAGGTGGATAGATTTTGTGTGTTCAGGCGACACGCCCCCCAGTCTTAAACAGAGAAGACTGATGATTTTTTCTTTTTAATTATTATTATTTTTTAGTCATTTATCCAGAGGGACTTACAGTAAGCACAGGGACATTCTCCCCGAGGCAAGTAGGGTGAAGTGCCTTGCCCAAGGACACAACGTCATTTGGCATGACCGGGAATCGAACTGGCAACCTTTGGATTACTAGCCCGATTCCCTCACCGCTCAGCCACCTGACTTCTACCTTCATCAGAGATGGGACTGTCGCCAAGGATAAACAGCAAAAAAAGCGAGACAGAAACTCTTCCCGCATCACCTCTCCTCCTGTCACACTCAGAAACAGTTTCGAACCACTGGGAACTTTCTCTCCCTTGTGTGTGGAATCCAAGGCGAAGAGGCACAGGAGTGCTAGCCACGCAGCTAACAAACATGAAGGGCCCAGATCGCCGACACACCATGATGGTAGCTACTACACACATGCAAATCCAACACATCATCGTCTGCTGCGACCGGGAGTCCCCCATTTCACTCCAAGCCCCTCTCGGACCACTCGGGGCGCTGTTCGACCCCCTATCAAGCCTAATCAGACAACAATATCACAGGATTATCAAGATCCAAGGTATGCTAAGACTACCCACAGCCCATCAACACTTAGAGGAGCTAACACTGCTAGCACTATAGAATCTACTGGTAGCACTAACGCAGTGTCTAACCTTGGTCTAGCACAAGGTCCTATCATTGCTAACCCAAATAAGATAAGAACTGGCCCCGCAGCTACTGATAAGGCAAACGTTAGAAATGCAAACACAACACCACATATGGCCACTATCTTGATTGGAGATGCCATGACAGCACATGTTAAACTGGCAAAGACAGAAAATATTTGTCTTAGCAACACATCTGTTGAGGAACTGTCCTCAGAGGTACAAACAATCCTCAACAATAAACCAAACAACCCTAAGATTATCATCCACACTGGCTCGTTTGATATCCCACACAAGAAAACTGGCACTGAGATACTTAAAAACATTACACCCAGCTACTGAACACACTTAACAGATATCAAGATGTATTCATCAGTGGACCGATTGCATGCTTTCGCAGAGGAAAAGAAGCCTTCAGTCGACTACTATCTTTCAACACATGGTTGGCATCTGTCTGTCTGACACACAAACTGAGATTTATCGATAACTTCAATGTGTTCTGGAACTGTGCAGACCGTTTTCAAGCTGACGGACTCCACCCAAACCGTAGAGGATCTCGACTACTAACAGCAAACATCAATCACGTGCTCCTGACCACAAATCAAGCTTCTCTCCCTATCCCTGTTGTGTCTAAGCTGAGTGACGCATCCCAAACAACCTCCCATGGAACAGAACAGAACATTCAAACAGCCTCCTGCAAGGACATGGGCCCTGCACAGATCTGCACCCCCCGGATGAATTCCCTTGTGATGGAACAGCTCAGTGACAGAGACTTTCCCAAAGAAAAGCTACGCTAGGACAGCCACCATGCTATTTCATTGGACATACCGGTCATCATCACAAACAGAAAATGGCATGGTAAAATGCATGGTTACAAACCTGAAACTAGTGTTAGAAGTCACAGAACTATCCATATTCTTCAAACAGATTTATCTACCCCTGTTTTATCTGTTAATACCCCACAGATGAAACTGGCCCTTCTAAATGTTAGATCACTAAATAACAAAACATTCCTAGTTAATGATCTGGTCAAAGAAAGCATCTGTCTAACAGAAACCTGGCTAAACAATGACACGGCAACAGCAACTTTGATAGAAGCGTGTCCGCCTGATTACAGCTTTCACCAAGTTTCAAGGACATCAAAAAAAGGTGGAGGAGTCGCAGCTATTTTCTCCTCTAAACTGTTGTTCAAAATCACTGAGCTAGGTGAATTCACATCATATGAATATCTTACTATAGAGCTCAAAACCGAATCAATACTTTTTGTTATTATATATCGGCCACCCAAGCACTCACCAATATTCATACAAGAATTCTCTGAACTATTATCACTATGTGTCACTAGATATGACAAAGTAGTTTTAAACGGAGACTTAAATATCCAAGTAAATAAAAAAGCAGACCCAAGAACTATTGAGCTCTTAAATCTCCTTGACAGTTTCAATCTAACTCAACACATAACAGACCCAACACACCGGCACGGAAACACACTAGATCTAGTGATAGCAACTGGACTAAATATCAATAATATTTCAATAACTGATCTACCCCTCTCAGACCATCATTATATACTTTTTAATGTGGAAATTATCCTAACAAAAAACAAAAAAGAATTCTTAGTCCATAGAAGATATTTAGACGATACAGCTATGATGACATTTTCTGAACAATTTGCTCTATATGAGCCGGCTAACCATGATTGCTCTCTGAATGAAATGGTAGAGAACCTCAATGATGCACTATTATCTGTGTTAGACTCTGTTGCACCACTGAAAACCAAAAAAAAGTGCACAAGCAGAACCTCCCCATGGCTGAGAAATAAAAATGTTAGTGAAACGAAAAGAAAATGCCATGCAGCAGAGAGAAAATGGAGGAAAACAAAGATCACTATCCACTACAATATCTACAAAGATACACTAACCACCTATAACAAAACCATCCGTCTAGCAAGGGAGAATATTTCTCCAACATTATTACAGAAAATGCCAGAAATTCCAGAGTTCTTTTCTCCACCATTGACCAGCTGCTAAACACTGTCCCTGCCCCACCTCCATCCTCAGCAGTTAAATGTGAAGAGCTTGCTTTGTTCTTCAAGAACAAAATAACTCTGATCAGAGCGAGTATTATTAATAGTGGGGTCGAAACTGACATCAGTAGATTCTGCAACATAACCATGAGCACATTTACCTGTATCACACTTAGTGAACTTTCCAAAATTGTCAGCGAATCTAACTCCACAACCTCAGATATTGATCCTATACCCACAACATTCTTTAAGCGAGTGTTTGATAGTGTCTCAGGTCCGGTGCTAGAGATTATAAACACATCCCTTAGAACTGGCGTCTTCCCAGATGCCTTCAAAACAGCTGTTGTAAAGCCCCTATTAAAGAAACCCAAATTGGATAACAGTCAACTTGCAAATTACAGACCAATATCAAACCTTCCATTTATTAGTAAAGTACTGGAAAAGATAGTTTTATTCCAATTAAATTATTTTCTTGAAGAAAATAACATCCTGGAAGTCTCGCAGTCAGGTTTCAGGAAATATCACAGTACTGAAACTGCTCTCACCAAAATAATTAGCGACCTCAGACTAAACTCTGATGCAAATAAAGTCTCTATCCTTATCCTGTTAGATCTCAGTGCAGCATTTGATACAATTGATCACGACATCCTAATCAATAGACTGGAAAAGCTTATTGGGTTCACGGATAGTGTATTGAACTGGCTGAAATCATATATCACAGGAAGGAAGTTTTATGTTAGTTTAGGTGACCATAGGTCCAAGAAACATGAGAACTGCTACGGGGTTGCTCAAGGAAGCTGCTTAGGTCCATTACTTTTTTCTCTTTATATGTTACCACTCGGCGACATAATCAGAGAACATAACATAGATTTCCATAGCTATGCGGATGACACACAACTATATATATCCACTGAACCCAACGATGCAACGGCCATCAATTCCATAACCAACTGCCTGTTGGCAATAAACAAATGGATGAATGATAACTTTCTTAAATTAAATGAAGACAAAACCAAAGTCCTACTATGTGGCCCCAAATCCAAAAGAGAGATGCTTATTAAGAATCTTGGAGGCTTAACCCCCTGTCTTAAACCAGAGGTGACGAGTCTCGGTGTAATCCTGGACTCAGATTTGAATTTCAACTCTCACATTAATAAAGTGACCAAAACAGCTTTCTTTCACCTGAGGAATATAGCAAAGGTACGACCATTCATAAACCAAAATGATGCAGAGAAGTTAATTCATGCTTTTATATCCAGCCGGCTGGACTACTGTAACGCACTTTTCACTGGTCTTCCCAAGAAAACCACTGAAAGACTACAGCTCATTCAAAATTCTGCAGCTAGATTATTAACCAAAACTAAAAGGAGAGAACACATTAGTCCTGTCCTAGCTACTTTAGACTGGCTCCCTGTTACCTTCAGAATTGACTTTAAGGTCCTTTTCCTCACATACAAAGCTCTACAAGGACCTAGCTACATTGCTAACTCCTTTATAAACTACACACCAGCTAGAACACTGCAATCATCAAATGCAGGCCTATTAGAGGTCACCAGAAGCAGTCATAAGAAGATTGGTGATTCGGCCTTTGTCAATTACGCCCCAAAACTATGGAACAAATTACCCATAAATATTAGGGAAGCAAACACTCTAGACATTTTTAAAAGACAGCTTAAAACCTACCTTTTTACCGAAGCATTTAAGTAATTTTATCTCAAAAGGGTTTTCCTACTTTTAAAGTTGTTTTCTCTCTTGAACAGAGATCTTATTGGGATTTTTATTTTTGTTTGAATTGTTTATCACTTGTATTATTGTTTTTATTGATTTTATGTAAAGCACCTTGAGCTACAATTCTTGTATGAAATGTGCTATATAAATAAAGTCTTACTTCCTAAGGAGTCAGGTGGCTGAGCGGTGAGGGAATCGGGCTAGTAATCCGAAGGTTGCCAGTTCAATTCCCGGTCATGCCAACTGACGTTGTGTCCTTGGGCAAGGCACTTCACCCTACTTGCCTCGGGGGAATGTCCCTGTACTTACTGTAAGTCGCTCTGGATAAGAGCGTCTGCTAAATGACTAAATGTAATGTAATGTACTTCCCTCTATAAGTACGAAACTGAACCAAGTTATTTTAATCAAGTGAGCCTGAAGCTTTAACTCTATAAAATGACAAAGGATATGACTCAGTCTTCTTTCTTGCATCTCAGGTATCAAAGTCTTTGAACCAACCAGGAGGTTTTCGCTCTCTAGCGAGATGTGCTCGATCATTTCTGTCTCTCTCAGGTGCACAGTCTTCGGCTGTCTCAGCCACAGGTTGGTCTGTGGTTATCCTTTCTGTGTCAGCCGCCTGACTGTTCTCGTTGGCAGGTGTCACTGCCGCATCAGGTACCTGTGTGAGGTGAGAGGAATGCCAGAGTTTCCCATCCGACAATCCGTATGTGCATGAACCAACTTGCTTTTGGATTTGAACTGGACCCGTGAATCTGGGATGTCCTTTGGAAACATGAGTCTGTCTTCTCACTCTTACTTTGTCCCCTACTTTGAAAGCAGGCGCACGTGCTCCCCTCCGTTTGTCACAATATGCCTTGATCTGGGTCTGACGGTTGGCAGAATGGCCAGTTTGGTTCTCATTTTACGACCAAACATCAGTTCGAAAGGCGCCACGCCAGTCATGGCATGTGGAGTTGCATGGTAAGTCTGTAGGAAAGCGGTCATTGTCTCTTTCCATGGAGCAGCTTGTACAATGGCAGCTTGCACACAGCTTTTCAGGACCCGATTGAATCTTTCCACAGCCCCATTAGACGCTGGATGGTACACAGACACTTTGATCTGTGTGATGTTACGCTCTTTCAGGAATGTGGAAAACGCAGTCGAAACCAGTTGTGGGCCATTGTCAGTCACTACGCATTCAGGGTTGCCATAGCGACTAAAGATAGTAGCGAGGAATCCTATTATGACCTCACTGGTAACGGATGATGTAAATGCCACTTCCGGCCATTTGGAATAGTAATCAGTAAGAGCAATGGCATACCTACAGTTCCATGAAGCTGTCTCGAAAGGTCCTACTATGTCAAGGCCTATCTTTGTCCACGGGGCAGCAGGCAAGGGGACAGGCTGTAGTGGTGCGGCAAAGGTCTTTGCAGTACGGTCCATGTTTTGGCAGAGTGTGCAGGCTGAGATGTAGGACTGGGCCAAGGAGTCCATTGCCGGGAACCAGTACAGCTTGCGCAGACGCTGTTTAGTTCGCACAATACCCTGGTGGTTCTCATGTGCCAGCACAACTAATGTTTTCCTTAAAGCAACCGGCACCACTAAGCGAGATCCACGGAGCACTAAGTTCTCATGTACACTCAGTTCATTTCGCATTTTGAAGTATGGTTGCAGCTCAGTACTCACTGATTTTGGAGAAGCAGGCCATCATTTTTGGATCTGTGTGCGCAATGCAGAGAGCTCGGTGCATACTGCAGAAGCAGACTTGAACTCAACAGGTGTAATAGCAGCTTGTGCTGTAGTGAGCAGTGCCACCAACTCGGGCTCAGTCTCTGGTTCATGTGAAGTAGCAGTAGGCAGTGGCAATCGGGACAGACAGTCTGCAGTTTGATTCTGTGTGCCAGCACGGTAGATGACGTCGTAGTTTACATTTACATTTAGTCATTTAGCAGACGCTCTTATCCAGAGCGACTTACAGTAAGTACGGGGACATTCCCCCGAGGCAAGTAGGGTGAAGTGCCTTGCCCAAGGACACAACGTCAGTTGGCATGATCGGGAATCGAACTGGCAACCTTCGGATTACTAGCCCGATTCCCTCACCGCTCAGCCAACTGACTTCCTGTAGTTAAAACACAACAAGCGTGCTGACCATCTGGTGATGCGCATTCCAGCTCTGTCAGCACCTTTTGTGCTCAGAAGTGTAGTAAGGGCCTGGTGGTCGGTGCGGAGAGTAAACTTGTGTCCCCACAAGTATGTCCTCGACCGCCCAAACACAGGCTAAAGCCTCTTTCTCAACAGTTGCATATTTTCTTTCAGTCTGTGTAAGTGTTCTTGAAGCAACGGCAATTGTTCGTTCAATGTTGTTTGGGTGAATCTGCGTGAAGACGGCGCCTATGCCGTAATCAGAGGCATCTGAGGAAACAATGCATGGTAAGGCAGGGTCATATAGGGCTAGTGCCGGACTGTCCAGCAGCAGCTGTTTGACCTCCCCAAAACACTTGTCAGCCTCCGCAGTCCATTTGTACTCTGAGTCGCTGCGAAGGCACGTGCGCAGCGGCTCGACCACAGTGGCGTAATTGGGTAAGAATTTGTTGTACCATGACAGCATCCCTAGCAGTGACCGTAAGGTGGCAGCATCCTTTGGTGGAGGCGCTTGTGTGATGGCTTTGACGTGGTCTGTATCTGGTTCAATTCCCTGTGCGGTCACTATGTGTCCCAGGAAGCGCAGGCTGGGCTGTCTGTATTGGCACTTTTTCTCATTGATACGCAGACCTGCCTTTCTTAGACGCTGCAACACCTCCTGAAGTGCAGCATCATGCAGCGATTGTGTACTTCCAAAACAAATGATGTCATCAAGATAATTCTGGACATTAGGCACTCCCTGCAAGACCACAGACATCATCTTCTGAAATGCCGCGGGCGCGGACGCTAACCCGTAAGGTACACGGCAGAATCTGAAAAGACCCTCGTGAGTTATAAATGCAGTCAAATACCTACTATCTGGATGAAGTGGGAGTTGGTGGTAAGCACTTTCAAGATCAATAGTTGAAAAGATTATTGATCCAGCAAGGGTGGCAAGTAGTTCATCCATATGTGGTAGAGGATGACTGTCCACCACTATGGCTTTATTTGGTTCTCGTAGATCTACGCACATTCTTATGCCACCTGTCTTCTTTTGTGTCACAACGATGGGTGAAACACAGGGTGAGGCATCAATTCGTTCAATCACCCCAGCAGAGAGCAGTTTGTTCAGTTTGTCACAGCTGATCTGACAGCGAAGGGCAGACGGCGCAGCTTCTGTCGAACAGGTGATGCAGACTCAGAGATCTTGACTTTGTGCATAAATCCTTTAGCACAACCCATAGCAGGGGAATCTTGGCTGGCTGTGTCCAGTTGCATTACAGGTCTGGAGGTAGGTGAAGCAGAAAGCAATGTACCTCCTTCAATACGCAGTTTAAGAGCGGATCAAGTCCATACCCATTAATGGGGTTCCATGGTCTGTAACATAAAAGTTCACTTTACAAGAATCATTGTCTCTCACCACTGTAGCAGGCATGCACCCCAGCACTTTGATTGGAGTTTGGGAGTAGGTCACAAGGCGAGCTGCCGGTGGTTGTAGGGTCACTCCCTTGAAGTATTCCTCCACTAGTCCTTGGGGCAGAACCGACACAGATGCTAGAAGACCGTTCTAGGAGGAATAATGTGAGGCTGGTGGGTCTGCTGGTGGGAAGTGAGAGAGATGACCCAAGAGGCTACCTCCAGAAAATGCTTCCTATCTGGATTCCACAGCTAGATAGATCTGTCCCACTGGAGATAGATAGAGCGCACAGGATCTACTCGAACAACACAACAAGACCGCGAACCATGATCTTTCGACTACTACGATACACCGACTGCCAGACTATCCTGGAGGGAGCTAGGAAGGCGAAACCAACTCTCACTGATGGCACCAAGTTACAGTTCTTCGCTGACTACGGCCCCGGGACGATGCATGAACGGCAGAAATACAAGGAGATTCGGGCTAAGCTGTGGCAGAAGAGGATAGATGCATATCTCATATATCCTGCGATCTTGAAGGTGACGTACAAAGGCGTGAAGATGTCATTCAACTCAGCGGAGGAAGCGAACAAAGCCCTTAAAGTTTCAGTGCTAGCAGATGGAGAGGACGACACATAGCTGGACTCGATTGCTTCACAGGAACAGGAGACGGCACAATGAGAACTATGTTTGTATGGGTAGGCTAATCTTTGGACATTGTTTTGTGCTAGCTTTTTTGTTAAATGCTTCTGGAAGATTACTTCACCAGTCTGTAGTATTGCAAGTAAGTGTGATCCAATAACTAAATTAGTCTAGTGATATTCACTTAAAGATGAATGCTTAGGAAATATTTTCAGTTAGCTTGGTTAGTTATCTAGCCGTCATGGTACACTGTTGTGAGAGTGAATCTTAACTTCAGCCTATTAGGGCAACAGTTGGAATAATTTCAGGTTTTCAACAAAATATCTTGGTTTGGTTTGGTTTTCCAAAATGGTTTCATACTCTTTCAGTGGACCTTTCAGTACTATTCTTATACGAAAAATACTTCTACTGAAAAAACATGAGTTAATATCATGGTTAGGTTCCAAATATTTGGGTAACCTCTCCTGTTGTTATGATCAGTGACCTATGCACTTTGTAAAGCTCTCTCTTGGAAGTCGCTTTGGATAAAAGCGTCTGCTAAATGAATAAATGTAAATGTAATGTAAATGTTGGAGAAAAGTACCAAGTTATATGTTGTTATAGATCTACCAGGGTTTATATTTTTATTTTTATTTCATTTTGAGATAACATGGATAACAAAAAGGTGGAGTGCAATCTCCGGGTCGGGGAGGAGATCTTGTCCCAAGCGGAGGAGCAAGTATCTCGGGGTCTTGTTCACGAGTGAGGGAAGGATGGAGCGCGAGATCGACAGGCGGATCGGTGCGGCGTCCGCAGTGATGCGGGCTCTGCATCGGTCCGTCGTGGTGAAGAAGGAGCTGAGTCGAAAGGCGAAGCTCTCTATTTACCAGTCGATCTACGTTCCTACCCTCACCTATGGTCACGAACTGTGGGTAGTGACCGAAAGAACGAGATCGCGAATACAAGCGGCCGAAATGAGTTTTCTCCGCAGGGTGTCCGGGCTCTCCCTTAGAGATAGGGTGAGAAGCTCGGTCATCCGGGAGGGGCTCAGAGTAGAACCGCTGCTCCTCCGTGTCGAGAGGGGCCTGTTGAGGTGGCTCGGGCATCTGATAAGGATGCCTCCTGGACGCTTCCCTGGTGAGGTGTTCTGGGCACGTCCCACTGGGAAGAGGCCCCGGGGAAGACCCAGGACACGCTGGAGGGACTATGTCTCTCGGCTGGCCTGGGAACGCCTCGGGGTCCCCCAGGAAGAGCTGGTGGAAGTGGCCAGGGAGAGGAAAGTCTGGGCCTCCCTGCTTAGGTTGCTGCCCCCGCGACCCGACCCCCCGACAAGCGGAAGATGATGGATGGATATTCCCAGTTAGAGGGGGGACTTGGGTGTTCAGTGCTTGACATTGCTGAGTGACACTCACGGATGGCACATTCTGAGGGGATGTATGGGAGGGGGGTCGGGGTTAGGGATGGTAGGGGTGGGAGTGGGGGGGGGGGGCAGGGGGGGTTAGGGATGGGTTCCACCACCAATGCACTATCCCAGGTCAGCAACACAGACAAGTCAGAGACCTTTTTTGTTATTCAATGTTAGAGGTCTAAATTATCCCTACAAATGCTCTAAAATACTACACTTCTTACGCAGAAAGAAAGTAGATATTGCACTACTTCAAGAAACACACCTGAAACCCAATGATGTTACCAGATTTCAGAATAAATTCTATAAACCAATAGTGGCTGCAGCGGATGGTACTCGCACCAAAGGAGCCTTGATTTTACTGAGATGTGGTATCAACCTGACAGTTGAAAAGACTGGCTCTGACAATGCAGGACGAATGGCATTTTGCTGTACGTCCCTTCAGGGTAAAAAGGTTGCTTTTATAAGTCTGTATGCCCCAGCTACTTTTGAACCCGAATTTCTTCCCTCAATCACTTCACAATTACTGAAGTTGGATGATTATCAACTTTACGTTCGGTCAGACATGAACGCCGTTATAGATTGCAATCTTGATAAATCCTCCTAAGCTGTATCAAGCTCCCAAGATTCTGCCTCTAAAGCACTTAACCTTTTTATATCCGACTTGAATCTAACTGATGTGTGGAGAGCGCAAAATCCTTCTGTTAAAGACTATACTTTCTTCTCCACGAGACATAAGACCTTCTCGCGACATTCTTGTTTCATCCAGTCTGTCACACCTAGTAACTATAGAACTATTACCCAGATACCTATCTGATCACAACCCTGTAATGTCCACCTTTCATTATGGAGGAATCAAGAATAGGTTCAGTAGGTGGAGGTTTAATGCTTCCCTGTTAAAAAACGGCCTAGAGGAATTTATATATTTCAACAAGGATAGTGTATCAGATAGGACGGGGATTTGGGCCTTTATCAAGGGGTTCATACGGAATAATGCATACGGTTCAGCTCCCATCTACATAAAAGTAGATTGCAAAAGATAAACACCCTAGAGGAAGAATGTATGCTCTTGGAGAATGATCTTAAGGACGATTACAATATAATAACAGAAAATCAGCTTAAAATAAAACAGGCAGAATTGAATGACTTACTAAGACGTAGGGCAGAATAAATGATACAGATTATAAAACATAAGTATTACGCAGAAGGCAGCAGGCCAAGTCATTTGCTAACATTGACACTCAAGCAGCAGGAAGCAAAAAGAGCGATACCAGCTATCTGATGTGCCAGGAAGGGTGTGGTGACATCAACAGAGGAAGTAATTGAGACTTTTAAAGATTTCTATCAAGACCTGTATACAGGTGGACCAACACGTTCCGAAAATGACTTTTCCGGCTTCCTTAGTGGACTAGAGCTTCCTATGTTGACAGCAGAAGATAGCGGGGAACTAGATTCTGCCATTACATTAGAGGAATGACTTAAAGCAGTAAAAGCTACAAATAGAGGCAAAACACCCGGCATAGATGTGATACCGGTTGAACTATATCTTGAACTCTGGGACATTCTTGGACCAATATGGATGGACGCTTTGAATTATGCTGTTGAAAAGGGTGCCTTTCACAGGGACTTGAACACAGCCCTGATCATAGTCATTCCTAAACCCGGTAGGGACCCCTTGGAGTGTGCCAATCACTGCCCAATATCTTTGATAAATGCTGATCTCAAAATATTTTCCAAAGTCTTGTCCAGAAGACTTGAGAATGTTATAGGGGACATTATTAGCCCGGATCAAACTGGTTTCATCAAGGGGCGCTTAGCGTCTGATAATATCCATCGGCTATTACACATACTTAGTGCATCCCATAAATTACCACCGGACAGTGGCCTGCTTTTTCTAGATGCTGAAAAGGCGTTTGATCGCCTGGAATGGCCGTTCCATTGGAGCACAATGAAAGAATTCAAATTTGGTGATAAATTCATGAAAATGGTTCAAACACTTTACGCCAATCCTTCAGCCCGAGTGTGTTTCAAAATCTGCCCTTATGCTTATTAATACAGATAAAGATAAGGTATCTCTCCCAGCCAAGATGAATGTCATAAATGAGGTCCTATACCTGGGTGTTAAAATAAATACTTCCCCTATGTCTGTGGCGAAACTAAATTACTCAACCATTTTGAATTCTTTTTAGGTGGATATAAAGAGATGTAAACATTTGCCAAGCTCAGTACCTGCCCGTATTTCAGTCATCAAAATGAACATTTTGCCCCGCATTAACTTTGTAAGCTCAATGATCCCACTTGCACCTCCAATGGGATACTGGAAAGAATTGAAGTTCTTACTAAGAGGTTATGTGTGGAACGGTAAACGACCACAGTTAAAATGGTCAGCTCTTCAGGCTAGTAGAATGGATGGGTGATAAGATGTAAATTCTGGAGAAGGCAGTTATGAAAGGGTTGACTCGGTTTTATTAGCTCGACGTCAGATCATGCCACCAATCCACAACAGAGTGGCTAGCATGAGTGAAGACTCTCTCTTACAAGAGTGCTTAAATACAGTATCTGGACATGTTCAAACATAGAATGCACAGAATTGCTTCCTTAACAGGTCTTCAGTGGTCAGTACACTGATACACTAGAACGTTCTACAGGTGAAGTGGTCGTTAATCACATAAGCCTTATTTGTACATGATTTTCCTCACTGTCTCCCCACTGTCTGGACTGCATGCTATATTCTGCTCAGAGGGAGCCTTGCTGTATGACCTCTTGACCTTACAGAGACACACGCTGTACATGTACCCAGAAACTCTGCCTTACAATGGGGGACTGGCTTGTCCTAATTTTAAGTTATACCACTGGGCATTTGTACGAAGAAGTTTCAGGTACTGGATAGATGAGGCCTATACTAACTCATGGAAAAATATAGAAGAAGAACTAATAGCACCTATTAGATTAAAAGACTTTCCTCTCACAGGCGTGCGTATCAAGATGTACTTTACATTATGGTCCAATTTTGATATACATGATTCAAGTGTTCAGGGCAGCAGAAAAATTCATTAACTTCAAAAATATATATGGTGTAAATCATCCTCATTATGGAATAATAGTCACCTTTTGTCTGGGGGGAAACCTTTCATTAACAAACATTGGGAGGTTAAGGGCATCAACACACTGCTGGACATTAATGGGGCTTGTACAATACTTAATTTTCAAGAGTTGGTATCTCAATATAATATTGATAAACGTTCTCTTTTCTTTTCTTTTAGAATAAGATCGGCCTGTAAGGCCTACAGGGTTCCTTGGGGGTCAGAGTTAAAGGAGCATCCCATTTTTTGCTGGATACAACAGTCTCCAAAGCAAATAGTGTCATACCTCTATGACAGACTCAACTCCCAAAAGTATACATCCACAACAGGAATGAAGGCCTGGGATAGAGACATAACAGATTTGGGACAATAATTAGACTGGGAAGCCATTTGGAACAACGTCTCTGATGCCTCAAAAAATCCAAATCATAGATATATACATTTGAAATTCTGCATATGTAACGCCCAGAATAAGACATCTGATGGGATTTGCCCCTGACCCATATTGCTCTTTTTGCCCTCATGGAACCCTTGGCTCCTTTTTACATGTAATGTGGGAGTGTCCAGAAGTATCTAGATTGTGGAGAAAGGTGATAGACATTGTTACGGATGTAACAGGAGTTCAGTTTCCTGTGGACCCTGCTGTGCACCTATTAAATGATGACTCCCGTCTTTCCCTTGCCGAAAAAGATCGTAAAGTCTGGCTTGTAGGCCTCACTGCAGCCAAAAAGATTGTAGTGCGGTCATTTTTGGACATATCTTACATCTTACTGTCATCTGCAAGAGTGAATAATGCTCAGCCACATACACTAGCAATGTGGGAGAATTTGATATCCAGGTTGAAGGATCTACTATTGCTGTAGACATGATTTGTCTGTGACTGTCTCAATGCTCTGTTGGGTGGTGCGGGACTAGGGTGGTGGTGGAGGGGATGGGGGGGCGGGGTGCCGGGTGGGTTGGGTATATCTGTATCTATATAACATGTTCTCTGATGTGTTTGGTTGTATATCTTTGATATGGAAATAAAAAATGAATGAGAAAAAAAAAAAACATCGACCGAGCTTTAACAAGGTTGATACGCCGAAACCGAAGTTAAATATGGATAGTAAAACTCAGACTGATCCCTTTCGCTCATTTTGAAATTTTCGTCGGAGGGCATTACGGATCCGTATTGAGCTGTGGCACCTTAATGCACGGGCTTACCTGGGCTTAAGCCCGGGCCTCGACCAATCAGGGGCCTCTTAATAATAATACAAAATAATAATGATGATAAACGTCCGTATTCGCGGTGTCATTACTCTGCTCTACAGTGGCATCTGGTGGTGTATGTGGAGGGAGGGGAGGCCCCCCCTCCCCCTTATCTAAACAAAATGTAACAAAATGTAACTTGGACCAATCATCACCTCCCATGGCTTCTCCTACCACTGCTACGCTGACGACACGCAGCTGTACCTGTCGTTCCCCCCGACCGATCCGGGGATCTCAGCTCGGATTGAGGCCTGCCTCACAGACATCTCCGCCTGGATGACCGAGCACCACCTCCAGCTGAACCTCGCCAAAACAGAACTTCTCATCATCCCGGCTAAACCCTCCATCTCCCACGATCTCTCAATCACCCTGGGATCTGCGACGGTGACCCCTTCATCCTCTGCCAGGAACCTTGGGGTTACCATGGACGACGAGCTCTCCCTCACGGCCCACATTGCTGCGGCCTCCCGGTCGTGTAGATTCACCCTCTACAACATCCGGAAGATCAGGAGATACCTGTCTGAGCACTCCACCCAGCTGCTAGTCCAAGCACTCGTCCTCTCCAAGTTGGACTATTGCAACTCGCTGCTCGCTGGTCTCCCAGCATGTGCAACCCGCCCTCTTCAGAGGATTGAGAACGCGGCGGCCCGCCTGGTCTACAATCTACCCAGACGCTCCCATGTTACCCCGCTCCTCATCTCTCTCCACTGGCTACCTATCATGGCCCGTATCAGATTCAAGACCCTGGTATTGACCTTCCGAGCAGTGAACGGGACTGCACCCGTCTACATCAAGTATCTCCTGGGTTAGGGTTAGCTAACCCTTACACCCCCACCCGTCACCTACGGTCTTCTTCAGACAACCGCCTGGTGGTCCCACCGCTCAAGACCGCCCGGTCCCAACACAAGCTCTTCTCCTGTCTGGCCCCCCAGTGGTGGAATCAACTCCCCACCTCCATCAGAGACACTGACTGTCTCTCCACCTTCAAGAAAAGGCTCAAGACGCACTTGTTCCGGGAGTACAACGGTACTTAGGAACGGTTCGCTTGACCCAATGTTAGTTTCCTCAAGGATCACAATGACTCTTGCTTAGAGACTTGTTGCTCTTGTGGTTAGTGGTAACTGATTTAAATTTTTGTTCTCGCTGTGATATATTGTTTTATTACTGTTACTTGCTTTTTTCCACAGGTACACTTGCACTTATAGCTGTTCATGTTGTTTAATTGTAACTTGTTTAACTACATGCTCTTATGGTTCTTCCCTTTGGCACTTACTTTACATTTACATTTAGTCATTTAGCAGACGCTCTTATCCAGAGCGACTTACAGTAAGTACAGGGACATTCTCCCCGAAGCAAGTAGGGTGAAGTGCCTTGCCCAAGGACACAACGTCATTTGACACGGCCGGGAATCGAACCAGCGACCTTCTGATTACAAGCCTGACTCCCTCACCGCTCAGCCACCTGACTCCCTTTACTTTGGTTGTTCACAATGTGTGCTTCATGTTTTGGCTACTCGCGATGTTTTTTTGGCTATCTTGTTGTTATGATCAGTGACCTATGCACTTTGTAAAGCTCTCTCTTGGAAGTCGCTTTGGATAAAAGCGTCTGCTAAATGAATAAATGTAAATGTAACAAAAGCTAAAGAGGGTACAATTTGTAGGGTGTGCTTGCTTGCGTCGGTTGCAGATGGGTCCATTTAATAGGAAACAAGCTGAACCCCCTTTGAGACAAGCTATTCTAACACTGAAGGGATTGTTTGAATGCGCCAGAAATTAAAACAGTTTATTTTGACATAAAGTTTAGGCTGTGGAATTGAATACAGGGACGCACCACACAAGCTTGAGTTTAAATACATAATTTATTGTGACATTACTTACTGTATATGCAAGTCTTGAATTGCTTAAATGTATAATGCTGCTAGTACACCACAGCACGATATGATACTTGCTGTGCAACAGCAATGCACGTTGTATCCATGCGTCGTTGCTAACGTGTGCTGACGTTGTGACGTTAGCACTGAGTTCCCTTCGTGGACACAAGGCATTTTTTCCCACAAAACCATTGTAACCTCTTAGACGTAAATCCCAATAGAAGCAAAGCAATCGAGACCAAGACGAACATTTTGACAATGACCTTGTGTATGTAGTCCAAATATTGAGGGATCCTTAGGGGTGGGAAAATAATAATATATATGTGAGAGAACAATGGTTGTGCTCGCCGAAGGCGTGAGCACACCCAATACATGTTTTGCCAGGATTACTGAATCTATCAGACCATTGAATATTTATGATCCTGAGTCCCTGTGTGTTTAAACTTCTGACTAGGGACAACAACGTGATCAGAAGTGGGTTTGTCTATTTTGTGGCCCCAATCAAAGCTCAGTTTAGGGGCCCCTCCTTCTCTACCTGTCATGACCATTTTAAGCGTGACCACACACAAGCGCTGGCCGTCCGAGAGAATGACAGTTTCACTCACCACCGGGTCATGTTGCGAGGATTCGGGCGAGGCCTCGGCAAGTTCTGCGGCAGATGGAGCTGCTTCCTCTGAGCTAGTCGCTGTAACGTTACCCGGTAGGTCTGTGCTAATGGTGCTGCTGCAACAAGCTGAAATGGTGGCATGACGAGGAGGACAAACATTTCCCACCTCGTCGGATGATTTCTTTGCAGTGTTACTCTTAACCCTTGTGTTATCTTCGGGTCATTCTGACCCATCAGTCATTGTGACCCACCGTCGTATTGCGACAACTTTACCGCATACAAAAACAAAGTGAAGCATTTTCTTTTACATTTTACATTTAGTCATTTAGCAGACGCTCTTATCCAGAGCAACTTACAGTAAGTACAGGGACATTCCCCCCGAGGCAAGTAGGGTGAAGCGCCTTGCCCAAGGACACAATGTCAGTTGGCATGACCGGGAATCGAACTGGCAACCTTCGGATTACTAGCCCGACTCCCTCACCGCTCAGCCAACTGACTCTCCCTCTGACTAACCGTTGGGCTGTCTCAGACCCCCCACATTGCAAAGGTTAAAAGAAAAGTATTTTTATTTGTTTTTGTATTGGGTAAGGTTCGTTATGAACCTTTGGGTCATGTGACCCGAAGCACAAGGGTTAAAGAAACTACTGAGCTTCTGCAAACTTTCCTGCTGAGTCTTTGATTCTTTTATCTTTTTTCGTTTTTAAGCTCCGCTAAGATACGTGCGCTTCATTTTGCTTGATTTCACTGACTGAAGCTGGCCTAGTTACGGTACTGTAGCTCAAATGTGTCATGACGTGCGCTGAATAAAATTAACTTTTGTAAATATATAGAAGTGCAGACAGGGTGTGTGTGGTCTATGAAATCAAATGTGTATATTATTTTACTTCATCTGAGAAAATAAAGATTTGGTTGCAATTCAGGCAGTAATGTAACACTGTTACTAGGCATCCGGGGGCCCTCTAGCCCCGTGGGGCCCCACGCAATTGCGTGGTTTGCGTGTTGGGAAACCACGGCACTGGACGTGATCATTGTCATCCGACAATAGAATGTTGATAATGTCAGGCTATGAATTTACTGCACATTGCTGAATGATTGAAGGGTTACAACAAACGTTCTAATGAAATAGTCACTATCAACACGGAAATTAATGACATATTGACAAAGGCCAGTTCAGTTTCCGACCTTGCCTGCGTACAACAAGCGCCATCTAGCGATCATCAGGGGACCATTGACCCACTATCCGCGCTAAAAGTAGCCTTGAGAAAACCGGCTGCACGTGATGAAAATCAAATTACATCATACATGACGCACCCTCAACTAAACTGGAAGCTTAGGTAAATAATAATAAATTATGAGTATTTAGTGATCCTAAGCATGTTATTACATTGAGTGACTTAACACTTTAACCTTTGCAATATGCAAGAAAAGGAAAACTATTAAAAAAATGAAATAATAACTTCACATTTATGCATTCCCCTTTCAAGGCTGGGACTGCATTATATTGCAATATCACTTTCATTATAAATCTGTTTCTATTTCAGATGACACATTTTATTTATTTGTTACTGGTTGATTACAATTGGTTAATTCTTTCAATTTCACTGTCTATTTGACTGAGTTAAATGTACATGTACACTAATTGTGTGCATTGGATTTCAAATATATTCAATGTTTATCCCAATATTCTATCAACCTTTGACTGATTCCAGTTTAAAGCTAAATAAAAATATATACTGTATGTCTCTGTATTCCCTTTGTACATAATTAAAAATGGTGAACTGCAAACATGGACTTAAAAATTGTAATGTGGACCTAGCTTGATTAGACTCTTGATTACTTGGTACACTCTATGGTTTGCGTAACCACATTTTCTCATGTTTTTTGGCAGTGCAGGGGAAGATAACAACTCGTGGCCAATGACCTGACCAAATCCCATTTCCTGCGTGTAACTGAAAGCCACTGAGAAAAACAGAAGCTGTGAAAGAAAGGACAGAATTGTGAAGGGGGCGTTGCTTCGACAAAAGAACCTTTTTTCCAAGTGCAGATCACTCTTTTCAAGGCCATGCATAGTTTATTCTGCACCATGGTGACAGGCCTTCGGGGCAAAGATGGAGAACTTACGTAGTAATATAAAATGTGCCTGTACTATATCAATCCCTCACAAGAAATGTGTCCTCCATTTGTAAAGGTGAATTTAGTAGCCTTTAGGAAATAACTTTTCAGGAACAAAGGAATTCAATTCAATTGATCATGTTTTTAAGGGTAATTGTTGAAGTTCACTTTTGAAGGGGGAAGTTCAGTTGGGTTTGATGGAAAGCCATGGTGTGGCTGTACTCTCTGGAGGGATTACAACCTGTCTGTGCTGTCTTCTTGGATTTGATATTGTCGAAATAGTAATAAAGAGTCCATATTAAAATAGTTGTTCATATTACAATTCTGGCATTAAAGGAGGTTCATGAAGCTGGAATGACCCAATCATTATTTAAATTATTTGTCCTGTTGTTCAAACTGGACACTTGAGGAAGGCATGCTTTTTCACTGCAGGGTTGTTTGAAGCTTTCTGTGATATAAGTAAAAGGCAGATGTTTGTTGATGGGGACAACTAAGTTTCATAAATGCCAAATGTTGTTAAGACCTCTTCTGAACATGAAACATGGTCTTAATTTTATGTTTTTTCATTTCAATTGTACTTTAAGCTAAGAGGTGCATCTTCAATTGAAATTATAATGATATAATGTATTCAGTGCAATACAATGACATGCGCAGCATGTAAATAACTTTCACCATAGTAAAATACAGACACAAAACAACATACCTTGTTGGTTGCATGCTGTACACAAGGGAATAGAGGTTTCCTTAGATCGCTAGCATCCGATAACAACCATAAACTTTTACCGGAGAATTAAACGGTCCGTGCTCCGCTTGCTGTTAGCTTGTCCTCTCACTCATGAGCGTTCCAAAAGGCCTTCAAAATAAAGGCATTGTACTCTTTCCAAATAAAGTCACCTAATAATACTGAATGCAATTATAACATTCTAAATTACGACATGTGAAAACAAATTATACATCATAATAATGTAATTGCGACAATTACATGTAGCCTACAATATAGCGAGGTAGCTGACTTCACTGGGAATTCGCCTTTCATCAACCCCAAGTTCGCATGCTACAGATCTGTTGCTGGTGGTGAGTGCTTTCTGCACAGCTTTCTGTTTGAAACCTGAAGTTTAAGAACGTTTCGGCATGCTGCTTCAGATTTCTACACAATGTAGACCCACACGCGGCTTCAATTTTATACTAGGCTTTGTGTTTGACCTCCTTCTCTATTTCTTTTTTTGTCTATGGCTGCACTGCAGCTGCAATTCTCTAAATCTCTCTTACTAATTAAATGCCGGCCTCGAATAAACGCCACTCTCGAATAAACGCCGCACCAAAAATTACCATTGTGTAATAAACGCTGCAGTGTTTATTCGAAGAAATACGATATCTAAGGACCAGGGATAGACTTTAAAATGTCATGTCTGTTGGATGCATGTTGTGTAGAGTTTTAAGCCTAACAATTTGGTGACTGTAAAGAGTAGAATAATATTAAATATAAACTTTTCTGAAAAAGGATGTCAAACACAAAGATTTACTTACAATTACAATAATTTACACATTTATGTGTTGAACCTGTTCTTCACTGTCTCTTTCACAGTCTCCTCCACATTGACACAAAGATGTACACTTTAAGGTGGTGCTTTTTTGCATTTGTATTGCCCTCTTTCTTGCAGTTAACTTAAGAGTTCAAGGATGGACTGGGTTGCTTGTGTAGCAGTTGACAAGAATGGTCTCCAATAAGTGACGTCCATTCAACCCCAATCTGTTGGAGATAGCATATGTAAGTTATATTTTTCTCTCTCGTACATTTCATTTGTACAAAGAGTCTGGCCTTGCTCCATTGACAAGCGTTGACTTCCTTGTAGGCGGTATACTCTGTTGAAGTTTAAAACTATTGGATCTGCCCAGAGCCACTCTGATCTGCTATAACCAATCGCTAGCGTTCGCCAATTCCTTCACCACTACTGTAACAGAGCTAGCTGCCGTAGCTGGAATATCAAACTGTTCCCGAACCCTGTGGGGAGGAGGGCCACAACATCATGGCCACCAACAAAACTCAGCAAAAGTTGTTCTTGCTCTGGCTTTAGCTTATGGATATTCGGCAGCGTTGCCACAACGGACCGAATGGCTTCGCTCGCATCTTTCTCCGCCGCCATTACGGAACTACAACACAAACTAGCGCACAACATCAACGTCATTGTTCTCAGCCACTCCCTCTGTTCACTGATTGGCCGGTATAAAATTACATTTGACTCACTTACCTCATGGCCAGACCTAGTACAGAAGCAAAATCAAAATTGAGCAGAAGTACGTAGGAGGGCAGAGCCAGGCTATAGGACGTCTATTTTTGCAGGGCTCTCAAGTCCCGGTACACCCAAAGCGAGAGCTGTGTCCGGGTGTGGGGGTTGGTCTCCGCCAGGGCTACGCTTTGTCACCATTCCTGTTTGTAATATTCATGGACAGGATATTGAGGCGTAGTCAGGGTGGGGAAGGGTTGCGGGGTTCGGTGGACTGGGGATTTCATCGCTGCTTTTTGCGGATGATGTGGTATCTCTGTCATCATCAGTCCGTGACCTTACTGTGATGGACAGGGGTGCAGTCGTGTGTGTAGAGGGAGTAGAGCAGGGGACTCAGCACACAGCCCTGGGGGGAGCCAGTGCTGAGGCTAAGGGCCGTGGATGTGTGATGGCCCACTCTGACTCTCTGTCTGCGACCAGAGAGGAAGCTGCTGATCCACCTGCATGTGGTATATGGGAGCACGAGGTCCCCCAGCTTGACCACCAGCTTGTGTGGGAGGATGGTGTTTAATGCAGAGCTGTAATCCACAAAGAGCGTCCGCACATAGCTCCCTTGCCGCTCCAGGTGTGAAAATGTGGCATGGAGTGCTGTTGCCACTGCGTCTCCTGTGGATCTGTTCGCTCTGTAGGCAAACTGGTGGGGGTCAAGGCTGCGGGGCAGGGCTGCTGTGATGTGACTGCGGACCAGGACTCTGATGCCTCTCTTCCGGTTGGCTCGGGCTGTGCTGTAGAGATCACGGTGATCACAAACTGATGCTAATAGCTAATGAGCGTAACTACCTAGTTAGTTGCATGTAGCTTTCGTAGCACAGAGCCGTATACAGTGACGTAATGACGTAGCTCTCTAGCCTGTGGAAAAGCAAACCGATTCTTAGAAGGTTCACACAACAGATCCCATATAGAAACACATGATGTTCATATCAACTTGTGAACCTTCTAAGAATCTATGCTACGCAGGACCTTCTTCAGCATTCTCAAGGCGTCCTCTCTGCATGCCCACCGTGTATTGGACAGCCTTTCTAGCTCATAGACTCTCTGGCCTGGATACATGGACTGTTGCTTTTTCACAAATGCTGTATGGCGCTTTGTAGATAAGGCTATGATAGTGTATGATAGGATCTTAAAGGTGACATGACATGCTGTTTTTGGATGCTTTTATATAGTGTAGCAACTCAGGGGACTTGAAGGCCCGATACACAATAAAACAGGACTCCGACACGGGGGGTTAACATAAATGGGTCTTTACTAAAGGGTTTCAGGGTAAGGGTAATGGGACAAACTTTAAATCAGGGGTCTTCCCGTCCGGGGTCTGTGGTCCTTCAAGGAGTGTGGTTCTGGGGGGGTCAAAGCAGAGGGAAAGTTTAGTCGTTTGGGCAACGTTCCTCCAGCGTTGTCTCCCTGGTTCTCTCCCTCCCCTGCAGCCTTGGGCTGGCTCCCTTTAAGCCTTCGCCTGATTGTCTGATGGGCTCCAGGTGTGACCACTGTCATGTGCCCAGTGGCTGCAGCACCTCGACAGGCAGATAGATTCCCTCGATCACCTCCCCCAATTGAAGTCGATGGACCCGCCTTCGGGGCCGGACTGGCAGGTCTGACTCCCCTGGTTTGCTACAATAGGCCTTAGTCGTCCCCTAATACTGTATCAGAAGTCTCTTTCCCGAAATTCAGCCTTGGTGCAGAATTACAGCCACTTCTAGCAGTCCTACAAGGAGCTTTCCTCAGAACGCGCTGTTTTGGTGTCTGTAGCTTTAAATGCTAATGAGGAGCGGCACCATGCGCTAATGTTTACAATGGATGTATCGCAACGGCTGTAGCCCCGTTGCTGTAAGATGCCTCGAATTTGCTCATTCTCATCTGATAACCCTGGTTTGCAGAGGTACACACTCAGTCATTTCAATGAGGGGAAAGGCGGATATCTCCATAACACCAACAGCAGAATGGTTATCCAAAGAACAAAGAAGTGTACAACACTCACGTTACAGCATGTGTATTCACACACATACTTGATGCTATCTACCTTTACATTAGCGACAGTAACTCAGCTGTTATCTGCAGAGCTAATGTTACAGCCACATTGTAAGGGTAGCAAGCTAGGTAACCATATACAGTAAACCTACAAAATGATATAGCGTTAGTTAACTTACTTGTCCGAGGTTAGTAGCTGGACGAAGGAGTTAGTACTGATCCAGAATTTAATTTCAGCAAGGCCAGTTTTGTATTATCTCAAGTTGAGGAAACAGTCGTGGCTGAAGTGTTTGGCGCAGACATACAAAACAAATGCGCCTACAACAGAAGTTGTTTAGGCGCATTTCCAGAGAAAATAAAATTAAGACACTGGGTCTTCAGAGGCTCGGATGAAGGAACTGTAAAAAGATTTTTGTTTTCCTTTGTACATCCAAACTGAGCAAATGTAATGCTTCGTTGGTTTGCAAGCCATGATGTCTCTCGAGGATAAAAACACTTGCACGGTCGTAGCTCAGTTTCTTATGGGCAGGCCAGATTCTCTGGGCGGGCAAAGCAGAGAGAGGGGAGGTAACCTTCCTCCTTGTGACGTCACAAAGAGGAGATTTTCAAACAGAGCAATTGAGCCTTAATTTTCTCAAAGGCGGAGAAGAACACTACGGTGGCCCTGAAGTGCAAATCACACCCTCCAAATGAAAACATTCCCCCCAAATACGAGTCAACTCCCCCCAAATAGGATTGCTCACCTCCCCCCAATACAAAGACACGCTCCCCCAAATGGGAAACAACATTACATTAACTCAAAAACACATTACATTAACTCAAAACGGAAAGGGTAGGTACAACACTTCGTCGCTGAATGGATGCAGTAACTAACAAGAAATTGATCGACAGAAGTACAAAATGCAATAGCCTGACAGAGTTACGTGCACCAGGACATTTGTTTGGCTATCGAAGCATGTAGAAAATAGTAGGCTACTTATGCAAAAGTATATATTGCGTGTTAAACGTAAAAATCGATAGCCAAACAATTATCCTGGTCCACGTAACTCTGTCATTGTGGCATTTCGTTCTTCTGTTGTGGACTATTCGTTTTTTCTTCTGAAAAGTCCTGCTTCCTTCAACTGTGTTTTTAGCGTGCGCCTAGGCTACTTATTTTAATGTTGTGAAACGTTAACAGCATATCTAAGATTATTTCATAGGAATGTCCCTGATTAAAATAAAGAGTAGTGCAAGTCATGACTCTGAATTGTTAACACAATGTTTCTTCTTTTATTCCAACCAAAACGATCAACTTCATGGTAATGACAGAGTTACGTGGACCAGGATGGTTGTTTCGCTATCGATTTTGACGTTTAACATGCAATTTATACTTTTGCATAAGTAGCCTACTACTTGCTACATGCTTCAATAGCCAAACAAATGTCCTGGTGCACGTCACTCCTGTCGATCAATTTATTGTTAGTTACTGCATCCATTCAGCAATGAAGTGTAGAACCAACCCTTTCCGTTTTGAGTTAATGTAATGTGTTTTTGAATTAATGTAATGTTGTTTCCCATTTGGGGGAGCGTGTCCTTGTATTGGGGGGAGGTGAGCAAGTCATCCTATTTGGGGGGAGTTGACTCGTATTTGGGGGGAGTGTTTTCATTTGGGGGATGCACTCATGTTAGTGGGTGTGATTTGCACTTCAGGGCCACCGTAGAACACCCAGGGCTTGGTTTACACCTATCGAAAATTCTAGTCACTGGGGGACCAAAGGCAGGCTAGGGGAACTCATATTAATGTTAAATAACTTCCTAAAGTTAAGTTTTCGTGTCATGTCACCTTTAACTAAATCGAAAAATCTGACAAAATGTTGACTTGATTTGGCACTCTCTACCAAGACCAAGTTCAGACAGTGAGCATGGCAGTGCACATATAAAGCTTTCTGATTTTGGCTCAGAATTCGCGACTGCACACCCCAGTAGCTTCCGCTCATATTTGCTGCTCCATCATAACCTTGGACCCTGATGTTTTCCATTTTCAACCCATTTTCCTCAAGGAGCGCCATAACAACATTGTTGTCATCGCCTCCAAATAAAATGTATTATTATTATTATTATTATAGCAACATCGTCAAATTACCCGTAGTTCCCGTCATGTCACAAACTTGTAAGAATTGCTCCATAATTTCCATATCATGGACAAAGCAAACAACAAAAGACACCTGTTTGACATGGGAAACATCACAAACATCCAAGAGAATGGAGAATATTTTTGATTCATCCATTTCTTTAAGAATTACTCTTCTGACATAAGCGGCAAGGGCCTTGATTATGTCATTCTGTGACTTATAGGACAGCAGGGACATATGTGGCTTTTTCTGTTCGGACTGGATGTGATTGATGTTATCAAGGTGCATTATGAAGATGGAGTCATATTTAACCAATAGCTGCACAAGTTCGAGAAAGTTGCCTTTGTTTAAATATGTGCTACTTTCATCATTATCCCTGAATGCTCCATTTTGCCTTGCAAGATACAGGGCCCTATCTTGTACCCAGCCCAATTGACTTTGAACACCGACGCATGTATCATTCCTATTTTGCACCCAACGCACAGCGGACTTTTCCCTCCTCAAACGCACGTCGGTAAATTAGGGAATGAACTTGCGCTCCCGGGGGCGGTTCAGCTAAAAGAGGAGGCGTGTTCCTGCGCAAACGTTCCCTGGTGCAATTTTGCAGTTTCAGAAAACAGTTCCGCCACAGACCAGGAAAAACTTTGTCTAAAGTCAGGCGCGTTATTCAGATGCTATTTTAAGGGTGAATGCTTGGCCATAATGTAGCTTGTGCACAACGCGCATACACTTTGCTTCTCTCATCTACACAGACGCAGCAGTTCCCATTTTTGCAAACCATACATAATTACAAGGGAAAAATACTACCACACAAGGGAAATAATTGTGGTGACCATAAAGATGTGAAAAAAGGCATAAATCTAGCGTACACATTTACCCAAATTATTCAGGCTAATTGCAGTAATGACGGATCAAACCTGTTTGACCAATAGTATCAAGCCATATAGGTATATAAGGACACCTGACAAAGTGGGTTGTCCGTGAAGAACCAGGAAACTAAATTCTGAAGACTGCGAAATCACCTTTACCATCATGTAAGTTAATTAAAAACCTTACTCATCAACTTACTAGTTAAGTTGCGCTTGCTCATAATTTTTCTATTGCACAGTGATTTGGAGTATGGATTCCCTGGTGTCCTTGGTGCTACCAAGGACACCAGGGAATCCATACATATGTCTTCTTGTAGTTGTCTCAGTGTTGTCCTTTGTTTGTCCCTTCGTGTCCTCCATGACCCATTGCATGTATTCCACTTGCATGCTGGCTTCAAACTCTCCGACTATTGGGATGTCCTTGTCTTTACAGTTGTCACAGTTATTGGGTGTGCTTTGCCTTCGGCAAGGGCACAACCTTTGTTCTCTCACATATATATATATATATTTTTTTATTTTTTTTTCGCCCCCCTAAAACTCAGTCAATATTTGGACTACATACACAACGGCGGTGTCAAACGTTTCGTCTTGGTAGCGATTGAGTTGCTTCTATTGGAATTTACGTTCCGTTGCATGGTTTAGGCTTAAGTTTTTGCGGCGAAAAGTGAAGCTAACGGTTGCTAATTTGCTAGCCACAGTCACTGACGTTACTAACGTCACGAAAACACGCGTGACTACCTTTGGAAGAACATTCGTTTCGCATCTGTTAACTTGGGGGATAGCTAGGCTAACTATAGCTTTACTGCAAGGCAGCTAATTTGCTAGCCACAGTCACTGACGTTACTAACGTCACTACGTCACTAACGTCACGAAAACACGCGTGACTATCTTTGGCAGAACATTCGTTTTGCATCTGTTAACTTGGGGGATAGCTAGGCTAACTATACCTTTACTGCAAGCCAGCTGCAGAAACGCCACAAGCAAAGAGGCCAGGGTGATAACTATTTACTCATTTTGCTTTGTGATATGACACACAATTGTGATGTGTAATGTACAATATAAGCTGATATTATTAAGGAAGTACATATACTTTCGGAAACAGTAGTCTACTATTTCACTGAAGTATTAGCATCATGACATTAGCCTGTGTTGCCCGGGCAACACATACTACAGTGGTCTATGATGTATCTGTTTTCAATCGTTAAAATAAACATTCCTCACATATACATTTTCGTTGTAGGGTTTATTCTGACATTATTAAACGATTTGTTGGTGAAATTATCATTACCTGTGGTTTCAAACCAGTGTAGCTCACTGCAACGCTGTAGCTTACGCGAGACACATTACAAAAACATCTACACAGCTGTAGGAAGTCAAACGGCGACAGAACATGTTCGGCACTCCCCTTACTTAAATCAAAAGTCTATCTAACTGCTAACCTTAACTTCATTGCCACAGCCTAAACTTTGTCAATCTGTTCATGAAAATAATTAATTTCAGCCTAAACCGTATAACGGAACGTTAAATCCAATTCAACCAACGCAATCGCTACCAAGACGAACACAGCAGTGCACAGCATGCAATATGAGTAGGCTAAATGCCTGAAAATATCATGAGAAGGGAAAAACTTAAAATGACGTTTAAGTCATAGAGATTAGGTCAATTTTTACACCGGTCTGCCAAATGTATTCGTTTTGATTCAACGATGAGGATGCCTTTTGCAGGGGAAATGAGAAGATCTATTTCATTCTACACTTCTATCGTATTTTCAGTTGTAAATGAGCAGCAAAAAAAAATGCTTTTAAATCTATGTAATTTTTATAAATAATAAGTATGCATTTTTATATAAAATATACAGAAATATCAATTTTTAAAAATGTCATTCAAAAACAGACCCCTGTGCAACCGACGCAAGCAAGCACACCCTACAATTTCTCCAGAAATTTTACCCTCTCTAGTTGTACATGCATTCTTTGTTGAGTGGGTCACAACAGATCTCCGCCATCAACGTCTCCAGCTCAGGGGTCTTACACAACTTCATGCTGAAAAGCTTTTGAACTACAAAGCCGAGGTTCTCATGTAATTTACACAAGCATGTGTCCCTATCAGAGAGTGTTGGGTGCACTACCCAGTACGGTCTCAGTCTGCAAAACAGAGAATAGGAAATAGATTTCCTCGGATTATCTGCCAAGATAGATGCAGGTTCCTCAGGGTGTCCATCAGGAATCTCTTTTGCATCTTGACCTTGTTCCGTGTTACAGTCTGCCTTTTCCCTGTGGTGACACGGCTCACGTCGTCTCTGTTGTAAAAATCTTTCACACAATTTTTGAATTCCTTTTTTTTTTTGGTGAAGGAGTATGGATTTCCCCCTATGGATTTCCATCGTCTTTGGGTGAAGCCTAAGACACTTTGAGCATATTTCTGGAGCCGACATTTCTTTATAATCTGCCCTGCCACCAAGTTAGAGGCAAGTTGTCTTTCCCGACTATTACTTGCATTTTGAAGGTTTCCTCTTAGGTCTGCAATCAAGGCATCATGGAATAGGGTTCTCTTTGCTGTTGGGGTTTTGTCTTTTGGGTTTGCATATCGAATTTTTGTTGTTGGGGACCCTGACCTTGATAGCAACTGGTCGAATCTCTTTTTATATTTCTCTTTTCTCAGCTCCTAAGGCATCCTCTAGTGCTTTTATTCTGGCCCAAAGCTTCTTCCTTTCTTTCTTTGAACGTTTTCGCCCCTCTGTCCTTTGCCTGCAAGATATATACACACCAGTGAAAGATGATCTAGTAGTCATAAAAAGTAACAGCCTACATTACATTTACTATGTGCCAAGTACATTTGACTTAGATATGTGTATAGAATTCATTTAGCGGAAATACAATCACATGACAATATGCTGCCAAGCTCTATGCTTGTGCTCTCACACTATAGTAATGATTTTGAAAACTGTAATGAGAGTGTTGGCATATCCTTTCTTAAAACATAGATGGTATTAGTGTGCTGACAAGTTGTATTATAAACTAGAGAGGGTACAATTTCTGGGGAAATTGTAGGGTGTGCTTGCTTGCGTCGGTTGCACAGGGGTCCGTTTTTGAATGACATTTTTACAACTGATATTTCTGTATATTTTATATAAAAATGCATACTTATTATTTATAAAGATGACATAGATTTTTTTGCTGCTCATTTACAACTGAAAATACGAGTGAAGTGTAGAATGAAATAGATGTCTTCTCATTTCCCCTGCAAGAGGCAGCCTCATCGTTGAATCAAAACGAATACATTTGGCAGACCGGTGTAAAAATTGACCTAATCTCTATGACTTAAACGTCATTTTAAGTTTTTCCCTTCTCATGATATTTTCAGGCATTTAGCCTACTCATATTGCATTCATTCATGAATAAACAACCCCTTTGAAGATTATTCTACGACGTTACCCGGCAGTAGAAGATGGAATCGCGATTCAAACAGTACCATCTGCTAACTGAAAATATGCCCCCCAAAACGTAAATAAGCTTGACATTTATTTAGTGGAAAATCGCTCATTCATAAAAAGCTCACTGGTAGCGATCATTGTCAGTAACAACGCAAAATGCGATATAGCCCTGTGTGGAGAAGCTGCCCCGGTAAATTGTACTACTACTGTACAGTACTAGACTACTGCTGTGTTCGTCTTGGTAGCGATTGCGTTGGTTGAATTGGATTTAACGTTCCGTTGTACGGTTTAGGCTGAAATTAATTATTTTCATGAACAGATTGACAACGTTTAGGCTGTGGCAATGAAGTTCAGGTTAGTAGTTAGATAGACTTTTGATTGAAGTAAGGGGAGTGCCGAACATTTTCTGTCGCCGTTTGACTTCCTAAACAGCTGTGTACTGTAGCTAGATGTTTTTGTAGTGTGTCTCACGTAAGCTACAGCGTTGCAGTGAGCTACACTGGTTTGAAACCACAGGTAATGGTAATTTCACCAACAAATCGTTTACTAATGTCAGAATAAACCCTACAACAAAAATGTATATGTGAGGAATGTTTATTTTAACGATTGAAAACAGATAACGTATATGTACTTCCTTAATAATATCAGCTTATATTGTACATTACACATCACAATTGTGTGTCATATCACAAAGCAAAATGAGTAAATAGTTATCACCCTGGCCTCTTTGCTTGTGGCGTTCCTGCAGCTGCCTTGCAGTAAAGCTATAGTTAGCCTAGCTATCCCCCAAGTTAACAGATGCGAAACGAATGTTCTGCTACAGGTAGTCACGCGTGTTTTCGTGACGTTAGTGACGCAGTGACGTTAGTAACGTCAGTGACTGTGGCTAGCAAATTAGCCACCGTTAGCTTCACTTTTCACCACAAAAACGCAATTTCTACTTAAACCATGCAACGGAACGTAAATAAAAATACAACCAACGCAATCGCTACCAAGACGAACCTTTTGACACCGCCGTTGTGTATGTAGTCCAAATATTGACTGATCCTTAGGGGGGCGAAAATAAATAATAATAAATATACATGTGAGAGAACAAAGGTTGTGCTCTCGCCGAAGGCTTGAGCACACCCAATTAGCACTGTGATCATAGTCAGCTAACCTTGAAGGCCCTGGTTCTGCATCTGGCCCTGCCTGTGGAGCTGGCCCTGCCTCTGGATCTGTGGCCTTCCTCTTAAGTCTACTTTTTTGCTTCTGCTCTTTCCATAACTTGCGCCTGTGTCTTTGTGCTCTCTCGCTCAATTCATTAATGTTCTTCCTGTTAACCTTCCTCTCTTCCCATTTCTCCCTCTCTCTCTGAAGATGCTGTGCCTTTTTCTCTGGGTCTGCATTCTGTCGTGCTCGACACTGCCTCTGTCTCTCAGCTGCACTAACAGGAGCCATCTAATAACAATCTGCAATAACAGTCAATGACACTCAGAGTATATATAGTAGAGTAACAATTACAGAAGTGAATTAAAATATCTATACAATGTGCAACTTAATGTTGGAGAGGGCTACATAAAAAATAGAGCATTAGCTTAAAATTCACAATGTAATGGCTATTATAAGAGTAATTGTCAATGTGAAATGGTTTATATACAGTCAAAATGTAAAATCATGCAATGCAGGCCTGAAACAAGGAATAATTGCATCCATTTTAAGGCCATGTCAGGCCCTGTCACACAGGGTTGTGACAGGGCTGTGACAGGGCCTGACCTGACAGGGCCTGACTGTCAGCCATTTTAGCTGCCATTTTTCTGTCTGCTAATATGCTAGCATCAAAACTGTTTTGCTTGTTCACAGGAATTTTAATAACCTTCTGAAAAGTGTTTTTACTATTTATCAATACCATTCTTTCTCAGAGAAATTACTATGACAGGGCCTGACCCTTAAGCTTGTCCCCTTTAAATTGAGCAACAAAAAAAGTAAAAGTAGTCAGAGAATTCAATGAAAGGACTTACCCTTGATCAATGACACCTTCACCATGATCAGATGATGTCACTCCCTGTAAATAGTTTTCTTAAAGGCATACTGCATATTATTTATGCTGTGTTTCATATAGCTGTGACAGGGCAGGACGACAACTTGGACAGTTATAAAATACTATTTATTGTAAAAAATTATGCATACTTTTATGTTTTTAATGTACTTATCTGAATGAGAACATATTGAAGTTTGTATTAAGCTATTTGTTTTCTAAAAAAACTACCTTTTATTTTGACTGAACTAAGAGAGACAGTGCTCAATTTTGACGTGGGACAAATCATTTTCCAGGATATGAAAGCTAAAAGAATTGAGAAAAATACATCTGAGAACCTAATAACTGGTATATTCAAATACAGAAGAACTCAAATAAAGTGGTCATCTAATCAGTTTTAGACATTATTGGATTGTTCTCATGTTATGTGTTGAAACAATCCCGGACAGGAGATATACGTTTCTGGTAGAATGGCCCTATAGACTGCACCCATGTGCAGCTATGTGCCCCATCAGAAAATGCACTGATATACATCAACCGCAAGGGAACCCATTCAATCAACATACAAGTCATTAGCGATGCTAATAGTAAAATCACCCATGTAAAATTACCCTGGCTCAAGCCACGACTCATTTATACTGACAAACTCTGCCATTCCTGCCATCTTGCAGGGGAATCCCCCTTGGATGGGTGGCTGTTAGGGGACAAGGGCTATCCGTTAAAGACATGGCTGATGACACCATTTATGATGCTAGCAACAGTGTGTGAAATGCTGTTAAATCGAAAACACAAACACGCAGTGTAATTGAACGAACATTCGGCAAACTGAAAATGCGCTTCAGGGGCCTCATGTATAAAAGATTGTGCAGCTTTCATACCAGAAGATAAACACCCAAAAATTATTTTACAGACTGTGAGATTGAGGTTCTAACAACAGAGGTGGAGGCGAGAAAATGTGTCCTGTTTGGCGGCCTGTCATCAGGTATTAGCAACAAAAGAAAGTTGCCGGAGTGGAAAACTCACTATTAGCGCCCTTTCTTGTTTTTAACCTGTAGCACTTTGAGATTTAGCTAAATATAAAGTGCATTACAAATAAAATTATTATTATTATAGGGCCGTAAATGCTGTGGGTTTGGAGAACCGGACCATGGCAGAAATTAAGAAGAAATGGTCCGATGTAAAACTAATAAATTAAGAAACGAGTGGTGGCGCATTGTAACAGCATGGCAGCTATAGGGTTAGTGTTACATGCATTTCCTGAGTGATTTTGTCGTTCGTTTGACACCATCAAGTTTAACATAAATTATTAAGTGGTGGCGGATTAAACAGTAGGCTATAGCCTATAGCATTTCCCGTTTGGGTTTTGGCATTTTGATGTGATCATCCACATTAATGATCAAACTTTTATTTTAATGTTTTTTGAATAGTCAACGTCATAGACGTATGACAGTAACTGTAGTGGAAACCTTATTTTTTAATGTTTGGTAGTTTCTGCACTTTTCAGTTAGAATTCGCCATGTTACAGAGCCAGACAAGACTTTGCGGACGGCCCGCACATTCTCACGTCTGCTCAAAAGTTTCCGTGACGGCCCCTCACGTCAAGTTAATTTTTAGACATCACACAGTTTGTGTGAAAACCAGCGTACGCAAGCTTTTCGTGCGTACGCAACGTTTATACATGAGGCCCCAGGTGTTTGGATAGGTCAGGAGGCACTTTACAATACAGTCCTCAAAAAGTCGCAGCATTCTTTGTGGCTTGTTGTGTTTTACACATTTCCTGCATGTGCCGATGCCACTTAACCCAAATGCCCCAGCAGCAGCACGGGAGAGGAGAGCTTATTTGACAGAAGAGCTGCTGCATCGTCATCTCGGTCTAATGTTAGACTACATTGCAAAAATATCACCATGCATTCATACCCTCGTGATTCAGTGACAGTGAAGCCAAAACATCGGTATGTCTCTTTGTGACATTTATTTATTTACATTTTGTCAAAAAGAAAAATCAATAGCAAACTGTAACTGAACAAAAAAAATACAAACGGAAAATGAAATATTCAAAAGATTTAAACAGAATAACTCATTCTTTTCCCCTCCTCTGATAGGCATGCAACACGCGCCACGGCGGGATTGGACACTTGAGGGTCTGGAAGTGGCAATGCGCGATGTGCTCCTGGTGGAGCGGGTGGACGGAGATGGTGTGGGGGGGGGGAGGAACGGGTACAACAGGAGGAGGAACGGGCACAACAGGAGCAGGTGTTGCGTTTGGAGGCCCATGCTCCATGGTTGCAGCAATCCTCTCCAGACTTGAGGAGATGCGCCCGAGAGGCTGTAGCAACATCGCCACCCGGTCAAGACGGGCATTTATACTTTGCCGCATCCCAGACAGCTCCCGCTCCAGCATGTCAAACCCGGTTTGCTGGAGCTGCAGGAACGGGTGGTCCTCCGGTCTGATGATGCTTCCACGGCGTGTAGTGGGTCTGGATCCTCTGCACCTTGGTGGTTGCACTGTTCCCTCCTCAGCTGGCCTGTGAGCACTGCTCGGCCCTTGCGCTCTGCTGGCGAGACCAGGGTCTTCTTCTTGCGAAGCTGCGTTACATTGTTTTGATTTATTGTATGGCTGTGTTACATTTCTTTCATGTCAATGATTATAAAGATTTTCATGAGAAGTCTTTATGAACTTGATTTGGAAGTGTACCTTGGGGTTGGACAACTAGTGTTTCGGGTTGGGTGCCGATTTCAAAGCCCCCAAATCCCTCAGAACTTTCAGCGGTCAGGGAGGACGCAGCGATGTCCTCTGCTGGCACGTTACGCCCAAACCACACCTATGAGTAATGTAGCTACTTCAGACCAACCCATTTTAGATTTGCGTCAGGCGCAAGAGTCATTTATCCCGCCGGTATAATAGCAACAGCCCGAGTTCCGCCCACAAAGTTACTTGCGTTTTGAGTTTGATACTTGCGGTTCAGATCGTTTAAATAGGGCCCACAATGTTATATCTATTAGCGTCGCCATGATTTCTCAGTTTTTCTGTCGGTCTTGATCTTTTTTGGCTTTGCTTTCCATGTCTGCTCTTTCAAATGCTTGGTCTCCCTGGTGTACAGGGAGAAGAGGAGGGACCAAGGACGGAGCCCTGTGGGACATCAGTGGAGAGCTGGCGGGGGCCTGACACTTTGCCTCCCCAGGAGACCTGGTAGGATCTTCCGACAGGTAGGATGAGATCCACTGAAGTGCAGTGAGAGTGATGCCCATCTCAGAAAGTCTGGCGAGCAGGATCTGATGGTTAACCGTATCAAATGCTGCAGAAAGGTCCAGCAAAATGATGACGGATGACCTTGAAGCCGCTCTGGCAGACTGGAGGGCAGTGGTGACTGATAGGAGGGCAGTTTCTGTGGAGTGGCCAGTCTTGAAGCCCGATTGGTTGGGGTCAAGCAGGTTGTTCTGAGAGAGAAAGTTTGACAGTTGGTTAGATACAGTGTGTTCGATTGTTTTTTAAAAGAAGGGTAGCAGTGATACTGGTCTGTAGTTCTGGAGGACGGCAGATAGACTCCCTGTCTTTGTTCGACCGAGTCTTCGTGCACCAAGGCTGCCAGACGAGGCTGCCATTGCAGTGCTAGCCGCCCTAAATATGCTAGGGCGCAGCTGACAACGACCCTAATTATGTAAACAAAGCAGGGTCTGCACGGCGGCAAGTACTCCGAAACTCTATCTCTCGCTAGCTACTTATTGACCAATTTACCTGCTACCCCCTAACCTCTACTCCCAGCTTAAACACAATAAAATAAAAACAGTCAGTCACAATATACACACAGGAAGACACTATTCGCTTATATCGCTTGTATATACTGTATGTGTGACACTCGCACTTCCAGCGCAGCCCCAAAGATCCCATTCACCAGAGTTTTGATTTTGTTTCCCTCTCACACACCTGCAGTACATTTACTTTATTAATTGTTTATTACAACTATTACATCATTAATAGTTTTTTTACTTCAACATAGAAGTCCTGCACCTGAGTTCATCTCATCTAGTGGTTCTGTTGCATTCTTACAGTATTAATTTATATCAAGGTTCAAGGTCTCTTTATTAATACCGAGGGTACATTTGTTGTGCAGATGGGAAATTCAGAAATCCATAGTTAAGACAACACATCAATACAAATTCATAAAACATCAAAACACAAATGTACTTTAAAACAGAGTAACATTATAGTAAACTTTTTAAGTTAAAATATAGGGACCCCCAAGAAGGTCATGACAAAGTGCTTGTACACACACACACACACTCACCCACCCCCTCAAAAAATGCATGCATGGCAAAGTAGTGCAATAGTTACTTGCTATGATTGAAACAGTCTTCAAAAATAGAGCTTGTCTTTTGCTGCAGTTGTGTTGAATAAAACACTGATAGGTTGATTTACAATTCACCTATAAGCTTACTAGCCCACTTGACAATTTGGTTCAGATCATTTTTGTTTTCCAGGGACAGGTTACCAAACCATGATACAAGGGAAAAGCCAGATAAAAGCCAGATAAAACATTGTCATTGTGGTTTTAGCAATGTGAAATCTGAACTGTTTTCTATTAATATAGTTCAGTCAAGACAATCACGTATTAGATTTGAGCATTTATTGTTACATGACATGAACATGTAGATTTAACTTTGGCGGACTGGATGATCTAAGGGAAGCACTCCCTGCCTCCTTGATGCAACACCTCCATACATGACATATGAGGCAGGGAGCAATAGAGATATAATCCCCCTGGTGGAAAGAACATACAGACAGCATGGGGGAGAAGGGGATGGTGGAGGGTGGCAGCAGCACTGATCATACAACAACCGGGGTGAGTGTGTGCGTATCCGCGCGTCTTTTAAAGACGCCTTATCGGACGTGGCCCAATGGATATGTGCTGCTAACATGGGTGTGGTAGTGGGCGGAGGAAAGGAAGGTGGAGTAAGAGGCCTTACGTCCCCGATGACTGACGCGCGCTGCCCGATTGCCCTGCCTGAACTAGCTGCGCTTATTCATAGTAAGTTTTTTTTTGGTGAAAATATTGTCATCCTCTATTGCCCTTTGAGATGCAAAACACCTAGATATGGTAAATATTTGCCTGTCTTTTATAAACATTTGGTAAGATTTGATGGAAATACATGTCCTTTGCTTTTGATGTGCCATATATGTCGGAGAATTCATGTATCTCCTAGTTTCTTTACATTACTTTTGACATTTCGGTTTGGCTACTTGTCAAAGTACAACAAATGTTCTACTGCCTGTCATATAGTTAAACAAAGAGACCTGTTAAAGAAGGAAGGGTTTCCTTTGTTAGTTTTCCTTTTCCCCTTGAGTCATTTTCCTCTCACATTCTTTCTCTCTCTCATGTATGCATCCGTGCACACAGACTCTATTGCACACTATGTGCTGGCCAAAACAGTGTATGTTAATGCCAGTCAGGAATATTTTAAAGTTCTTTCAAATTGTTATTGTCTTCCACTGGCGTGATATACATCAATATGCTCAATAAACCTAGCAGTCCACACATTCAAAACCTCTGTCCTTTAAATAAAATAAAATATATAGATAATATAATTTGGCAACACTATTTTAAAGGGTATACATAAGCATACAAAATAATATCATAGATAATCTGTGGATGGGTTCCCACTCACGCACCCTGTTGTGATTCTCCTTAAATTCCAGAGGTGGAATGATCCCCTCATTACACTACGTAACTCTCAGTCACTGCCTTCCTTCCGACAAGGTCTGAGGATTCACCTCTTCAAACTCTACCTTGACTAATGACTTGACCTGAAGGCACCTTACGCTGCACCTTTTGTGCAATACTTGTCATGGTACCTTTGAAATATACTTTTTTTGTGCATGTTGTACTGGATATATTGTTGTTTCAACATTTATAACAGTATATTATAAATGTTTATTATAAATAATATATTTTAATATAATATTCATGTGTTCATTCATGTCACATTAATGTCCAGTCTGTCATAACTGTAGACTTACAGAAGCAACATAAATGTGACATAGCTTTCACAAATGTGGAATTCACATTTAAGGAGATTTTATAAATTATGTATGCTTTCTGTTTTTTTATATATACATCCCTTTCAAATAAAATGTTACCATATTTTGTATCTACAACACTCGCATGCAACAAACTCTACAACAATGCAGCGACACAATGGGACAGTCCAATATTAGGACAAATGTACTCATACATACATAAACTCACACACTGACAGATACTCTCTCTGTCTTGGTCTTTGTCTCTCTCAAGCATACATCAGAAGGCAATGCCATGTCTCCTGTTTGGGCCCAACCCCTAAGTCTGAGCGAGACAGAGCTAAGCCAAGCAGCAGACCTGAAGAGACAGGGAAGCACATGTGATTAATGGCCAGAATAAATGGGGCAGGGGTAATGGCTATGGGGTGGGGGGTAGGATACTCATTCACATTGTATTAATGTGGGGGGTAAATGTGCACAGCTGGTGCCTTCCCAATAAACCCAACAAAAGGATATTTAATAGAGGAATTTATCGTTTATATAATTTTAGCTGCTTAGAAATAAATACAAATACATTTACATCTACTTTCAATTGTCATGTCTTCTTTTAGAGATGCTTTTGTTGTTTTCAATGAACTTATTTCCATTTCTTAATGCTTTCTGTCAATCTGTAAATGTAAAAATATAGCCAACATTGTGTATGTAGAACACTTCAACTCATCGAGGTACTATTCTTAAAACAAATATGTTTGAATGAATAATATTTGCCTATGCCTGTTAAACAATTAAAATGAAGTTATGTTACATGTTGTGTTCTAATTATTTCATTTAGATTGTATTTTTATTGGGAGAAAGTTGAAGGTATGATTTTACCAAAGCATGACTCAGATAGATATGGATAAATTGTTACAGAATCCATTTTGAGGCAATGCAAAAAATGAGGCACATACCCCTCATTGACTCATGACATCTCGCCAGAAACAATAAAAGATAAACAATACTTATTATAAATACACACAAATATTCTACAATTGAAGATTGAGGTTTTTTATCGAAAACACCATACTGTAGTGACAAATTCAGTTTTAAACTTCCATTGTTAGTATACTCAGAATCAAGTATTAAACCAAGCCATGTTATGTCTGGCAGACATTTCCCTCATAGCCTACAGATCAAAATAAACTGCCCACTCTTTGACCAACTAAAAGGCACTGGGGGAGGGGGAGTACTATTGAATTAGTGGGTTGTACTGGGAAAAAAAAACCTTTTTCTCAGGCTCACTGCATTCAGTCCAGTGGAGACATTACTGACAGACCACATCTCAACAGTCATTCACACAGAGTGGAGAAATAGAAGTTTTGAAGGAAGGGTTTTTGGAAAAAAACAAGTTTTGTATAAACCTTTATAATCTACATTTAGCTGTATGGATATCTGTCTTTAAGGTAAGACGACAACTCAATATTAGATACACAGGGAAACAATGTTTACAGGTTAACACAATTTTTAATTATTTCACATAATTCAGAATTGATACAATTGACCACATTCTCAATTGGCCTACAGTATATTATCAACTCATGATACAATATGACAGGGTCGTTCTAATAATTAATACTGTATCCAATAACTTAATGTGTTTCACATTAGTTATGTGTATCTCAGAAACTTTTTTTTATTGTTATATTCTATTTATGGGAATTGGTAACAGTGTCCTATTCCAATTCTTTGATAATTGTTTTTATTAAAGTGTCATTATAAAATATATTGTAAAATGTTAACCTAAAAATATTAACCTAATATATTAACACATTTAAGGTGTATAAAAAAATATACAGTGCCTGATAGCCATCTCAAGATAGTTCATTGCTTCTGACAATCATTCTGTCCCAATCCCTTTTAAATTGTGTAGAAGTTGACCAAGTGAAACATATAGATGTTGGCCTACAGTTTGATTTTGACTTACAAACCTAGAATATTTCTTGTGTTCAAATAAGGTAAAAAAAAAAAAAAAAAAACGTTTTGTCAGAAGACCTATTTTTGTTTTGGATTTGGACACACTGCTTTTAGGGGGCAATTGAGGATACAATATGAGCCGAAATACAATTACTCTAAGCGGTCTTAGATAATTCTTCTCTTTTTCTCAGGACTTTCCAGATGTACAGATTTTTTCTCAGAATAACCTGTGACAATGAGGATTACTACTTGACTTCAAGATCTGCAATGACAAGCAAATAAGAACAAAGGAATACATTTTCCTGTTTTGCCTTGGACTGCCAGCACCCCTAAGTGGACTACATTTGAAACTACAGATCCTGGGATTATATTTAAACAGAATAGGGCTATGGCTGAATCCATGTATTCCGACTTGATCGCTAGACACTACAATTATACTGGGAAGTTTCGCAAAGTTGAACAGGATTCTAGGCTCAAGGCAGATTCAGTGATTTTTATAATTGTATGTTGCTTCATAATACTTGAGAATGTTTTAGTCCTGCTCACAATTTGGAGGACCAAGAAGTTCCACAAACCCATGTATTACTTCATTGGAAACTTAGCCCTTTCAGACTTGTTGGCAGGGGTGGTATACACTGCCAACATCTTGTTGTCGGGAGCCAACACATACAAACTGACCCCAACACAATGGTTTTTCAGGGAGGGGAGCATGTTTGTGGCTTTGGCTGCTTCAGTCTTCAGCCTACTGGCTATCGCAATAGAGCGACACCTCACAATGCTTAAGATGAAGCTCCACAACAATGGCAATACCTGGCGCGTCTTTATGCTCATTAGTACAGTGTGGATGATTGCTGCCATCTTGGGTGGCCTACCAGTTATGGGTTGGAACTGTATTGAAAGCATGCCGAAGTGTTCTACCGTTCTCCCACTCTACCACAAGACCTACATCCTATTCTGCACCACTGTCTTCAGCATCATCCTAATGGCCATTGTTGTTCTTTATGCCCGCATCTATGCCCTGGTGCGTACACGCAGTCGCAAGCTGGTCTTCCGCAAAGTCTCTAACGGTCGTGGTGGTGGAGGTACCAGTAACAAAAGTTCTGAGAAGTCCATGGCCCTCCTAAAGACTGTCATCATTGTCCTGAGTTGCTTCATTGCCTGCTGGGCACCTCTCTTCATCCTTCTGCTGCTTGATGTGGCCTGTGAAATCCGCATGTGCTCTATCCTTTATAAGGCTGAGTGGTTCCTGGCTCTGGCTGTGCTCAACTCAGCCATGAACCCGCTGATCTACACACTCACTAGCAATGAGATGCGTTGTGCCTTCCTTAAGATGCTCATGTGCTGCAGTGTCTGCATACGGCCTGCTGAAAAGTTCACCAGACCCATCATGAATGCTGAGTTCAGCAGGAGCAAGTCGGATAACTCATCACACCCCAATAAAGATGAGCCAGAACACTTGCCAAGAGAGACCATTGTATCCTCTGGGAATATCTCCTCTTCATCTTAAAAGGTCATCTCGCATTGCTGTGTAATGTCAAAGCTTGGTGAAACTTTGGTTTATACTGTATATTTTGCATAGTAGTCTTGTGTGTACATTTTGTTCATACTACTGCAAGTGTGTATGTGTGTGTTTGTGTTGTGTGTGTACTCTAGATTTTTCAATCTCTCACAGAGGTCTTTGAGGCCTGGGAACAAATTGATGCCTCCCAGAAAAGGGGGGATGCATCTTGCACCCAGTAACTCATGTTGAATCACAGGGAAAGAACTGGGAAAGATTTTTTGATATTGGTAGGTTTTTAATACTGAACTATTTTATCACACATGTTACATACATGTCTTAAGACCACACTGTCTGTAAACAATTCTACAAACCTGACTTATGTATTACTTCAAATATGCCAATATATATTTCTATGTCTACAGATTCTGAGTCCTGTGGACTTAGTACAGCATTAAAAGTGCTCTTAAAGAACCATCACCCAGTGACAGATTTTTCTTTCAGATGTCTTTCAAATATACTGATTAATTTATATTTCGTAGTTCACCCTTGTGTAACTTCTGAATTTCGAAACATTTTAAAGGCTAGTAGTCCTTGTTTGAAAATTTATTTGTATTAAGGCCTGGTATGTCATTTTCAGGGTTAATTATAGGTAATCATGAACTTTTTAGGGTCAACAAGTGCTGGGGTAAGGAAAGACAACTTGAAAGCGTACCTATAAGATTTAGACTTAATAATTGACCAATAAAATGTAATGTTTTATTATGTTGTAATTAATGGTCACGGTATGCTTAAGGAATCTGTGCAATAAAAGGGGAGGAAATTGGAACATGAGATAGCATAAAGAATCTTATACCAAGTAAAGTTGTGCGCAAAACTTTGCATACTTTGGCAGCAATTGTGAAATGTTGACATTGATTTTGAAAATATGACAATATGAAAACAAATGGTCTGTTATTTAAGGATAGTGATCATATGAAGCTTGTATGGTTGTTTGGCTCTTTTATAAATCCTAATGTTAACAAAAATCACCTAAATGGGCCTGATCAAAAGTTGACATACTTTTGAATTTTTGGCCTTGTTACAGACACACAAGGTGACATATACAGGTTTAAATGGTAATTAAAGATTAATTTTCCACACCAGTGCCTTTTAAAATTGGAATTAATGTCTGTGTATAAATAGTCAATGAGTTTGTTAGCTGTCACATGGATGCACTGGCTACTTACTGAGCCATGGGGATCAGAAAAGAACTGTCAAAAACCTGCATAACAAGGTAATTGAACTTTATACAGATGGAAAAGGATATAAAAAGATATCCCAAGTCTTGAAAAAGCCAGTGAGTACTGTTCAATCAATTTGTAAAAAAATTAAAAAAGGACAGGTAGACCCAGAAAGATTTCAGCCACAACTGCCAGGCGAATTGTTTTGGATACAAAGAAAAACCCACAGGTAACCTCAGGAGAAATACAGGCTGCTCTAGAAAAAGACGGTGTGGAGCACAATACGACGATACTTGAAAATGTTTTTGCTGCATGGTCAACTTGCCAGAAAGAAGCCTTTACTGCGCCAATGCCACAAAAAAGCCCGGTTACAATATGCCCGACAACACCTTGACATGCCTTACATCTTCTGACACACTGTAATTTGGAGTGACAAGACCAAAATGGAGCTTTATGGTCACAACCACAAGTGCTATGTTTGGAGAGGGGTCAACAAGGCCTATTGTGAAAAGAATACCATCCCCACTGTGAAGCATGGTGGTGGGTCACTGATGTTTGGGGGGGTGTGAGCTCTAAAAGGCACAGGGAATCTTGTGAAAATGTATGGCAATATGAATGCAGCATGAATGCAGGTCGCTCTTGGACTTTACGCATGACAATGACCCTAAAGCCGCTTGCACACTGCCCAACAAACGCCGACCAACTCCAACCAACGCCAACTGTCGGATCAGTGTGCGCCGTCAGTTGGAGTTAGTTGGTGTTAGTTGGAGTTTTTCGAGTTTGTCCAGTCGGGTCTGGTGGAGTCATGGAAAGTCTGACGGTGTGTGCTGTTTTCCAACTAACGGCAACATTCTGAGAGTATATTCCCTTGACAACTAGCCCATACTCGCATGCGCAACGTCAGCATGCACAATTTTCTTTGATGTCAAAAACTGTAGATCCAACTGTCTATTACTGGTACTGTTCGTTTGGTAAAATATTTTGTATTTAATAATGGCTGGGTTTTGGACACAGGAACGAGAAGAACGCTTGATTGAGTTGTGGGAAGAAAAACCCCAACTCTACAATATTAGCTCACAGGCATTTTCCAACCGCGACAGCAAGATCAACGCTGAATGTGAAATACATCGCGGAGAAACTGGGGACCTCTGGGGAGTCAGGTGGCTGAGCGGGTAGGGAAGCGGGCTAGTAATCTGAAGGTTGTCAGTTCGATTCCCGGCCATGCAAAATGACGTTGTGTCCTTGGGCAAGGCACTTCACCCTACTTGCCTCAGGGGGAATGTCCCTGTACTTACTGTAAGTCGCTCTGGATAAGAGCGGCTGCTAAAATGACTAAATGTAAAGTGATCTACTGTAACCTGTTGTCAACATTGTATTGTAAAAACAGTTTTTTAATTAGCGTTACGAATGTCTCAATTAAAATGTCATAACGTTTATTTTAGTCACGGGAGGGAGGGGGGGGGGGGGCGCTCTGAGATGTAGCTAGGCCTACTAGTCTAACTGTAACATTAGCGATTAGGCCTATGTGCTTGTATCTGATCCCAGATGGTTATTTGTAACATTCACACCCAGGCTACTTGGAACTTCAGTTGAATATTTAATGGTCAAAATGTAGCTATGTACCTGGATATATTTGATAGACTAGCTAGTAACGACTGATAGAAAGATTTTTTTTAAATGACATGATCTTCTGTCATATTATCTAAAATTATAAAAATGTAGTTTACTAATGGTGGCTGGAAACTGAAGTTTCTTGAGATCCACATGAAAAAAAGGCAGTCGAAATCAAACATCCCTCAAAACGTGAGATTATTTATTTTACATCTGTAATTACATCTACCAATCCTACTCAACAGGCTAAGATCATCTGGACACATCTAGATACTGTCCCATTGCCATGCAACAGCACCATTGCCATGCAACAGCACCATTATCTGAGTTAGTGATCTTAGCCTGTTGAGTAGGATTGGTAGACCCAGACAGAACAGCCTGCTGCAAAGAAGAATTTGTTTCTGGTCCATCATATACTGCACTGTATTCCTCTCTGAGAAAGTTGTGCATGGCACAGCAGGCAAGGACCATATTTTCCACCACATCTGGTCGTTGGTTGATGGGTGACAGTAGTACACGCCACCTGTTGGTCAGTATGCTAAAGGCATTTTCTACCACCCTACGTGCTCTTGACAATCTGTAATTGAAGACTCTGTTCTGTAGAAAGACCTCTCCTAGCGTATGGCTTCATGATGTATGGTTTTAGGGGGAATGCTTCGTCATGCCATGTGTGTACCATGTAGTATGGTAACTCCTTTACTGATTCAAGCAGAGGAGCAGGTAGGGGGATGTTGAATGTTTGCCGCTCCAGTGTGCATCCCCTCAACACTCCTCCGTCTGACACTCTGCCATTGCATCCAATGTCCACATATATAAATCTATAGTTGCTGTCGACCAGGGCCATGAGTACTATCGAATTAAATAGCTTGTAATTATAAAAAAAATAGCCACTATTTGGTGGGGGTAGAATTGCTACATGTTTCCCATCCAAAGCACCCAGACAGTGGGGGAACTGCCACTTTTTCTGGAACTCATCAGCAACCTCCAGCCATTCAGATGTTGTGTTTGGGCACTAAATGGAAAAAAGTATATTAACATTAGTAACATTAATATTTTTTTAACAGGACACTTCATCTAACACAGAAACAGAAAATGAGAATGAAGAGGACAACAGTTCTAATGATGCTGCCAACAGTGATGATATGACAAACAGGGAAGAGGAGGAACCAGCCCCATGTGATAGGACACCGCCATTTATTACCCGCAAGAGGAAGTCCCCAGACACACAAGCGCAAGAAAAAGATATCCAAGTGCTGGAGATGGTTAATGCTACTCTGCACACACTTACTGAGAGTGCAGTTGCCAAACGTTCTGACAACATAACGGCATACTGTCAATATTTAGAGCAGGGGTCACTAATTGGCGGACCGCGGTCCGGGTCCGGACCCAGGCGGTTCCCTATCAGGACCCGGACCTATAACCGATATATTATTATGGAATTAATTCATTTTGACGGAACGTTTCCATTTTAACCGGCACATCTTTTTGTTCCAACTAAATGTGGTTTCTATCTTACTTGTCCAATACAAAGGTCCAATCAGGAGCTTTAAAAACTGTAATCACCATGACAGCTCACTCACTGAAAGTTGGTTGCAACCTCTGTGGTTCAGGTTGTGTGTGTCATTCGCAACAATGCAGGCTAATCGATTTGCTAACAGTACCTGTTTCTTCCATAGCGAAAAACATGGCGTGCTCTAAACCCGGCGAAAATCCAAATCCAAAAATACCTAATTTCAGACAAGTATGCATTTGTGCTGCCGGTGGGGCGCACAAAACCGATGTGTTTAATGAGACGGTTGCCCTTGTCAATAGTGGAAGCTAATGTGAAACGTCACTATCATGGCCGTGGGAACTAGGAGTGCTGTAGCACCCCCTGACAGCACGAGAATTTCCAATGATATGACTTGAAAATTCACCACCGCGGCACAGCCCAGCCCCGCAGTAGCGGACTGGCCATCAGGAGCACCGGGAGAAGAATAACAATGGAAAACCAGGCTAAGAAACGTAAGGGTGGGGCTGAAACATTAAGAGACAAAAAGACATCACCTTCACTGGACAAGGTTTTAACCAATTGAAAAACGGCTATGTTCATTTTACATAAAGCTCAAAAAACTATTTTGTGCTCAAATAAAGGCAAAAAAATTGTCTTGCGTGCTACGCGCGCTCGCATTTAGTATCCGTTCTCACGAACTAGCATCACATCAAACAGAATGTGGATGACCTATTTTTACTCCCAGTCCATCCCTAGCGCCCCGCAACATTAAGAACCCCCCCCCCCCCCCCAGCAGCACCCCCCTGATAAAATATCCTATGTTCCCGCGGCTATGGTCACTATGACACAAAGCATGGACACTTTGAACAAAATTACCCCCAGAACTCTGAGGTAAGGGCCAGAAAAATAAACCATAATTGTTCCGGACCCTGGACTGAATGGAAATTTGGTTAGTGGACCTTTTGGGTTTCTAATTGAATACCCCTGATTTAGAGCATTAATTTAGAGCCATTCAAGAGTCCAACTCATGTTATTTTAGATATGTACAAGCTCTGAGTCACCACCTTACCGCGGTGGAGGGGTTTGCGTGTCCTAGTGATCCTGGAAGCTATGTTGTCGGGGGCTTTATGCCCCTGGTAGGGTCACCCAAGGCAAACAGGTTCCAGGCGAAGGAACAGACAAAGCGTGGCTCAAAAACCTACCATGAAGAAAACGAACAATGGTTCCCAGTTGCCCCTGCCCGGAAGCGGGTCACCGGGGCCCCCCCCTTGGAGCCAGGCCTGGGGGTGGGGCTCGATGGCGAGCGCCTGGTGGCCGGGCCCTTTCCCATGGGGCCCGGCCGGGCACAGCCCGAAGAGACAACGTGGGACCCCCTTCCAGTGGGCTCACCATCCGCAGGAGGGGTCATGGGGGTCGGGTGCAGTGTGAGACGGGCGGTGGCCGAAGGCGGGGGCCTTGGCGGTCCGATCCTCGGCTGCAGAAGCTAGCTCTAGGGACGTGGAACGTCACCTCGCTGGCGGGAAAGCAGCCGGAGCTGGTGCATGAGGTAGAGAGGTTCCGGCTAGATATAGTCGGCCTCGCCTCAACGCACAGCATCGACTCCGGAACCAGTCTCCTTAAGAGGGGCTGGACTCTCTTCCACTCTGGAGTTGCCCTCGGTGAGAGGCGTCGAGCTGGGGTGGGAATACTTGTTTCCCCTCGGTTCGGCGCCTGTACGTTGGGGTTCACCCCGGTGGACGAGAGGGTAGCCCTCCCTCTGCCTTCGGGTGGGGGGACGGGTCCTCACTGTTGTTTGTGCTTACGCACCAAACGGCAGCGCAGAGTACCCACCCTTTTTGGAGTCTCTGGGGGGGGGGGGTGCTGGAAAGCGCTCCTCCCAGAGATGCCCTCGTCCTCCTGGGAGACTTCAATGCTCATGTGGGCAATGACAGTGAGACCTGGAGGGGCGTGATTGGGAGGAACGGCCTCCCCGATCTGAACCTGAGCGGTGTTTTGTTTGTCCATATGAGCACTTGGCACCAGGACACCCGAGGTCTCAGTTCAATGATAGACTTTGTAGTCGTGCCGTCGGATCTGAGGCCGAATGTCTTGGACACTCGGGTGAGGAGAGGGGCGGAGCTGTCAACTGATCACCACCTAGTGGTGAGTTGGCTACGATGGTGGGGGAAGACGCCGGTCAGGCCTGGCAGACCGAACCCAAGACCAAAACCGCAGACCAAAACCATTTGTCGCAGCATGACAACCCTTTTGCATTTGATTAATCCTTTCTTCTTGCAATAATATCTGCTTACTCTATCAATGTAGGCTACCGTTCATATATTATTATATTTATTCATAATATTTTTCTGTTTATTAAACTGACACTGTCAAGTATATTTTAATGGCTTTGTGTGTTTTTGCATCATTTACATTATTTTGATTACATATTTTGCTGAACGGTGCCTGTAAGCCAGTGTTTCTCAACCCTGGTTCTCTTGACCAACTGCTCTGCATTTGGTAGTTGTTTCACTCTTCCAACACACCTGATTCAAATGAATGAGCTGTTATCACGCTTAGTATATGAAATAATGATGATGATGAGAAATTGTTTATGCTTACCTTGAGATATTTTACACAGAGAACTTGATAGATGGCCACACAGGTTTCAGGAACAAACAAACGAATTGTTGAGCAACCAATCCGGAATTGGTAAGAAAGGCTCTGGAAGGTTTCACCTTGTAAAACAAAGCCATGTTAGGCATTCATTTTTCCTATCTAAAGTGTATTGTAATTTGTACAAATAAATTAGCCTATATTGACACATTGTAGCACCTCACCTGTTGCCAAGAATCTTAGTCACCATAAGGCGTTCACCAGGAGAAATGCAGTGCCTGAAATTTGTGTTTTTTCTAGCAATGAGTGAAGTAACCATGGTCAGTAGATGCTTAAAAGCTGGAGGCGCAAAACGGGCAAAGTTTGCAAAAGCTGGGGCATCTTCAGAGTAGCTCTTTGCATAAATTAGGATATGCCCCCTGTTTTTCATGTCGCATTAGCCACGGTTTACTCCACAGTCTCCTCCTGGCTCGTCTCGATCGCAGTCTGTCCTGTACACGCCCAACAGCTTTAAAAGCCAGGTAGACCATGACTACTTTAACAATATTTATTAATCCCTCTACTTTGTCGATGTCAAACAAGGCAACCTGTTAACTTGTCTTTAAAAAAAATAGGCAACAAAAGTGTCTAGTTGTTTACAATTGGATACAGTCTGGGCAGTGTGGAACTGGCAGTTGGTTTTCTGAACATTCAAAAGACTGCAACCAACTACTGCCAACTTAGAATGTTGGGGCTAGTTGGGCATTGTCTGAGCAGTATGCAAGCAGCTTAAGCACAAAGCCAAGTTGACCCTTCAGTGGTTACAGCAGAAAAAGGTGAAAGTTCTGGAGCCACTCTAGGGAGATCTCAAATGTGCGATTCATGCCAGACGAAGACTTTGCCTGACCTGGCAGGGATTCTGCCAAGACAAATGGGTAGCTATACCACTTGCAAGAATTTGAGGCCTCATAGACAATTACAAAAGGCTGCACGCTGTCATTGATGCTAAAGTGTGTAAACAATACACAGTATTAAGAACTAAGGGTATGCAGACTTTTGAACAGGGGTCATTTCTTTTTTTTCTTTGTTGCCATGTTTTGTTTTATGATTGTGCTATTCTGTTATAACCTAAAGTTGCACCCAGACAGTGGGGGAATATGAATCCCATAAGAAATAAAATACATGTGTTTTGCCTGCTCACTCTTTTCTTAAAAAATTGAACATATCACTAATTCTCCAAGGGTATGCAAAATTTTGAGCACAACTGTTTCTTCATATGTCTCTTTTTGTCACCTTGGGTAAAGGTTTTAGTAGACCGATGTATTGAATACTGTCAGCTTTAATTGATGAGGCACCACACATATCGAATACATAGTGCCTTCATCCATCATAGGGCACCAACAGTTGAAAGTCATGTACAATCAAATAATTATTATTTATTAGTAAATTTTTGCGTAGCCTATTACATAAGGATTACCATGATTAAGTAACAATTGCCTGACGTCTGTTACCTACTGCAGCCACGCTACAGTATGAGTTGTTTTAGGACTGTCTTGATGCCAGTTTCCTCTTTAAAATGTAAAGGACATTCTCAATTGGATTCAGATTAAGTGATTGACTTGGCCCGTCAAGGCCTCTTCCACTTTTTGTACATTACATTTAGTCATTTAACAGACGCTCTTATCCAGAGTGACTTACAGTAAGTACAGGGACATTCTCCCCGAGGCAAGTAGGGTGAAGTGCCTTGCCCAAGGACACAATGTCATTTTGCACGGCCGGGAATCGAACTGGCAACCTTCAGATTACTGGACCGCTTCCCTAACCGCTCAGCCACCTGACTCCCTACATAAAACCTATTGATTGCTCTGGCAATATTTTTTGGGTAATTGTCTGCATGATACAGCACTGTCCAATGAGTTTTGTTGCGTCTGAGCAGATAAAATCACATTATACAGTGCATATGGATAAACATCCCCACAGCATGATGCTGCCACCACCATGCTTCACTGTAGGGATGGTATTGGCCAGGTGATGAGCAGTGCCTGGTTTCCTGCAGACGCTTGGCATTCAGGCCAAAGAGTTAAATCTTTGTTTCATCAGACCAGAGAATTTTGTTTTCATGGTCAGAGAGTCCTTCAGGGCCTTTTACTGAGGAGTGGCCTTATTGGTGGAGTGCTGCAGAGATGGTTATCCTTCTGGAAGGTTCTCCTCTGTGACCATCGGAGTGATCATCGGATTCTTGGTCACCTCCCTGACAAAGGACCTTTTCGCCCGATCGCTCAGTTTGGATGGGCGGCCAACTCTAGGAAGAGTCCTGGTGGTTCCAAACTTCTTCCATTTACGGATGATGGAGGCCACTGTGCTCATTGAGACCTTCAATTCTGCAGACATTTTTATTTTCCCTTCCCCAGATCTGTGCCTTAATGCAATCCTGTCTCAGAGGTCTACAGACAATTCACTGGACTTCATGGCTATCATGTATTGTGTGTAGAATTTTGGAATACGGCTGTAACATTAAAAAAAAGTGAAGCGCTGTGAACATTTTCCGGATGCACTGTATAATAAGACAAGAAAACCATTTCCAGAAAGAGCCATTTTCAGCTGAGGCCATAACAGTATCACTGCATGGTTTCCCATACAAACATTGGATCATGGGCAACAATTTTCTCTTCTTATCACTCTAGTATAGGTTAATCTTTGGCTCATATGTCCAACTGACTCTGTGGAATTCTCCAAGCTCTTTTAGCCTTCTTTGGTTTATCAGGTCTGTAGTTAATATTCTTGCCTTTTTCTTTGCTGTTAATGATTAATCAAACTGTTGATGAGGTTGCACCCAAGAGGTTAGGACTGGATTGACAAGTAAAATGTTTTACCTTCTACATCAGCTTGATCATCCAAGGTCACCAAGGGCAAATGCACAGTCTGAAGTAGACCTTGACCATATGCACTACCGACACAAATAAATACATCTGCCAAAAGAAACATGGATGTGGAGACAGTTCAACACTATCCTTACAATCGGTGAACTAATACAAAAGGTAATTGGAATTTCTGCTATTGATTAAAATCTATCTAATAATGCCAGGAATCTCTGTCTGTTTGTTTACTTTATTTTAGTGGTGGGCCGTTATTGGCGTTAACGCGCTGCGACTCTTATCGGCGCTAAAACAAATATCGCCGTTAATCTATTCTCAAAGTTGGGTTGGGAGCTGGGTCTATACTATGCAAGCTATGATGACTTTCACCTTGATATTTTAGCGCGGATGTATACCTAGCCTAATTGCACCGTAGGGGGCGAGAACAAGTCTTCGAACCTGTGTGTATGCCTTGTGTATGAAATTATCACATCAAACGTGACGTGCTAACATGGATGCAGCTATGAAGCCGCCTGGTTTGCTTCAGGGAAAATGTATTTTTAACCCTTGTGCTGCCTTCGGGTCACATGACCCAAAGGTTCATAACGAACCATCGTTGTGTTTACCCAATTTTACCCAATACAATAACAAATAAAAATTATTTTCTTTTAACCTTTGCAATGTGGGGGGTCTGAGACAGCCCAACGGTTAAAAGAAAATGCTTCACTTTGTTTTTGTATGCGGTAAAGTTGTCGCAATACGACGGTGGGTCACAATGACTGATGGGTGAGAATGACCCGAAGATAACACAAGGGTTAAGAAGCTTCCCAATAGAAACCTCGACAAGACTAAGGTTGTTTGCACCTTGTGCTATGCGGAATTAGTTTACTGTAGGAGTTCTTCCAGTCTCAAATACCACCTAAACGCAAAGCATCCCTTAGCTAATGCGGAAGATGCCGGGCCAAGCACTGATGTAGCGCAGGGGAAGCGTCGTCGTCAAACTACAATGTTTGAGTGCAACCGAGGCAAGCCCGTCAGCACAGCTCTATCAGCCAAGCTAACTAATCTAATAAACAGTTAATAAACACAAGTACATCTTATTGAACATAATTTATTTTCATCACCAATTATCATAGTAGAACAGCTTTCTCAAGCAGTTTGTGATGCATTTTGGAAACAGGAGATGAGCTCCTGGTCTAATGCGCCACCTGGCTGGAGAAACCCGTTTTCAAAGACTTACTTTTAGTCATTATTTGGGTAGCACACATATTCTGAATGCCTTCGGCGGAATTCAAATGAGCCATTTTAATCTAGATTAATCTATATTAACGCCAAGATTACAGTGAGATTAATATAGATTAAAAAAAAATAAATCTATGCCCACCACTACTTTATTTATAAGTTAATGCGATAAAAAAAAGGCCTTTTCAATTAAATGAAACAAAGCACCTAACGCACCGGAGTTTGTAGTTAGGATTTTGTGTTTGTTATTTAGAAGCAAATTCACTTTTACAACCGATATGAGCATGTTAGCAGTGTTGACGGCATTGAACCAGCTGCTTTCGAAGGGTTTTCTTTATGGATGAAATTCTGGTTATCTAACAGAACGACAATACAAAGTGGATCAGTGAATGTGGTTTCATAAATTAATGTGTTTACTGATGTCAAAACTGCCTGCACATTGCAAATGTGCACAAACTCTTAACATAAAATCAACTACATTATGATAACCAGCATCAAAGGCTTTTACCAGACTCGTCGTCTCTCCCTTCAGGGGGACGCGAGGGGGGGTCAACCTCTCCAGCCCAGTGGAGCAATGCCAGACTTACCGTCTCTCACCCCTCAGTGGGGTGCAGAGAGGCGGCCAAACCTGGCCAGTGTTCTGTTAGCCAGGACAAAGGCACTTACTAAAAACTGATGGTTATGAACAGAGTCGGACTCGCCATCGGGAGACTCGGGAGATTTCCCGAACGGCCGGTCCAACAAACGGCCGCTACGGCCACGGCACTATTCAAGAAAAAAAAAATCCTAATAGTTTACGCTCACTTTGAGCACGGCCTTAATACCATGCAACTGTTTAACTGGAGCGATCCAAAATCCAAAGGGTGGGGGTGGGCATTTCCCCCGTGTAAACTTGAACGGTGCACTTGTCCGTGACCGTCCATTTTACAGATCACGATTGGTCAAAAAATCTATAGTTTTCCGGGTACAGACAATTCGTTGGAGCTATTTTAGCTAACATCGTTGTTTCTTTAGCAAAGAAATGGAAAGGAAAAGAAGAGGAGAAAAAGGTGGCGCTGAAAAAGCTAGAGATTTAAAAAAAAAGAAACGTGCACTGCAAGAAAATGCTGAACAATGTAGAAGTATAGAATACATTTTTAGGCCGTCAAAAGACGGAGGAGGAGAGAGTTTGCAGCCCGAAGATGCGGCTGTACCAGAGGCGCAAGGTGCAAGCAGCTGTAAGCAGCTGTATTTTCGTCATTTAGAAAATTCAAATATCATTCCAAACCATATTGTTTTAATTTTTCTAAAAACATTATACATTTGGTATTACTGTTAGCCAATATATAGGCTATACATTTTAAATGAAGTAAAATAAATGGCCAAGAGAAAAAGGCACTCATCTAAATATGCACAACATGTTTTTTGGCTTTAAATAATAAATGTGCTATGTGGCTCAAATGCAATTGTCTTGATTTTCTGTTCTGTGTATTAAAGCAGGCACAGGTGACACAGGGAAAGAGATGGAGGCTGCTGTGGTGACAGGGGCCAGTGGAGAGACTTTTGACAGGTGCAGCACTGCAACTGTACACAGTAGAGTCAGTCTGTTAACAGGCTTATTATATGGAAATTAGTTTGTTGAATTGATTTTCATTATTGAATATAGTTTACTGATTATTGTTCTTTTGCAACATCAAATAGCAAATGCAGAAACAGAGACAAGTATGGAAAAAGAAAGTGAGGGAGAAAGTGGGGGGGCTTTTGTCCGATAGACAAAAGCTATGAGACAAACGCTTAAGTATGGTTTCAAATTGTAGTAATTAGAAGGCTAGCAAGTAACAGTTGCATGGTAGTAGCATTGCTACAAGTTTCATGCTAGGTTACTTAGCCCGGCAGCTATCTAAGCTAGCTAGCTACCATTTTGAAAAAAATAACTTGCGCTGTGTGGACCATCAGAAAGATTTGGAACTCACTAATCTAAAGGTTAAGGGATGATAAGAATTCATGAGTGAAATTGTGTACTATCCTCTATTTTTTCTGTGTGATGTATTTGATGTTTTAATGTAACTTTAAACTAAGTATATGCAAGGTATAAATCCCTTTTAAAGGGGTCATTGATTGTAAAACCGATTTTACCTTGTCATAGTTGAATAACGACAGTTCGTTGGGTAAAATGGACATACAGTGAACCTCAAAGTCCATTGACACCTTTTTCCTATGCAAATCTCAAAATTAAAAAATGTCGCTGTAAAACGGTAGGTTTTGAAAAATCTACCGAACTGACGTAAGTTCAGTGGCTCCACCTTTTTTGGCTCTGGTCTGTACCTTTGTCACGGCCCAAAATTTGCTGCGCGCTGCTGTGTGTACTTCCACGGAATTACAAAGAAGAACGTTTTTCAAGGATATTGAAAATGGACTATGGTCGTAAATGTTCCAGCCTGTACAGGGTCTTCCCAAACACTCGACTGGCTGTGATGTTTGTCTATGAGAAGATCCCTGTGCAGTTCGACCCTCAATTACAATTTGCTTGAACCATTTAACCGAGGACAGTTTTGAAAACCTGGGACGATTATTCAAGACTTCCGGTGAGGCGCGAGGCAAGATGGCTGCAAGGCACTGAGCTCTTAATTGAAACCCCCTCTTTATTTTGTTTAAAAGTGTTTACAGATCACACTGATATACATTTTGGACAAATAACGTTTTATTTTCATTATGACTTCCAAGAAAGACCAAACTTCGACCAAGAAAGATTCAAACAAACAAGGCAAACAGCCAAACGATTCTACAGAGGATATTGCCATGCTAATCAAGCGAGCAATGGCGGCTGAGATGGAATCATTTCAAGAAACTGTTGCATTTATGCAAAACAAATCACTAGAAAAAGCTCTGGATCCCATACAAAAACACATGGCGGAGAACGGTAACATTCTCCGGTCGTTAAAAGAGCAGTCTGACATTCACGCTAAGAAATTTAGCACAGTCTTCAACCAAATAGATAATATTCAGGTTAGCTTGCGCAAGACTGACAAAGAGACGAGCTCCTGTGTTGCGGAGGTTACAAAATTACAAAAAAGGTTTGACGACCTAGAAGACCGTTCTAGGAGGAATAATGTGAGGCTGGTGGGTCTGCCGGTGGGAAGTGAGAGAGATGACCCGAGGGGCTACCTCCAGAAAATGCTTCCTATCTGGATTCCACAGCTAGATAGGTCTGTCCCACTGGAGATAGATAGAGCACTAAGAATCTACTCGAACAACACGGCAAGACCACGAACCATCATCTTTCGACCACTACAATACACCGACCGCCAGGCTATCCTGGAGGGAGCGAGGAAGGCGAAACCAACTCTCACCGATGGCACCAAGTTACAGTTCTTCACTGACTATGGCCCCGGGACGATGCATGAACGGCAGAAATACAAGGAGATTTGGGCTAAGCTGTGGCAGAAGAGGATAGATGCATATCTCATATATCCTGTGATCTTGAAAGTGACCTACAACACGTGAAGATGTCATTCAACTCAGCGGAGGAAGCGAACAAAGCCCTGAAAGTTTCAGTGCTAGCAGATGGAGAAGACGACACATAGCTGGACTCACTTGCTTCACAGGAACAGGAGACAGAGACGGCGCAATGAGAACTTTGTTTGTATGGGTAGGCTAATCTTTGGGCATTGTTTTGTGCTAGCTTTTCTGTTAAATGCATCTGGAAAATTACTTGGTTAATCTGTAGTATTGCAAGTAAGGGTGATGCAATAACTAAATTAGTCTAGTGATAACTTTATTCGTGGCTAAGGACATTTATTTAAAGTTTAAGGCTTAGGAAATATTTTCAGTTAGCTTGGTTAGTTATCTAGCCTTCATGGTACACTGTTGTGAGAGTGAATCTTAACTTCAGCCTATTAGGGCAACAGTCGGAATAATTTCAGGTTTTCAACAAAATATCTTGGTTTGGATTTCCAAAATGATTTCATACTCTTTCAGTAGACCTATTATTTTTATAAGACTATTTCAGGGGGTCAGATGGCTGAATGGTTAGGGAATCGGGCTACCAATCGGAAAGTTGCCGGTTCGATTCCGGGCCATGCGATTTACGTTGTGTCCTTGGGTAAGGCACTTCACCCTACTTGCCTCGGGGGAATGTCCCTGTACTTACTGTAAGTCGCTCTGGATAATGTAAAATTTGTAAAATGAATTTGCACTGATAATCAAGAATAGGTTCAGTAGGTGGAGGTTTAATGCTTCCCTGTAAAAAAACAAGCAATTTATGACACAATTAAAATCAGGTCTAGAGGAATTGATCAATTTCAACAAGGATAGTGTTTCAGATAGGACGCGGATTTGGGCCTCTATCAAGGGGTTCATACGGAATAATGCAATACGGTTCAGCTCCCGTAGATTACAAAAGATAAACACCCTAGAGGAAGAATGTATGCTCTTGGAGAATGATCTTAAGGATAACTAAAAAATGCATTTCCTGCTGAAAATCCGTTGGAATGCTGAAATCTGAAATAATTTTTTTTAAATGGCTGAAAATACAGAAATGAGAAAATACCCGCCAGCTAAAAATGTGTGATTCACACAAAAGAGGGAGTGTGGAAGCTGAACTGCATCATCTAACAAAGCTAAGTGCTTAAATACAATGCGGGAGAATAAGTTTGAACGTTGTGAAGCAATCGAAGAAATAGTTGAATTTCAAGAGGCAGTGTGGAAGCTGAACTGCATCATCTAACAAAGCTAAAAGCTTTGCCTACAATCAAGCCTACAATGCGGGAGAAGCTGAAAGCTGAACTGTTAAACAGAAGAAGTAGGCTAGCTAGTCGTAATAAGAATATTACAGTTTTAACAGCTGAAATTATAGTTGGGATAGTCATAGCAGTGGCAGATGTAGCCTATCATTGAGTGCGTTTACTCGGCTTTCTTAGTAGGATTCAATGTGTAGATTGAATGAAACGTACAGCAGTAGGGCTGATACAGGAAGACACGGCGACACTGTTGCAGAAGGATGATGGTGGTGCAAGTTTTGTCCGTGGAGCATACAACGATTAATAAAAATAATCATGTAGACGCGTTTATTGAGTAATCGCATAACTAATTACACATGTAAACAGAGTAATCGTATTATTGGCATAAACCGACAATTGCTACTAATCGGGTTTCTCATGGTCAAGTGAGTGGGGAGTCAGGTGGCTGAGCGGTGAGGGAATCGGGCTAGTAATCCGAAGGTTGCCAATTCGATTCCCGGTCATGCCAACTGATGTTGTGTCCTTAGGCAAGGCACTTCACCCTACTTGCCTCGGGGGAATGTCCCTGTACTTACTGTAAGTCGCTCTGGATAAGAGCGTCTGCTAAATGACTAAATGTAAAATGTAAATGTAAGTGAACGCACTCAGTGGTGTAGTAGAACAAAAGTTCCGTTAGCAATAGTAGTTAGTAAAAGAGATATTAGCAGCATGTGCAGAATTAGTAGGTGCTCTTAGTCTTTTAATGAGACTAGTTGACTGAATAGCTTGTCTTGTGTCTCCACTAATAAGCTAATACCAATCACCTGTGTAAGAGACTGAGTGGCGCATGTCTGTTTGGTTGCCACGGTGATGGTGCAGCTATGATTGCTAACGTGCTGAGGGCAGAGCAAATAACAGAAATGTAGCTAGAATCCACACCTCAAACAAGTTAACCTAGACGCAAAACTATACGTCCAATCCCAAAAATAAGGAGACCGAGACCCAAGACTTTGCCTAAACCAGAGATATCCTTTATATGTCTGTGCGGTCAGAAATACGACTCTACCGGCAGTTTCAAAAACGTCTAACTTCTGCTTTCTTTGAGAAATGTGTCACCAGATTTGCATTGGTCTCTATGGGGCGAGAGTTGGACTTTGTCTCGTTTTCGTGGGGCTCTGAACAAATGTGTATGTCTGTTGGATTCCACAGACAACTGTCTATATACAGTTAGGTCCATAAGTATTTGGACATTGACACAATTTTCATCATTTTGGCTCTGTATACCACCACAATGGATTTGAAATGAAACAATCAAGATGTGCTTTAAGTGCAGACTTTCAGCTTTAATTTCAGGGTATTTACATCCAAATCAGGTGAACGGTGTAGGAATTACAACACATTTTATATGTGGCCCCCCCTTTTTAAGGGACCAAAAATAATTGGACAAACTAACAATCATAAATCTAATTGTCACTTTTAATACTTGGTTGCAAATACTTTGCAGTCAATGACAGCCTGAAGTCTGGAACCCATAGACATCACCAGACGCTGGGTTTCGTCCCTGGTGATGCTCTGCCAGGCCTCTACTGCAACTGTCTTCAGTTCCTGCTTGTTCTTGGGGCATTTTCCCTTGAGTTTTGTCTTTAGCAAGTGAAATGCATGCTCAATTGGATTTAGGTCAGGTGATTGACTTGGCCATTGCAGAACATTCCACTTCTTTGCCTTAAAAAACTCTTTGGTTGCTTTCGCAGTATGCTTCGGGTCATTGTCCATCTGCACTGTGAAGCGCCGTCCTATGAGTTCTGAAGCATTTGGCTGAATCTGAGCAGATAATATTGCCCGAAACACTTCAGAATTCATCCTACTGCTTTTGTCAGCAGTCACATCATCGATAAATACAAGGGAACCAGTTCCATTGGCAGCCATACATGCCCACGCCATAACACTACCTCCGCCATGCTTCACTGATGAGGTGGTATGCTTTGGATCATGAGCAGTTCCTTCCCTTCTCCATACTCTTCTCTTCCCATCATTCTGGTACAAGTTGATCTTGGTCTCATCTGTCCATAGGATGTTGTTCCAGAACTGTACAGGCTCTTTTAGATGTTTTTTGGCAAACTCTAATCTGGTCTTCCTGTTTTTGAGACTCACCAATGGTTTACATCTTGTGGTGAACCCTCTGTATTTACTGTGTTGGTCCACCTGTATACAGACAGGTACAGTTAGGTCCATAAGTATTTGGACATTGACACAATTTTCATCATTTTGGCTCTGTATACCACCACAATGGATTTGAAATGAAACAATCAAGATGTGCTTTAAGTGCAGACTTTCAGCTTTAATTTCAGGGTATTTACATCCAAATCAGGTGAACGGTGTAGGAATTACAATACATTTTATATGTGGCCCCCCCCTTTTTAAGGGACCAAAAGTAATTGGACAATTGGCTGCTCAGCTGTTCCATGGCCAGGTGTATGTTATTCCCTCATAAAGGGAGTTTGTTATTTCATTGACAAGGAGCAGATAAAAGGTCTAGAGTTCATTTCAAGTATGGTATTTGTGTTTGGAATCTGTTGCTGTCAACTCTCAATATGAAGTCCAAAGAGCTGTCACCATCAGTGAAGCAAGCCATCGTTAGGCTGAAAAATCAAAACAAACCTATCAGAGAGATAGCAAAAACATTAGGTGTGGCCAAATCAACTGTTTGGTACATTCTTAAAAAGAAAGAACGCACTGGTGAGCTCAGCAACACCAAAAGACCCGGAAGACCACGGAAAACAACTGTGGTGGATGACAGAAGAATTCTTTCCCTGGTGAAGAAAAATCCCTTCACAACAGTTGGCCAGATCAAGAACACTCTCCAGGAGGTAGGCGTATCTGTGTCAAAGTCAACAATTAAGAGAAGACTTCACCAGAGTAAATAGAGGGTTCACCACAAGATGTAAACCATTGGTGAGTCTCAAAAACAGGAAGACCAGATTAGAGTTTGCCAAAAAACATCTAAAAGAGCCTGTACAGTTCTGGAACAACATCCTATGGACAGATGAGACCAAGATCAACTTGTACCAGAATGATGGGAAGAGAAGAGTATGGAGAAGGGAAGGAACTGCTCATGATCCAAAGCATACCACCTCATCAGTGAAGCATGGTGGAGGTAGTGTTATGGCGTGGGCATGTATGGCTGCCAATGGAACTGGTTCCCTTGTATTTATCGATGATGTGACAGCTGACAAAAGCAGTAGGATGAATTCTGAAGTGTTTCGGGCAATATTATCTGCTCAGATTCAGCCAAATGCTTCAGAACTCATAGGACGGAGCTTCACAGTGCAGATGGACAATGACCCGAAGCATACTGCGAAAGCAACCAAAGAGTTCTTTAAGGCAAAGAAGTGGAATGTTCTGCAATGGCCAAGTCAATCACCTGACCTAAATCCAATTGAGCATGCATTTCACTTGCTAAAGACAAAACTCAAGGGAAAATGCCCCAAGAACAAGACAGTTGCAGTAGAGGCCTGGCAGAGCATCACCAGGGACGAAACCCAGCGTCTGGTGATGTCTATGGGTTCCAGACTTCAGGCTGTCATTGACTGCAAAGTATTTGCAACCAAGTATCAAAAGTGACAATTAGATTTATGATTATTAGTTTGTCCAATTATTTTTGGTCCCTTTAAAAAGGGGGGGGCCACATATAAAATGTGTTGTAATTCCTACACCGTTCACCTGATTTGGATGTAAATACCCTGAAATTAAAGCTGAAAGTCTGCACTTAAAGCACATCTTGATTGTTTCATTTAAAATCCATTGTGGTGGTATACAGAGCCAAAATGATGAAAATTGTGTCATGTCCAAATACTTATGGACCTAACTGTAAGTTATGAACAGAATCGGTGACAAAGGGCAGCCCTGGCGGAGTCCAACCCTCACCGGGAACAAGTTCGACTTACTGCCGGCAATGCGGACCAAACTCTGGCACCGGTCGTACAGGGACAACCGAAATTAACAAACAGTCATTTACATTTAGCAGACGCTCTTATCCAGAGCGACTTACAGTATGTACAGAGACATTCGCCCCGAGGCAAGTAGGGTGAAGTGTCTTGCCCAAGGACAACACGTCCTTTTGCACGGACGGGAATCGAACCAACAACCTTCTGATAAATAGCCCGACACCCTCACCGCTCAGCCACCTGACCCCACAACAATAGTACATTGTAGTGGAGGGGGGGGGGGGTCCTGTGCCGGTTACCCCAACCTCACTGTGGGTCCCACATATATCTTGAACTCTGGGACATTCTTGGACCAATATGGTTGGACACTTTATATTATGCTGTTGAAAAGGGTGCCTTTCACAGGGACTTGAACACAGCCCTGATCACAGTCATTCCTAAACCCGGTAGGGACCCCTTGGAGAGTTCCAATCACCGTCCAATATCTTTGATAAATGCTGATCTAAAAATATTTTCCAAAGTCTTGTCCAGAAGACTTCAGAAAGTAATTAATTATTAGCCCGGATCAAAGGGCGCTTAGCCTCTGATAATATCCGTCGGCTATTACACATACTTAGTGCATCCCATAAATTACCACCTGACAGTGGCCTGCTTTTTCTAGACACTGAAAAGGCGTTTGATCGCCTGGAATGGCCGTTCCTTTGGAGGACAATGAAAGAATTCAAATTTGGTGATAAATTCATGAAAATGATTCAAACACTTTACGCCAATCCTTCAGCCCGAGTGTGTGTCGGGGGAAGTACGTCAGAGTTGTTTGACATAAACGGGGCACAAGACAGGGGGACCCCCTGTCTCCCTTACTTTTTACCTTATCCATAGAACCCCTGGCACACTTGATCAGTAACTCTTCCACGATCTCCCCTATTACAATTGGTTCAACATCACATTCAATATCACTTTATGCTGATGATACATTGGTTTAAATGTACAGCAAACACTTCCATGTGTCTTAACACTGGAGCATTTTGGATACCTTTCAGGATATAAGGTCAATCTTTCAAAATCTGCCCTTATGCATATTAATACAGATAAAGATAAGCTATTTCTCCCAGCCAAGATTAATGTCATAAATGAGGTCCTATACCTGGGTGTTAAAATAAATACTTTCCCTGTGTCTGTGGCAAAACTAAATTACTCAACAATTCTGAAAAAAATAGAGGAGGATATAAAGAGATGGAAACATTTGCCAAGCTCAGTACCTGCCTGTATTTCAATCATCAAAATGAACTTTTTGCCCCGCATTAACTTTGTAAGCTCAATGATCCCACTTACACCTCCAGTGGGATACTGGAAGACCTTACTAAGAGGTTATGTGTGGAATGGTAAACGGCCAAAGTTAAAATGGTCAACTCTTCAGGTTAGTAGAATGGATGGGGGAATGGCTTGTCCTAATTTCAAGTTATACCATTGGGCGTTTGTATTAAGAAGTTTCAGGTACTGGATAGATGAGGCCTATATTTCCTCATGGAAAAGTATAGAAGACGAACTAATATCACCTATTAGATTAGAAGACTTCCCTCTCAGGTGTGCATATCAAGAGATGTAATTTACATATGATTCAAGTGTTCAGAGCAGCAGAAAAACTTCAAAAACATATGGTGTAAATCATCCCCATTATGGAATAATAGTCACCTTTTGTCTGGGGTAAAACCTTTCATTAACAAACATTGGGAGGCTAATGGCATCAACACACTGCAGGTCATTAATGGGGCTCGTACAATACTTAATTTTCAAGAGTTGATATCTCAATACAATATTGATAAACATTCTCTTTTTCTTTTCTTTTAGAATAAGATCGGCCTGTAAGGCCTACAGGGTTCCTTGGGGGTCAGAGTTAAAGGAGCATCCTATTTTAAGCTGGATACAACATTCTCCAAAGCAAATAGTGTCATACCTCTATGATTGATTCAACTCCCAAAAATATACACCCACACCAGGAATGAAAGCCTGGATAGAGACATAACAGATTTGGGACAAGAATTAGACTGGGAAGCCATTTGGGACAAAGTCTCTGGTGCCTCAAAAAATCCAAATCATAGATATATACATTTGAAATTCTGCCATAGGGCATATGTAACGCCCAGAATAAGACATCTGATGGGATTTGCCCATGACCCATATTGCTCTTTTTGCCCTCATGGAACCCTTGGCTCCTTTTTACATGTAATGTGGGAGTGTCCAGAGGTATCTAGATTGTGGAGAAAGGTGATCGTAATTGTTACAGACGTAATCAGTTCAGTTTCCTGTGGACCCTGCTGTGCACCTATTAAATGATGACTCCCATCTTTACCTTGCAGAAAAAGATAGTCTGGCTTGCAGGCCTCACTGCAGCCAAAAAGATTGTAGTCCAGCGCTGGTAATCCCCCCCATGACATTTCTACTGTCCACTGGCTGAGGTCATTTTTGGACATATCTTACATGGAACTGTCATTTGCAAGAGTGAATAATGCTCAGCCACATACACTAGCAATATGGGAGATCCTAAAAGACAACATCGGTGTCAAAAGTTTCGTCTTGGTAGCGATTGAGTTGCTTGTATTTTTATTTACGTTCCGTTGTACGGTTTAGGCTGAAATTTAGTTTTTGTGGCAAAAAGTGCCTTATGTCAACGAAGGGAACTCAGTGCTAGCCTACGTCACAACGTCAGCACACGTTAGCAACGACGCATGGATACAACGTGCATTGCTGTTGCACAGCAAGTATCGTACCGTGCCATGGTGTACTAGCAGCATTATACATTTAAGCAATTCAAGACTTGCATGTACAGTAAGTAATGACATCACATTAAATAATGTATTTAAACTCAAGCTTGTGTGGTGCGTCGCTGTCTTCAATGCCACAGCCTAAACTTTATGTCAAAAGAAACGTTTTTAATTTCCAGAGCATTCAAACAGTCCCCTCAGTGTAGTTTGGCTAGCAACAGCAGTTAGGCTAGCTTGCCCGTAGCACAATTCAGCTTCTCCACGCAGGGCTCTAGTCTAGACTGAGACCAAAAAGTTGCGTTTGGGGGAATATTTTCAGGTAGCAGATGGTACTGTTTGAATCGCGATTCCATCTGAAAAATACTGCCGGTGACAATGTTGTTAGAATAGCTTGTCTCAAAATGGGTTCAGCTTGTTTCATATTAAATGGACCCATCTGCAACCGACGCAAGCAAGCAGACCCTACAATTTCCCCAGAAATTGTACCCTCTCTAGTTTTTGTTACATTTTGTTTAGCTAAGGGGGAGGGGGGGGGCCTCCCTCCACCAGATGCCACTGTAGAGCATAATGCCACTGCGAATTTGGACGTTTTATCATCATTATTATTTTGTATTATTATTAAGAGGCCTCTGATTGGTCGAGGCCCCGGGCTTTTTGGTCACTGTGATTTGAATTGTCTAAATGGGTGTTGTTTAGGCCAGGGGTTTTCAAAGTGTAAGAGAGTGAGCCTCCCTTCAGAGAACAACAAGTCACCGGGGCCTCCCCCATTTTAATAAGACATATTAATTTCATTAATAATAATAATAACAAGAACACTGTGTTAAAAATAAATAGTTGCAACCATAAAGGGTTTGAAAAAGTTTAGTTAAGTCCTAATACGATCTCTCATTTTTATTAAAATAAATAATATGGTTGATGGTTAATTAGTATGTAGGTTAATACTACGAGATATGATGCTTCAGTTGCCTTGCAGTTTGTAGTGCTAAATGTTTCAACTACCTTCTTCTGTGGCTTTAGTTCCTTTAGCTTTGTACTAAAAAACTCTAGCGGCTTAAACACCAAACTTTGGTGCTTGGTCTCCAGATGTCTGCAGAGTTCGCAGGGTCTCATGCTATCGTTAGTCAGAACCTCTTTACAGACCACACATTGTTGCTTTGGAACATTGTCTGGCCCTGTCCAAGAAGATTCCAACTTTAAATATACATCGTCATCAGTGGCAAGTTCTTTTAAGACTGTAAGGGAAGCTCGGCTTCCCCTAAATGTAAAAAAAATAATGGTCAAATATTTACTGGTGTGTTAACATTTTAAATGCGTTAGAACACGTTCATCTCAAAGACAAGTTCGTTCAGAATCAGCTACATATAGCAGGTCGACTGATTCGATTTCCTTCTCACGCCTGGGACACACTGCCTGCGATCGGCTGCGATCTGCTGCGACGCACCTGGAAGCGCCTCCTTTTTTCTTTCGCCGCCCATGTTATCAAATGGGACCGACCACACTGGCTGCGAAGCGCCGCGATGGCCTGCGATCGCCTGCGATCTGCAGCGATCGTTTCGGCAGCTGGTCGAATTTTTTCGCGAGACGCTTGCGAAATCGGCTGCAGGATGATGAAATACACCATATTAGTTGATATATTTGAATAAAAAAACATGTTATTAAGATTTTACTCCATTAATTGTAGACTACGGTGAACATTTGTAAAGTTGTAGACTTTATAATTACACAATGTTGGTAACGAACGTCCTTTACATGTGTTTACCCTGATGAAAACGAATGAAAATAAACGGATTGATCCGTTGAGCTAGCATGCCCATAGTTGTTTTGTTTGTTTGAGAGAAACGAGTTGTCACGCGTTGCACACAACACACACGCAGACATAGCCTACCGAGAGAACCCCCAAGTCGATTTCTAAAATCAGCATCAAATGAATTCTCGAAAGTTGAAAAGCACAGGGAGTTGTTGTATGTCAGCAACAATTTTACAAGGACAACGTAGATAAGGATCAATGTTGGGATATAGCCAATGTCATGTTTATGTACCATGTCAGCGTAAAGGAAAGCTCAGAGTAGCTGAAAGGCTTGGTGACCGGTGCGCAGAAATGCGCGTCTGGTGTGAACAGCTTTTGCTCAGTCGTAGCCGATCGTAGCGCTGCGCGTCCGGGCGCTTCGCAGCCAGTGTGTCCCAGGCGTCATACTTTCCCGTAGCGTCACACTGCATTTCCCTGTTGAAGCCCAGCGTCCATGGACTTCAATGGGGCTGCTTTGAACAGTTTTTTCAGTGCTTCGATATACGGTCATTGGATAAATGCTGTGATTATGTCCCGCCCACGGACGCTCGGTGTCTCTGGGGGTGAATGGAGGACTGGGCTGGACTGGGCTGGCCTGGACGCCGGGATTCTGCGTGATGATGGGGGGTCTGTCGAAAGACTGCATGTCCTTTTGATTGACAGCGATTTTGTACAATTAAAAGTCACCGAAGCTATTCGAGCTCAGACCCATCGCGGATTTTGCAAGTGTAGTCGAAAGACAAACTGCTGCAACCCATTTCTTGGTATTTGCTTGGCGAAATTGCTAGCCAATTTTCATCACACATTTCATACAATTATACACCACATTTCTTGTTTCAGTTTAACCTAATTCCAACATAAATAAATGGAAAACTTTTATGATGTATGCAGAAAATGAACTTCCCCTCTGAAAAACCAGCAGCCGCCACGGTTGCCTTTATTGACAGACTGCAATAGCCTACTATTGTTAAAGAAAGGGTTTTAGTCCGCCTCTTCAGTAACGGAAGTTTAATTGAGTTCTGGTTGTATTAGGCCTATCAATCTGCAGATTGGAAAAATAGTTTAACATAGCCCAATACATAAAATGACACATTTCAAAACACTGGTTTGTGCAAGTTCTAATGCGAAAACAATGAAATTCGCGACCATGCAGCTTGTCAAAAATAAAGTAAGCAAACAGCACTTGATTGGCCAGGACTGACGTCAACGCAGCAAACCACGAGAAGCAGGAATGTCCGATAAAACTCGCCGGTCGTTTCATGCAGCCGCAGCCACACACCTATTTTCTCTCGTGCTGGGTCAAGTTGCTCTCACTGCTAGCTAACTAACGCTAGATGTTTCCTTTCAAAATAATTTCCCACATCCGCTGTCATGACAGAGTGATTATCAAATTGCATTAAAATATGTATATATTTATGTATTCAATTTTATTCATCTACTAAATCATTATATTCCAGGAAGTATAAAAAAAAAAAAATATTTCCCTGCTTTTTTCACGCCTCCCCTGAAACTCTTTGGCGCCCCCCAGGGGAGGCGGGCCTCACACTTTGAAAACCCCTGGTTTAGGCTATTGCCAATAATTCGGGGTTACTTTATTGGGCAAACGTTTGGAACGTTTGACCTGTTACGTTAAAGGCGTTCAAAAAAGCATGCAATGGAATGTATTGACGGATACATATAGGGTAATAATTTGCACGTGATATTGTGTTGTGTGTCTTAACTGCAGATTTGAAAGACAATTGGAAAGTCCTGAACTACCCCTTCCCACCCAGGAGGCCTCCCACCTCCCCCCCTCTACAGTGACGACTCTCTCCATTCAGGAGGGTGAAGTTAACAGACTTTTCAAGAGGCAGAATCCCCGCAAAGCAGCTGGGCCGGACTCTGTCTCTCCAGCCACTCTCAAGCACTGCGCTGACCAGCTGTCTCCGGTGTTTACCTACATCTTTAACACCTCCCTTGAGACATGCCATGTGCCAGCCTGTCTCAAGTCCTCCACTATCATCCCTGTGCCCAAAAAGCCAAGGCCAACAGGACATAATGACTACAGATCCGTCGCCCTGACCTCTGTGGTAATGAAGTCTTTCGAGCGCCTGGTGCTGGCACACCTTAAATCCATCACTGACCCTCTACTGGACCCCCTGCAGTTTGCCTACAGAGCCAACAGGTCTGTGGACGATGCAGTTAACATGGCCCTCCACTTCACCCTACAGCACCTGGACTCCCCAGCATCCTATGCCAGGATCCTGTTTGTGGACTTCAGCTCTGCCTTCAATACCATCATCCCCGCCCTGCTTCAGGACAAGCTCTCCCAGCTGAACGTGCCTGATTCCACCTGCAGGTGGATCACAGACTTCCTGTCTGACAGGAAGCAGTGCGTTAAGCTGGGAACACAAGTCTCTGACTCCCGGTCCATCAGCACCGGATCACCTCAGGGCTGCGTCCTTTCTCCTCTGCTCTTCTCCCTGTACACCAACAGTTGCACCTCCAGTCATTCGTCCGTCAAACTCCTGAAGTTTGCGGACGACACCACCCTTATTGGGCTCATCTCTGGTGGAGACGAGTCTGATTATAGGTGGGAAGCGGCCGACCTGGTGACCTGGTGCAACCAGTACAACTTAGAGCTCAATGCTCTTAAGACAGTGGAGATGTTTGTGGACTTCAGGAGGAACACAGCCCCACTCACCCCCATCACCCTGTGTGACTCCCCAGTCAACACTGTGGAGTCCTTCCGCTTCCTGGGCACTATCCTCTCCCAGGACCTCAAGTGGGAACTGAACATCAGCTCCCTCACCAAGAAAGCACAACAGAGGATGTACTACCTTCGGCAGCTGAAGAAGTTCAACCTGCCAAAGACAATGATGGTGCACTTCTACTCAGCCATCATTGAGTCCATCCTCACCTCCTCCATCACCGTCTGGTACGCTGCTGCCACTGCCAAGGACAAGAACAGACTGCAGCGTATCATCCGCACTGCTGAGAAGGTGATTGGATGCAATCTGCCTACCCTCGAGGACCTGCACACCTCGAGGACCCTGAGGCGAGCGAGGAAGATTGTGGCCGACTCCTCCCACCCTGGACACTCCCTGTTTCAGTCACTCCCCTCCGGCAGAAGGCTGCGGTCCATCAGGACCAATACCTCACGCCACAAAAACAGTTTCTTCCCTTCCGCTGTTGGCCTCTTCAACAAGGCCAAGGGACCACACTGACTCTAATGACTTCTTGCTTAAAACACACTGCTTTTTGCACTGCATTACAAAATGGTATCTTGTACATTTGTATTTTTTGTAATATTTGTATTTTTGTATTTTTATATTGTAATTTACGGCAACTTATATTTTATTTTATTGTATATTTAATTATATTCTAATCCCACTTAGTACTGCTAGTTTATGTACCCTTAGTATAGATAGTCCACATATTAAAATTTTAGGTATATGTTTATTGTATGCACCTTCCTGCCAAAGCAAATTCCTTGTCTGTGCAAACTTTCATGGCGAATAAATCCCATTCTGATTAAGATTTAAAGATCCTGTAAAGTGTATCTGGAAACAAGTTTTAAGTTTGCCACACCACAGAATAATGTGTTATTAACTACCCATCCAAATTCGAATGAAAAAATAACACTGACAAGTATGTTAAATTAGGCTTTGAAATCGAGAAAAAAATCATCTGTCTTCTCTGCTTGAGACTGGGGGGGCATGTCGCCTGAAGGAGCTGAAGCTCCGCCCCTCGCTGCCTAGTGCCTATCTCCGACCCAGATAATGGACGCCATGTCAAGCCGAACAAAAACGTATAGAACTAGAATTTATTTGTTCAATGAGTGAAACATACAGATGCATATAAATGAAATGTTCCCCTGAGCTGTACAGTACAAATGGACACCAGAGACAGCAGACAGTGAGCTCTCCAACTAGGCTACTTCTAACACATTAGCTACCATTTCACCAAAATACCATCATTCTACACCGAGTAGCCTAATATCAAGTTAGCGGTTTGCACTAATTATAGCAGAGATACCTCTGGAAAAGTTATCTAGTATGATTATAACAAGCACACAGAACTGAGTGATGAACTGCTGTCAGCGGTGGATGGTCCAGGTGCGACCGGAGGATGAACGGCCGGGGGGGCGATGCTCGGTACGGCTCCACGCTGCAATAGAAGCCGTGTTTTGGTGAACCACGTCTGTCTCTGGTCCATGTTAAAACTGTCCGCCGTGAAATGGTCAGTGGCGCAGAGGCGGTTGTTGGAGTTTATCCGAAGCTTTCCATGAGCGTGGCTCTTCACAAAATCTATCCACCTATTTTTCCTTTCATTATCAATAGGGAACTTAAATGGCGTTGCAGCGCAGCTGGAGTTCTTGCATCCAGGGAAGATGCAGTTGTGGGTGGTGGGAGACATCCTGAAGCTAGCTAGCTAGCTGATGTAAGCTACAATAACAGTACAGCAGGAGGAGCCATTCAGTGATCTGACGTAGATGGGGCGAAATGACGTATAGGGCATTTTTTGGCTCCGCCCATTAAAACTTGATCTGAAAACGGAAGAGAAACTGTTCTTCGGTCTAACTCCACATTTCAGTGCAACAAAGTTTTAGGGCTTTGCACATGCTTTCAGGAAATAATTTCACACGTATATAATGTACTTAGAAGCAAAACATGGAATTTACTTTACAGGATCTTTAAGTCCCTGAGAGAATTGGGTCAGGGATTGTAATATAATTCTGAGTCCAGAGTAAATTGGTAAAAAAGTATACTTGAGTGAAATTGGTAACCAGCTGAGTTTTTATAAAAAAAATAAAAAGTTAGGAAGTATAGGCCTATGGAATTTCAAAATAAAGGAGGACCACATGACATCCCACTGTTACTAGCGACAAAACAAGGTGTTTTCTGGATGCCCAGGTCATGCCATCATTACGATGACTACGGCTATGTGTGAGACAAATGTGTCAGCGGTGCATCCGCTGTTCCCAGGGCATCTAAACGGACGTCCCCATGTAGACACTGGATTCTGATGGCGATGTAGCGCATCAGACGACGTCTGCGGATCACCACGGCTGCATGGAGATCCGAAGAGACATACTAACATTGCAATGTATGAAGCCACCCAACCACAGGATACATGCGGACCACATTGGTCACCGGAGGTCTCAGACCCTGCTCGGCTCGGGCGCGCCCGAGCGCCTGCTCAGCTTCCTCTTGAGCGCCTTCTCGAGCGCCTGCTCGGCTTCAGCGCCTGCTCGGCTTCCTCTTGAGCGCCTGCTCGGCTTCCTCTTGAGCGCCTGCTCGAGCGCCTGCTCGGCTTCCTCTTGAGCGCCTGCTCGGCTTCCTCTTGAGCGCCTGCTCGGCTTCCTCTTGAGCGCCTGCTCGGCTTCCTCTTGAGCGCCTGCTCGGCTTCTTCTTGAACGCCTGCTCAGCTGCTCGGCCTAGAGTAGATAGTCGCAGAGCGTTATCCAATGCAGACCTCTATTGTGTACCGGCTGCAAGCATTGCCCGACACAGTCCCGGTCTCTGTTCTCAAGCGCTCATGAGTTCTGCGCTTCCATGACGTCCAGCACGGACGTGTACACCAGAAGCAGTCGCCCTGATCCGGAAGGAATACGCCGTATACGGCTCCGGGGACAGGCCATAGCACTCGCACAGAACTTAGTGGAGTTGCGTGAGCCACGATCTGGTCGTGGCCTCGCCAGCTGCGTCACTGGTAAACAGGGGCTCATCAGGTGTCGCCCGGGGGCAGTACAGCAGGTACTGGCGCAAGAAGGAGAGGGGACAAAAGGTAGTTAGTTTGGACCATCACAGTGGGGGTACCTTTACACCGCAGAGCCCGAGAAACACTGTATCGAGCAGGGTGTCGACTTGCACGAAGCACCCCTGTGTCAGTGGACACTACAGTAGTTTGAGCAGTAAAGGAGGAGTGTTAGGAAGACGTTTGTCTGCTTTCAGCCCGCTGCTTCCGTGCAACGCTCATAACAAGACGGATAGACGGGCTCCCCAGAAGGCTGCATGATGAAGGATCCGCACACCGAACGTACAACCTGCCACCTGCCACCAATGCTTTGATGGATACGGTTGCAGCTTGTGGGACTCGAAACGGTGCACCCTGCAAAGGGCACAGCACAGACATGTTTACAGGCAGAGGGCTCACAGAGAACACATCATGGTATGTATAAGAATATCGAAGCTAGGCAGGGGTTGACGGTTTTCACTTGCCCTTTGACGAGGGCACAGATCGGGGAAGCGTCCCTACAGGCTACCTGCAGCATGCAGATACCTATTGCAATCAGTATAGCCGGCTTCATGCAGACCGTCTCACAAGCTTCTAGGTTTATCATTATCGTTACTCATTATCTGACGCATTGATTACATCAGACACATATGTTCAGCATTGTCAGTACACATTGGTATATCTGAAGGTGTAACCGGGCCAGGGTATTATTCTCTGCCTTGAGAAAATGAAGCTCAATGCTCCAATTGAAAATGTTCCTCTTAAGATGTCATAAGACAACATGCGTGTAAATGACCATAGACCAGATAGGCTACAATATTAGGGGACCGCTAAGGCTGTATAAAGCATCCAAAACAGCATGTCATGGGACCTTAAGATGCGTCTCTTAAGTAAGAGACATAACTAGTAGTATATGAAATAGCAGCAGGATTAGCATCATAGATTCATTCCTTTACAGGACACATCCTATTAAACTATTACTGCTATTAACCGACAACGTTTGCCGTCTCCATTGTTAGGCTACTTAAAATGTCATTAGGACGATGTACTCCAGTGCTTCCGCTGTATTCATCATACCGCTGCTCGGAATTGAATGAAACGTCATCAAATGTGAGCGAGTAGATTGGATCCGCTCCACGATTCTAACAACCAATTTAAACGGCGCGAATACAGCAAGCACTTCTGTTCGGCTCGGTCAAGCAGTGACAAACAGGGCAGCTTAGTAACAGTAACACTACTAATGGCTAAAGTAGCTACTTAGCGAACTCTGGCAGCTTCTTCAAATGCGGGCTTGTGCAGCAATGCATTCATGCTCCCCATTATTGTTGACTGCTAGTAGACTAAGAAGCGTGCACATTGCATTGTCCTTGCACGATATGTCCAACCCTACACCCTGCAATCGATCAGACGCCTGTGCAACAGGTCAGTGCACCGAGAAAACCTGAACGTGATTCACGACAGTAGTTACCTGCAAATGTCGCTCCTCGGATATGCCAGATATGTCACGAGTGCTCGTGGTCGGCTCCTGAACGCAATCCCCCTTTTTGGACAGCACAACAGCAGCACGGGAAATGGAGCCGCCCTTCGCCGGAGCCTTCCCCGGCAGCATGCAGGGGAGCGGATGGAACGGCCTCACCGCACTCGAAGAACAAACAGCTCCTAGTGGCCAAACCCCATGTTGTACAACGGACAGTCCTTAATGTTGGCCGACAAGGCCAAACGGGAACTGCGCCTGACTTGGCGCCCCAAGTTTCCACCGACCCCACCGGTGCAGGGCTTCTCGGATGGAGAATCATCAGGAAGCAGCTCGAAACCTTCGTTCAGATCCCCAAAACACGCACACGCCGTCCGGGACCGAAGAGACGGACAGGGAAATGCGAACGACAGACAGGCCAACACAACACAGAGAACGGGGCGCGACCAGCAATGGCAGCAGCGCAGAACACAAAGGTAATTCGAGGACGCGTGTGCGTGCGACTTTATAGCGCCGCCTATCAAGCTAAGCCTATAGGCAGAGAACACGGCGATGGGTGATATGGCACGCACTGCCCGAATGCCATGCCTGAACTTGCTACGCTCATTAAGAGTGATTATTAAGGGTGTACATCAAGGAATTGTACACATATTACAAATAATCAAAAGATTATTTTTCACTTTGTTTTGGGTCATTTGTGATTGTATTCAGTGGGGTAAATTTACTTTGTAAAGTTGTGAAGTCGGAATTTAAGGGTTTTAGAAAAGAAAAGGGTAATTTTGTTCATTTTCATTTTCCTTCGTTGGTTATTGTTGGTTCAATGTGGTCAAATATGGATTGTAATTCGACAATGAATAGGGCTAACGATGGTCTGGAGGCAAAATTAACCTGTCCAAACATTGATTACATGAAACAAAAGTATGGTAACAATAGTTTATTGCAAATGAAAATATGGATTGATAAATGTGGATTTCCGAGTGTGGGGTGATTTTGTTTTAAGGACTTTATTGAATTGCTTGTGCAGAGAAAAATTGATACACGATTTGAAAAATTAAAAGAAAATAATAGATTTAAGCCTGATTGGAGGGCTTTTTCTGATTGGATGGAGGCAGGTAGAGTTAGAGATAAAGAAATATTAGGACAGAATAGTGTGGGGAATTTTTCATCTATTTCCCCACAGATTCACGATTCAGATTTTCTGGATGGTACGGGAACGACGGCGCGTGTCTCGATTAAATCAGACAAGGTTTTGCTGGGAGCGCGAGAACAGACTACGAACGTGAGGTCAGACATTTGTCATTCCTTTACGACTCAGGCGTCTTCTGGCAGACGGTTCCGAGAATATCTTTTGAAAGACAGCTTGTTTGGGATAAAGAATGTTATAGGCTTGGTTGGTATTGCTGTCTCAAGGGACAGCACGGAGTTACGGTTGATCAAAGCGAATGCAGAGCATGTTGAAATGTTGTTGAAAAACATGCAGTAAAGTCGAGGACACAAAGTTAGGCCAAACTTAACACACAAATTCAACAACTGCACACACATTTAGTACATTTAGTCATTTAGCAGACGCTCTTATCCAGAGCGACTTACAGTAAGTACTGGGATATTCCCCCCGAGGCAAGTAGGGTGAAGTGCCTTGCCCAAGGACACAACGTCATTTGACACGGCCGGAATCGAACTGGCAACCTTGAGATTACTAGCCTGATTCCCTAACCGCTCAGCCACCTGACTCCACACACAAAATGCAAAATGCCTCCCTTCTCTTGCAAAATGAAGCACTGCATTCAAAATATCACAAACACGTCTCAAAAGCACACATTTGTCTCATGTTGCAAACACTTTTGCCATTATATTACATTTTTGGATATATCATATACACGCAGTTATTCAAAACTTAAAGCTCTTCTTTCATGAGCTCCTTTTTACATTTCTGTACAAGATTGAAAGTAAATGGCAGAGATGATGAAAGATTCATGGTAAACACGAAAACAAGATTGAAACCAAACTAATTTTTTTACTATAAGCATTTGTGGTTGTGAATACAGTATTACACAGTACAAAAGAAAGAGTGTAGTAGGACAGAAACCAAACCTAATTTTGAAAAAGGTGATTACGGAATGGTGTGTCTGTGTGTGCCATGAACTGTAGCATACAGTAATATATACTATTTTCTACAATATTGTCAGAATGTCTTCTTACAGTCACTGTACTGTTGCACAGTATGATACAGTAATCCACCAGACTGTGACCAATCATGCAGTGCACTGCAGTCAATGGATGCATGGGTGCTAAAATATGTTTGTGTATAGTATACCGTGTGTTGTGCTGAAACTGCTATTATGTGTACATTAGAACATGTGTATATTACAGTATATTGTTACATACCTGTTATCTTTTCTACAGTAAAGGTTCAAATTATACCCACCACCAGGGTCGGACTGGGACCGAAAAACAGCCCGGGACATTGAAACACAGACCCCCCCCCCCCCCCCCCCTCCATTTCTCCCTCACTTTCTTTTTCTATACTTGTCTCTGTTTCTGCATTTGCTATTTGATGTTGCAAAAGAACAATAATCAGTAAACTATATTCAATAATGACAATCAATTCAACAAACTAATTTCCATATAATAAGCCTGTTAACAGACTGACTCTACTGTGTACAGTTGCAGTGCTGCACCTGTCAAAAGTCTCTCCACTGGCCCCTGTCACCACAGCAGCCTCCATCTCTTTCCCTGTGTCACCTGTGCCTGCTTTAATACACAGAACAGAAAATCAAGACAATTGCATTTGAGCCACATAGCACATTTATTATTTAAAGCCAAAAAACATGTTGTGCATATTTAGATGAGTGCCTTTTTCTCTTGGTCATTTCTTTTACTTCATTTAAAATGTATAGCCTATATATTGGCTAACAGTAATACCAAATGTATAATGTTTTTAGAAAAATTAAAACATTATGGTTTGGAATGATATTAGAATTTTCTAAATGTCGAAAATACAGCTGCTTACAGCTGCTTGCACCTGGCGCCTCTGGTACAGCCGCATCTTCGGGCTGCAAACTCTCTCCTCCTCCGTCTTTTGACGGCCTAAACATTTATTTTATACTTCTACATTGTGCAGCATTTGCTTGCAGTGCCCGTTGTTTTTTTTTTATCTCTAGCTTTTTCAGCGCCACCTTTTTCTCCTCTTCTTTTCCTTTCCATTTCTTTGCTAAAGAAACAACGATGTTAGCTAAAATAGCTCCAACGAATTGTCTGTACCCGGAAAACGATTGATTTTTGACCAATCGTGATCTGTAAAATGGACGGTCACTGACAAGTGCACCGTTCAAGTTTACACGGGGGAAATGCCCACCCCCACCCTTTGGATTTTGGATCGCTCCAGTTAAACAGTTGCTTGGTATTACAGTTTTTCTCGATTGGTTACACACATTTTCTGAATGCATACCTCATACTCTCAGAACTCTACACACAAATCAAAAGAACACACACACAATGGGCAAAACCCCTCACTTCTCGTGCAAAATTAAATTTAACATTCAAAACAATGTTATTTAATCTCAAAATTGTATTTTGTTTTTAAATGACAAACACAAACCATCATATGAATAGACATTTATAAGAACCATTTGAACACTGATGTGCTCAATGTAAAACACTATGATGAATGGAAAACACTTCTTCTTCATTCATCATAGTGAGTTAGGCCTTTTTTTGTTCAGTGTTACACTTACTACAGACAGTACATACATAAGTGTGTTGTAAAATATTTGAAAATATATTTTTTATACTCAGAACACAGAAATACACGGTAACAAATATATTTTACATATTTTTCCCAGAAAAACTATGTACACAGTGTACATCCCAACCAACACAAAGTTGCACATACAGTGGTCTACATACAACACAAAAGAATAATTTACTGTATAGTGTATACAGCTACATTATTATTTTTTTTCTTTGTATTTGC